>NC_083407.1:22543713-22871927 GCF_020745735.1 Hemiscyllium ocellatum | reverse complement strand
TTAATCTGGCAATCAATTTTAAAATGTAAGTCAGGCAGTGTGGCTCTCTGGGAGATAAGTATCTAAGTACATTAGCATATAATAGGTGACAACCATTCCCTTATCTATTCCTCAATGCAATGCTTTGAACAATCATGGATAATCTGCCTGAGTTAAACATAAACAAGGCTCTCAATCATTGTCTAGCTAGTGTATTCTCGATGGTAAATGCCTCTACCAGTCAGTGTAGATGATGGCCTAATGGTATTATCACTGAACTGATAATCTAGCAATACAGTTGATGTCCTGAGGACCTAGGTTTGAATCCTGTTGTGGCAGATGGTGGAGTTTGATTTCAATAAAAATTCTCATTAAGAGTTTAATGATGCCTTGAATCAATTGTCAATAAAAACTCATCTGGTTCACTGATGTCCTTTAAAGAACGAAACTGCCATTTTTACCTGGTCTGGCCTACATTTGACTCCAGACTCACAGCAATATGATTGACTCTTAACTATTCAGAAGGCAGTTAAAGATGGGCAATAAATGCTGGCACAACTACTGCCACCCACATCCAATGAATGAATTTTAAAAATGTCCCAATCAGCACTTTTCACCCATAGATGTTGATCCCCTGTTATCTTGGTATTAGATTAGACTTACAGTGTGAAAACAGGCCCTTCGGCCCAACAAGTCCACACCGACCCACTGAAGCGCAACCCACCCATACCCTTACATTTACCCCTTACCTAACACTACGGGCAATTTAGCATGGCCAATTCACCTGACCCGCACATCTTTGGACTGTGGGAGGAAACCAGAGCACCCGGAGGAAATCCATGCAGACACAGGGAGAACGTGCAAACTCCACACAGTCAGTCGCCTGAGTCGGGAATTGAACGCGGGTCTCAGGCGCTGTGAGGCAGCAGTGCTAACCTTGTGCCACCATGCCGCCCACAAATCTTACAAATGTCCTGATAATAGGGAAAGTTTTGATGAAATGTGCCCTTTTTCTTTATTCAGGAATAGCCAAGATCTGTACAACCAAATGATGATTCATAATATCTCAGTGAAGCCCACTATCTAAAGAGAGGCTTGAGAAACCCCGAGCTGTTTCAGTATCATTCTGATAGCTGTTACACTGGAATATCAAAACTCCTCTGCTTACAAGGATAGTTCCTTTTGTCAGGTGTCACATGATTAAGCCTTATGGAATGCTATAACAATAAGTTTGTCTGTTTGCTTACAGAAGTGAGTAACACCAAGAAAGCCCGCAGGCTGGAATAACAGTAACTCTTTCTGTAAAAGTTTTCTTTTTAAGCTTCTGCCCTCCTTCTGTTAAAGTTGGAAAACTCCACAGAGGCAGAAAACTGAAAAATGAAAAAGAGCATGAAGTTCCATCAAACGCGTTTCAGAAAAGAACTGACTGCAAGAGAGACTGGCTCAGAAAAGCAGCTTACGTTGGCTACAATTCCACTGGAACTTTAAGACCACCAAAGGAATCTTGGAATGTTTAATTAGTTTTACTTATGGAATTTCACTTTTTAAAAATCCACCTCTCCCATGAAGTGATGTATACTAGAGTGTATATGCCACAGGATTCAGCATTGGCTTTTTAAGAAGTTTTATGCTTTACTTGAGTGAATTTATGCAAGAAATTGGTCTGGCTTATTTATATGTATAGCTTTTCATGGGGTTAAGTACGTGGTGAATTGAGGAAACGAAACTTCTGTTATAACCAAAATTAGGAATGAGATAAGAGGAATTTTTTCACCTCTCTAGACTTGTTTGTAACAAGACAAGGAAAAGAAGAGTTCACTAATGCTCTTAATTTGATGGTGACAAAAGATTCCACTAACCCTTTGGATTTTCTGTTTGAAATTAAGTGAATTTGGATAGGGGTGTGTGAGGAGCCTCTCATTGACATAGAAAATTATCCAATAGTTATTTTTTCCTTCTAGTAGGATACTAGATTAGTGGACAATTTTATCAGAGGACAGTTTATATTATATATGTATATATACAAGCCATTTGGCATTCAAATCTGCTCTGCATTCATCAAGACCATGGCTGAATGAGTGTAATCTTAATGAATGTAACCTTAATCAATGTCATCTCAAGTTCTGCATCCTACCTATCCCAATAACCATACTGTCCCTTGCTAAACAAGAATCTATCCACCTCTTTAAGATCTCTGCTTCATCACCTTTTGAGCAAGAGAGTTCTAAAGACTTATGACTCTGAGAGAAATAAAATTCCCCTAAACTCCACATGAAATGGGTGATCCTTAATTTTTAAACAGTGACCCTTACTCTAGATTATCCCAAATGAAGAAAGATCCTGCCTACATCTACCTTGTCAAAACCCCTCAATCCCATAGATTTCCAACTAGTCACTCCTTGATGCCATGATATTTGAGCAGGCTGGAAATAGGGTAGGTACGACATCCAGATAGTGCTAAAGCAGATACAATTAAAGAATCAAAGTTTTCCTTGTCAGTGGATTAAAGGTGCTACAACTTTTACAGGGTATAAATAAGGCAGTGCAGCATGAAATCAGAGTCAAATTCTAACTTTAATGGGTGTATTTCATTTTGATGTTAACAGCTCATCAAATCATCACAAACAGCATTGCTTTCATTAGCAAAACACTGCAGAGATTCTGATTGTTTTTCAGTTTTCCCCTTTTGCAATTTATGACAGAGAGCCAGAAAGCAGCAACAAGAACAAATTGAACTAATCTATTTTCCATTTTTAGGGGAAAGTGCTTAACAAAGCACCAGTAAACCCCTAGTGTATTCAGAATGTTGATTTGAAAACTTTTAACTGAGTCTCCATGTGCCCCTTGAGAAAGACTCGTTTTTGTCCACAGCATGGGGGCTTAGCTGCCACTGCAAGTCTAGATACTTGTAAATCTATACTTAAAGGTTAACTACATCTGCTGCTAAAGATTTGGAAAGATTTCAAAATCTTTACTTCAAAACGCTAATTGGTGTTCACATTCAAGTTGCTTAACAATAGAATGAATTTTGTTAAAAAAAGGAATACTTTTGAGATTTTGTTGATGGTCTGTTTCAGCATATCTCCTCACCCTGGTGAAGCCCTGCTATTTGAAATCTCTTCAATGTTTTAATATTTGGCATATATTTAAGCAATAAAGTACTACAACCTGATAGTGCTCAAGGGAAGCATATTCATCCACATGCTGTCAAGCCAATTGGCCCTTTCTTGGTTTAACAGCTTTTAAGTGCCATCGACTGATGTAGCCATAACACAGATACATGCAGTTCAATGCAAAGGCCACACAATAGTTGGAACCCAACTTTAGAAACCTGATCTTCAAGGGATGTGTTCCAAAATGGACTTTGTCAAAATCAAAAAGGAAAATATTTCAATAAGATAGGTAAAGTAAATTAGAAAGAACACAGCAGAATCAAAAACAATAGAGTAGCTAATTAAACTGCTTCACTTTAAACATTAATTTTTAGCTGGTTAAACTGAAACTATTGGCACTTATCACAATGACTGGACTTTCAAAAGTAATCTTAATTAAGACTTTTAGCTATTTATTGTTAGCTAGAAAGTAAAATGAAGGACTTAGTAACAGAAAATTTGAGAACGTGGCTGAAGAGCTTCTGTGCAGAGGAGATGACCTGGGGGGTGCAGTGAGAGAGGGACTCACTGAAATCCTTGTAGAGGGAGGAAGAGAGCTTCTTCAAGGAAGGCATCCTTGTAAGAGGATTCGCAGTAGGTTAAAATCTTCGAGTAAAAAATGAGGTCTGCAGATGCTGGAGATCACAGCTGCAAATGTGTTGCTGGTCAAAGCACAGCAGGTTAGGCAGCATCTCAGGAATAGAGAATTCGACGTTTCGAGCATAAGAAGGGCTTATGCTCGAAACGTCGAATTCTCTATTCCTGAGATGCTGCCTAACCTGCTGTGCTTTGACCAGCAACACATTTGCAGCTGTGATCTCCAGCATCTGCAGACCTCATTTTTTACTTAGTAACAGAAAAGCCTTTTAATATTTTGCATGGGCTGTTCAGTCCACACACTTCCGCTAAATTAATTGCCAAAATCTTTTATTTGGGTAGTTTTAAAAATTAAAAGATTAATGTTTTTCAAATCTGGAAGTATTTATGTCCAGCAATTAATAGAAATAACAATTTGTGCATGAATATAAAATACACTGAAAAATTAAGAGGTGAAGAATTTCCAGTCCTTTCTTTGCATGACGTCACACGGAGGTGTGATTCTTGAAAAAAGTAGTAAGAGAAAGTAACTTTGGTGGAAAAAAGTCATGCATTTCGGTAAATATTATTTGATTAAGTGAACTGTCTGAATCTGTCTTGTGAGCGGATAGTAGCTGCTTAAAGCATGTAGGTTCGGTGCAGGGCAACACAATACTTTAAATAACTTGGTTCAATGATATGTTTTTCTAAGTAATTAATCACTATACCACCAGGCATGTTTACAGTGCACTTAATCAAACGTTATACTGTCAGCTTGTCACTGTAATAATGAAAAGGCTGCAGTAGCTAGCTTTGGCACAAAATTTCAAATTAGAAACAAAGAAATTATTGGACCCAGAAAATATCTTTAACCACAAGCTTGTTGGCATTCTAATTTATCAAACAGGAAGATAAGAAAAATGGCCAATACTGTATTGAACAAAGGACATCATCTGTGTTTGCAGTATTACCCTTCAATATACATGCAAGATATATAAATATATATATGTGCACAAAACAGACATAATCATGCAATTATGCAACACATTCTTTCTTAAACACTACACGTCGTTTCTGCTGCATTTTTGTTTGAAGATTTTATTTGAGGTATTTAAATACTTGTGCTACTATACACTTATTGAGGTAGGGAGCAATTGTCAATTATTGACACTATGAAGAAAAGAAAGGCATGTGCCTTTGTTCTGAAGAGCCAGACAAATGTATTACTCTATGTTGTATTTCCATTTGTTTTTGATTATACACAATCCAAATACAAGACCATGTTCTTATATACTTACTGATTTTAGAGAAGGTTTGAATTGACACAAAAGTGCATCAGGAATTAGAAGCAGTCATGCAGTTGTTGCCTGCATCTAGAGTTGATCCTATCCAGAGTTGGGTGTGTAGATTTGGGGAAATTAGCAATTGTTTTTTAAGATGACACTTTTCAATTCATGAGGCATGGTTAATGGAATTAGAGAGGTGCTATATAAACAGTCATAATAATGGATGTCCAAGACATAACTTCTAATTGGACACCACGGTGGTTAGCACTGCTGCCTCACAGTGCAAGGGACCTGGGTTCGATTCCAGCTTCGGTTGTCTGTCTGTGTGGAGTTTGCACATTCTCCCTGTGTCTGCATGGGTTTCCTCCAGGTGCTCCTGTTTCCTCCCACAATCCAAAGATATGCAGATCAGATGAATTGGCTGTGCTAAATTGCCCATGGGCTTAGGTGCATTAGTCAGGGGTTAATATAGAGTAAGGGAATGGGTCTGGGTGGGTTACTCTTCGGAGGGTCGGTGTGGACTTGTTGGGCTGAAGGGCCTGTTTCCACACTGTAGGTAATCTAATCTAATAGCAGTAGTAGACTCACCATCCTTAAGGACATTTAAATGGTCATTGGATAGGCATATGGACAAGAATGGGATAGTCTAGGTTAGTTGGGCTTCAGATTGGTTCCACAGGTTGATGCAACATTGAGGGCCGAAGGGTCTGCACTACGCTGTAATGTTCCATATTCTATCATAAATTAAGTGTGCTGCCCATTGTGGAATATGTCACATATATAGGATGAAAAGACAGATTCTATTGCATATTTCACACCTTTGGTAAATTTTAAAGTCTCACAGTCAAAATATTAGTTTTGAAATGAAATGACTGTTGTTATGTAAGCAAGTACAGCAGTCAACTCTCTTCTGGTAGAGTCTCACAGACAACTAGTGAACATGAGACCACAGATTATTCAGAGACTAGTGCACAATGTTAAGTTACTTAAAGTTCATCACAACATTAAAACCAAGCCTGAATTGTCTAAAATTAAAGACAGTGAATTTGTCTTTATTTCATCTATATTGCCGATTCAAATTGCTCCTCGTTTTATAGATTTCATCCAATACATTACTGTGACATAGTCACCATCATGATTGTTTCCAGCACAAAATAAAACCACTTCCTTTGTTAAGTTGTTTTGCACAATAATGAATGCTTTATACTACAGAATAAAATCACTTCCATTCCTTTCAACAACTCAACTAAAAGCCTAACCCGAGTCCAAAGTATAAAACTGAAGTCTGCCCAAGCTTTAAATTGAACTCTTATTTCTAGGTGTCCGTTCTATCAAAGATCCCACTCCTGAACTGGACACAAGGAATATTTATTCACTTGCAATCCGTTGATCTCTAGCGCATAACTTGTTTTGACGTCTCATCTACAACCTTTAATCTTTGTTCTCTCTGTTCACAAATTTGTTCTTTTCTGGCTTATTATTACAACTTCTCAGGACTTGCCTGTCTGATTCCATACCAGTTGTCTTACACATTCTTTATCTACAACCCCAAAATCAAGGTTATTGTAGAGTTACACACTTTCTTCCTTCCAGTTTTTCAAAGCAGTTGGACTTCTGAGCGCTCTCTCATTTTTCCTTTCTGATAGCTTCAGTTAAAATACAAGTTTGTCATCAACTAATTGACCATTGATTTCATTGTCCTCATTCTTTTATAACTTTAACACTAGGGACATATCTTTGCCCAAATCAGAAAGACAGCATTAAGCAATCAATGAATAAATAATGAAATCTCAATTAGATTAATAGATTAATCAGTAATAATTGGTCACGGTTAGACAGTACACTGGGAGATTTTGCCAGCTTGTATTCAAATTGTGCCACGGAACCTTCTTGGTTGATTAGTTTAATAGATCACAAGACATTAACAAAGCAATGCAGGACTCCCCTGCATACACTAATCATTCTCAAGCCTTGGGAGTAGTCCTCAAACTCATATCCCTCTCATTCAGATGAAAGTGTGGCCACTGATCCAAGCCAAAATATTGGGAAAAGAAGCTTTGCTGCATACTGGGCAAACAGAAATTCGACTTTTCAGTAACACAATTTAGTGATTCTTAAACATTCTGTAATTTCTGCTCTTGCCAGCTCCGAGCTGACCAAATAAGGAAACATGCACCATTGCTCTCAGCCCTTCGTCTTGGTTTCTCAATTGAAATGAATGAATAGCCTTAAAACAAAACAAAAACTAAAGAAGAATAAAATAACTTCAAAAGAAACAATTCTTCAAAATTCAGTTTAAACACCCAACACTTTAGATTAAGTTCTCCTGAATTAAGATTGAGATTAATGGAATAGCTACAATAAACAAATCTATATGGGAGTAAAGAGTACAATATATTTCATTGGAAAAGTTTCAGTGACAAATTTTAACATTGGGAAATGTATTTTATAAATGTCAGCCACATTTATTTATCATCTGTACAGTGATTGTTCTTCCAATTTTTTGACTTCTACATATTAAGAAAACAAATTAACTTACACATTTGTTGT
This sequence comes from Hemiscyllium ocellatum, assembly GCF_020745735.1. Taxonomy (NCBI): domain Eukaryota; kingdom Metazoa; phylum Chordata; class Chondrichthyes; order Orectolobiformes; family Hemiscylliidae; genus Hemiscyllium; species Hemiscyllium ocellatum. The sequence goes on along the minus strand of NC_083407.1, from coordinate 22,864,384 downwards.
ATTTCAGAGAGCATCATAAGGGAGCAGCTGATATCAGCTAGTGAATGGAATGTTTATTTGAAAAACATAATGCTTTTAACTATCAATGCAATTAAAATGCACTTCCACTTTCATTTCATTGATTTCTTTCTACCAGAAAACACACAGCATACTCAGCAATCTCCCCAGCATTCGGCACACACGCAGAACAGGGGAGAACCTGGTTACATGAATCTGCCAGTCCCATGAAAAATACAAGTGGTGACTGGGAGAGCTCAGCTCATCACTGCCACAAGATGAATGTGCATTTTAAAAACAAGTGGCTAAGGCTGCTCATAAATAGCGTCAGTGAGGTTTTGAACAAAATGAGAGAGAGAGAGAGAGAGAGAGATATGACCAATTGAGCAGTTTCCTGAGTGAGGAAACCTTCTGCAGTCCCAATAAGTCAGTCCCAATAAGTCAGTCACTCTGCCTTGATAAAGTCTTTAGGCAGTTACAAATCTAATTCCCCTTTCAGATTATTGGTATTGTGGAAGAGCTACTACATGCAGTAAGGAAGTGCCTTTCTGATTGAACAGGAATTCTGGATGCTTGGCAACTAGATAACAGGGACTTTACTATATATGATACACCAGAGTACCACCACTAGTTAAATTGCTCTGATTCAAATAGTTTAAATTGAGCAATACGTGGATACCAGGTCCCATTATCATTATTAACTATTCTTTGTCAATGACAAGTTTAACAAAGAGACCGTGGAGTGCAGGTTTATAACTCCTTGAAAGTGAAGTCGCAGGTAGATAGGATAGTGAAGAAGGCATTTGGTATGCTTTCCTTTATTGGTCAGAGTATTGATACAGGAGTTGGGAGGTCATGTTGCAGCTGTACAGGACATTAATCAATGTTGGAATATTGCATGCAATTCTGGTCTCCTTCCTATGTTTGAAATTTGAAAGGGTTCAGAAAAGATTTGCAAGGATGTTGCCAGGGTTGGAGGACTTGAGCTATAGAGAGAGGCTGAACAGGCTGGGGCTGATTTCCCTGGAACGTCAGAGACTCAGGGGTGACCTTATAGAGGTTTACAAAATTGTGAGGGGCATGGATAGGAAAAATAGACAAAGTCTTTTCCCTGGGTTGAGGCAGTCCAGAACTAGAGGGCATAGGTTTAGAGTGAGAGGTGAAAGATATAAAAGAGACCTTAGGGGCAACCTTTTCATGCAGAGGGTGGTACGTGTATGGAATGAACTGTCAGAGGAAGTGGTGGAGGCTAATACAATTGCAACATTTAAAAGACGTTTGGATGGGTATATGAATAGAAAGGGTTTAGTGGATATGGGCATGGTGCTGGCAAGTGGGACTAGATTGGGTTGGGATATCTAGTGGGCATGGACCAGTTGAACCAAAGGGTCTGTTTCCATGCTGTACATCTCTATGACTCTATGACTCTATTATTACTATCTCCAAGATGCAGCAAGTTCTTTCAAGTAGGGGAAGCTCAGTGAACATTGATAAGCTACAAACACTTACAATACTTTTTTTGAGGAGGTGACAAAGATGATCTATGAGAATGGAGCAATTGATGGTGTCTACGTGGATCATAGTAAGGCTTTCGACAAGGTCCCTGATGGTAGGCTCAAGGTTAAGTTACATGGGATCCATGGTGACATCGCTGCTTGGATTCAGAATTGGCTTGACCATAGAAGACAGAGGATGGTGATGGAAGGGTGTTTCTTAGGCCGGAGGCCCATGACTAGTGGTGTTCCACAGGGGTTTCTACTGGGATCTCTGCTGTTTGTGAATATATATAGAGTCATTGAGTCATAGAGTCATACAGCATAGAAACAGACTGTTTGGTCTAATTGGCCCAGGCCGAACATTATCCCAAACTAATCTAGTTCCACTTAACCACTCCTGGCCCATATCCTTCTAAACCTCTCCTATTCATGTACTTATTCAAATGTCTTTTAAACATTGTAATTATACCTGCATACATTAATTCCTCAGAAAGTTCATTCCACACACGAACATTATTCTATATAACAAATTTGCCACACATGAATATTTTAAATCTCCCTCCTCTTGCCTTAAAAACATGCCCCCTTGTCCTAAAATCCCCCATCCTAGGGAAAAGAAAACTATTATTAACTCTATCTATACTTCTCATTATTTTATAAACTTATATCTGGTCACCTCTCACTTTCGTACACTCCAGTTATTCAAGTGGATAGGGTGATAAAGACGGCATATGGCCTGCTTGCCTTTATTGTTCAGAGAATTGAGTACATGAGTCAGGACATCATTTTGCAGCTTTATAAGACTTTAATTAGGTCACACTTAAGGTATTGCATTCAATTCTGGTTGCCACATTACAGGAAAGATATGGAGTCTGTGGAGAGGGTGTAGAGGAGGTTTACCAGGATGCTGCCTGGATTAGAGGGTATAAGCTATAAGAAGAGGCTAGAAAAACTGGCGTTGTTTTCTCTGTTGTAGTGGAGGCTGAGGGGAGACTGGATGGAAGTCTCTTAAATTATACGATGCATAGACAGGTCAGAATCCTTTTCCCAGAGTTGAAATGTCTATTACTAGGGGACAAGCATTTAAGTTGAGAGGGGAAAAGGTCAAAGGAAATGTGAGGTGCAAGTTTTTTACACAGACAGTGAGAGGAGTCTGGAATGTGCTGCCGGGGTGGTGATGGAGGCAGTTATAATTGGGGCATTTAAGGGACTTCTCTATAAACGCGTGATTATGCAAGGAATGGAGGGGTATGAACCAAGGACCAGGTTGGGTTTGGCATCATGCTCAGCACAACATCATGGACCAAAGGGCTCACTCTTGTGCTGTATGTTCCATGTTCCATGTTCTAACATATACCAAATCATATTTGCTTATGAATACTGGAGATGTGTGCAAAAAGAATGAACAAGATGATTGATGAGTGAGTGAGCAGCCAGCTTTCTAGTCTCAGTTAGGTTCTTAACGTTTGTTCAAAAAAAGGTTTGAATGTGTTACCGTGGTATTCAAAACTTTTGCTCACATTCAATATTTCCCCATTGAAAATATGTTTTTTAATCACTCGTGGGATGTGGGCATCGCTGGCTGGGCCTTTCCTACTTGCCCATGAGGAGGTGGGGGTGAGCTGTGTTGTTGGCTGTCTGTTGATAACAGTTCGTAACAAAAAACATCCAATAGTTCCATGGACAAATGATACCATTCCATATAAACTGTTCAATGCATATAACAGGAAATTCACATTAGTACAGATTGGCCTGACATAACTTGTGGGACCAATACATTGATGCACTCTGGTGGATCTCAACAATTCATAAGCATCTATAATTACCTTACATAACTTACTCAAAATGACAAATTACAACAGTGTGCCACAATTAATTATCAAATAAATTAAATTAAACTTATAACTTAGATTCAGGGGTGGTGCTGAGGACTGGAGAATTAAACAATCACAGACCAGTCGATAAAATTTAAATCAACTTTCGGAGGTGTGGAAATTTCTAGAAACAATAATTCAAGATTGAATTAATAACTACAAAAAGACAAATATGGATTAATTAAGGAGAGCCAATGAGGATTTCTGAAGGGAAGATCATATTTAAACAAGTTGCTGTTGTTCTTTGAAAAGATAACGGAGAGAGTTGATGAAGGTAATGCTGCTGCTGTGGTGGATATGGACATTCAATCACGTTCATGATCCCAGACTGCTGTGAGCACGCTGCAGCCTTTTTCCTGTGATGCTGTGAAAACCATTTGAAATATGTCTTCTTCTCATCACCATCCTTCCATTTGTGAAGCAAAACAAATTCATTAGGGATGGGGAAGCTTCACAAAGTGCACATTTGCTAATGGCTGATGTTGCTAATCCACGTGAAGCAAGTTTGCAACACATGTAGCCCGGTTAGACCATGCTTGACTAAGTGTTATTTTCAGCTATTCTCAGGGTCAGCACTGCTGCCTCACAGTGCCAAGGACCCAGGTTCGATTCCAGCCTTGAATGACTGGCTGTAAGGAGTTTGCACATTCTCCCCGTTTCTGGGATGCTCTTTGAAAGGCCAGTGCAGGCTTGATAGGCTGAACATCCTCTTTCCACACTGTAGAAATTCTATGATTAAATGCAAGTTTTCTCATGCAGTTGTCTGCTGCTCACCTGCACCTGGGCTCCTTCTTGTTCAATGTTGCAGTTATGGGGGGGTGAGGGGAGGTGGGGGGCGGGGGCGGGAGTGGAGGAATAACTTTACTGCTGCTGGGACCTCCCAGTGTAGTCATGTTTAAGTCCCAGCTGAAAAATGTATTGCTGGAAAAGCACAGCAGGTCAGGCAGCATCCAAGGAGCAGGAGAATCGACGTTTTGGGCATAAGCCCTTCTTCAGGAATCCCAGCTGCACAGCACGTCAAACACTGGATGCCAGGAACTACCATTCATAGTCAGCTATGCCGCAGGAGATGGAAAAAGGGAAGTTGGCGCCCTGGTATGTGAATAGGGACTGAGAGGTCCTGGTAGATGGGGTGGCAAAGGGAAGGGCTGGCAAAGAAAGCCATGGTACCAAAACCTGTCTAGGTGAAACAGGATTGTCAGCCAGGTCAGTGTGGAGAAACTCCCAGCAATCCCTGCAGATGGTCAATGGAAGTTTGCGCAATGCAAGAATAAATGCCACCATCTTCTCTGTGCTACCTCTGCCACTGCACCCACCTCCCACCAAGGCATACCACTCGCATGCAGAATCCTCCCATAATGATTCTCATCTGCTGCATCCTCCCAAACCACTGAGTCTTCTATCCCTCTGCACTACAGACTCAGTCACTGGAGACTCATCACCTTGATTCCTGTCCTTGCAGTCCCACTAGCACCTCCAAGATGTCAGTAACCACCTCCTCCCTTCTCCATCCTGCCTGCAAACCCCAACCCTGTGAAAGGTGTAGCCTGCATCTGGGCCAGACACCCTCGCATGTCTGGTCACACCCTCAACCCAGCCACAAATGCTCGAAGGGCCCCTGTCCAAATCTTCCACACCAACAGACTCCAGTACAGAGCATGGAATCCATTCCCCCATCCCCCCCACCCAACAACCATTTCCCCCCCTCCCCCATCCCGAATGTGGACCCCAGGGCAGCACCTGGATGTGGTGAGGGAAGGAAACAAAAAATGCTCTGAGGGCAAATGAGTGGAACACGTATCATTCAGCATCTGTCAGCATCTGTAAACACATATACATTTCAAATCATCGTGAATCTAATCAACTGTCATTTTAGCTATTGGACTGGTAGGTGGCTATCATGTCAGAGTTAAACAGCTTCTTCATACACCAAAGAGAGATAGAAGTTCTATTGACAAGGCACAGTACATGTCTGAAAAACATCCTAGATAACAACAGATTTCAGAAATCCTTCAAATGTAACATTTTGAGTGCAATCAAAACATTGGACGTCGGTGAGGAGATCCTGATTGCAAATAGACAGTAATAGGTGCTTGACTTCATCATGTTTCACACTTACAGCCACTTTATGTGTGTGATCATTTATCTGATCATTTATGCCTACACACTTCTCCAGGGGCAAATAGTCATTCCAATTATCTGTCTTATAAGGAAGCACTCACTCATTTCAGGATGATTGATATCCAATGATCCACTAACATCCAAATTTAGTCCATGTCCATCCCATCCCCACAGACAAAAGCAGAAACTTACTCCGCCCACTGTGAATGTGTTGACAACCATCTTTCATCCTTATTGCAAAGTTGAAAAGTATTAGAAAGGTTCGTATCTGGGACCCACGGCTAAAAGTGAGTTCCAAGCTCCTCACACCAAAGTCATGACTCTGTCTGCAATCTTTTTTGTAACCTTTTCTGCTGCTGTTGACTCCATCAGCTTTGTGGCTCCCGATACTCCCACCTAACCCTTTAATTTTATGATTATCTTCTATTTCCGTCCTTCAGTCCTTGGCCTGCTGCATCGCCATTCTAAAGATCGCTATCCACAGCACAAAGTGGATTTCCCATTGATAACCCCACTTCATGTTTACTGCTCAAACCACAGGACTGATCCCCAGCCTACACCCCAGACCTACTTTTGGGGGCAGCCTTGATTGAGCAGAGTTCAGGGATTAGTGGGTGCTGGAAGAGCACAGCAGTTCAGGCAGCATCCGAGAGCAGTAAAATCGACGTTTCGGGCAAAAGCCCTTCATCAGGAATACAGGCAGAGAGCCTGAAGGGTGGAGAGATAAGTGAGAAGAGGGTGGGGTGGGGAGAAAGTAGCATAGAGTACAATAGGTGAGTGGGGGAGGGGATGAAGGTTGGGGGGGGAGGTGTAGTGGATAGGGGGACAGTGCTGAGCTGAAAGTTTGGAACTAGGGTAAGGTGGGGGAAGGGAAAATGAGGAAACTGTTGAAGTCCACATTGATGTCCTGGGATTGAAGTGTTCCAAGGCAGAAGATGAGGCATTCTTCCTCCAGGCGTCTGGTGTTGAGGGAGCGGCGGTGAAGGAGGCCCAGGACCTCCATGTCCTCGGCAGAGTGGGACGGGCAGTTGAAATGTTGGGCCACAGGGCGGTGTGGTTGATTGGTGCGGGTGTCCCGGAGATGTTTCCTAAAGCGCTCTGCTAGGAGGCGTCCAGTCTCCCCAATGTAGAGGAGACCGCATCGGGAGCAATGGATACAATAAATGATATCAGTGGATGTGCAGGTAAACTTGGATGGATGTGGAAGCTCCTTTTGGGCCTTGGATGGAGGTGAGGGAGGAGGTGTGGGCGCAGGTTTTGCAATTCCTGCGGTGGCAGTGGAAGGTGCCAGGATGGGAGGATGGGTTGTAGGGGGGCGTGGACCTGACCAGGTAGTCACGGAGGGAATGGTTTTTGCGGAAGGCGGAAAGGGGTGGGGAGGGAAATATATCCCTGGTGGTGGGGTCTGATTGGAGGTGGCGGAAATGTCAGCGGATGATTTGGTTTATGCGAAGGTTGGTAGGGTGGAAGGTGAGCACCAGGGGCGTTCTGTCCTTGTTATGGTTGGAGGAGTGGGGTCTGAGGGCGGAGGTACGGGATCTGGACAATATGCATTGGAGGGCATCTTTAACCATGTGGGAAGGAAAATTGCAGTCCCTAAAGAAGGAGGCCATCTGGTGTGTTCTGTGGAGGAACTGGTACTCCTGGGAGCAGATACGGCGGAGGCGGAGGAATTGGGAATACAGTATGGCATTTTTGCAGGAGGTAGAGTGGGAGATCCCAGCTCCCAGCCCTGCCGAGTTTTCACCATCCCTCCAGACCTCCCCCTCACTGATGACGAACGATCAGTCCTCAGCAAAGGACTCACGTTCATCCCCCTCTGTCCATGCATCATTGAATTTAATACACGACATGACATCAAACAATTCTTCCGTCGCCTCCGCCTCCGAACTTACTTTCACAATCAGGATTCCCGCCCACCTTCCGAGGACCCCTTTGCCCATCTCCAACACACTGCATCCACCTGGACACCCCGCGCTGGCCTCTTACCCACCCTCGACCTCTTCATCTCCAACTGTCGCTGGGACATTAACCGCCTCAACCTGTCTACCCCCCACCCCACTCCAACCTCTCACCCTCACAATGTGCAGCCCTCCAATCCCTCTGCTCCAATCCCGACCTTACCATCAAACCAGCAGATAGAGTGGACGCAGTGGTAGTCTGGCACACTGACCTCTACACAGCTGAAGCCAGACGCCAACTCGAGGACACCTCTTCCTACCGCCCCCTTGACCATGACCCCACCCCCCATCACCAAACCATCATCTCCCAGACCATACAGAACTTCATCACCTCAGGAGATCTCCCACCCACAGCTTCCAACCTCATAGTTCAGGAACCCTGCACTGCCCGGTTCTACCTCATTCCCAAGATCCAGAAGCCTGACCACCCTGGCCGACCCATTGTCTCAGCATGCTCCTGCCCTACTGAACTCATTTCTATCTACCTCAATACTGTCCTATCCCCCCTAATACAAGAACTCCCCACATACATTTCAGACACCACTGACGCCCTCCGCCTCTTCCAAGATTTCCGTTTCCCCGGCCCCCAACGCCTCATCTTCACCATGGATATCCAATCCCTCTACACCTCCATCGCCATGACCAGGGCCTCCAAGCCCTCCGTTATTTCCTCTCCCGATGTCCCCAACAGTACCCTTCCACCGAGACTCTCATTCGTTTCACCGAACTGGTCCTCACCCTTAAAAATTTCTCCTTCAAATCCTCCCACTTCCTCCAGACCAAAGGGGTAGCCATGGGCACACGTATGGGCCCCAGCTATGTCTGTCTCTTTGTTGGCTACGTAGAACAGTCGACCTTTCGCAATTACATCGGCACCACTCCCCACCTCTTCCTCCGCTACATTGATGACTGCATTGGTGCCACCTCATGCTCCCGCGAGGAGGTTGAGCAATTCATCAACTTCACCAACACATTCCACCCTGACCTTAAATTTACTTGGACCATCTCTGACACCTCCCTCCCCTTCCTGGACCTCTCCATCTCCATTAATGATGACCGACTTGACACCGACATTTTTTACAAACCCATCGACTCCCACAGCTATCTAGATTACACCGCTTCCCACCCTACCTCTTGCAAAAATGCCATCCTGTATTCCCAATTCCTCCGCCTCGGCTGTGTCTGCTCCCAGGAGGACTAGTTCCACCACAGAACACACCAGATGGCCTCCTTCTTTAGAGATTGCAATTTCCCTTCCCACGTGGTTAAAGATGCCCTCCAATGCATCTTGTCCACATCCTGCACCTCTGCCCTCAGACCCCACCCCTCCAACCGTAACAAGGACAGAACGCCCCTGGTGCTCACCTTCCACCCTACAAACCTTCGTTTAAACGAAATAATCGGCCGACATTTCCGCCACCTCCAAAAAGACCCCACCACCAGGGATATATTTCCCGTCCCATTCCTTTCTGCCTTCCGCAAAGACCGTTCCCTCTGTGATTACCTGGTGAGGTCCACGCCCCCCTACAACCCACCCTCCCATCGTGGCACCTTCCCCTGCCACCGCAGGAACTGCAAAACCTGCGCCCACACCTCCTCGCTCTCCTCCATCCAAGGCCCTAAAGGAGCCTTCCACATCCATCCAAATTTTACCTGCACATCCACCAATATCATTTATTGTATCCGTTGCTCCTGATACGGTTTCCTCTACATTGGGGAGACTGGACGCCTCCTAGCAGAGCGCTTTAGCGAATATCTTCGGGACACACACACCAATCAACTGCACCGCCCTGTGGCCCAACATTTCAACTCCCCGTCCCACTCTGCCGAGGACACGGAGGTCCTGGGCCTCCTTCACCGCTGCTCCCTCACCATTAGATGCCTGGAGGAAGAACGCCTCATCTTTCGCCTTGGAGCACTTCAACCCCAGGGCTTCAATGTGGACTTCAACAGTTTCCTCATTTCCCCTTCCCCCACCTCACCCCAGTTCCAAACTTCCAGCTCAGCACTGTTCCCATGACTTGTCCTACCTGCCTATCTTCTTTTCCTCCAATGCACTCCACCCTCCCTCGCCCCCGACCTATCACCTTCATCCCCTCCCCCACTCACCTATTGTACTCTATACTACTTTCTCCCCACCCCCACCCTCTTCTCACTTATCTCTCCACCCTTCAGGCTCTCTGCCTGTATTCCTGATGAAGGGCTTTTGCCCGAAATGTCGATTTTATTGCTCCTCAGATGCTGCCTGAACTGCTGTGCTCTTCCAGCACCACTAATCCACAATCTGGTTTCCAGCATCTGCAGTCATTGTTTTTACCTGAGCAGAGTTCAGCCTCCCAGCTGATGCCTGTACAGTTCCCAATCATTCTCCAGACTGGACAGACTTGATCTGACTGTGACCTAACCTGGGAATGGAAAGGCTTGAATCCCCAAACCCTGATCACATCCCAACTGATCTTGGCCAAGACCCTGGACTAAGAGTGGATGATGCCTTGACTGGGTGTAGTGGCACCCTCAGACTGATCATAGAAACATCTTTGTTCAGGGCTGTAGGGACATGTATTGTCTGAAATTGAGGCCCCTTCAGTCATTTATAGACATCTCCCTTTTGACTTTCAGACCTGGCCATTTGGTTAATACACATGCAGTGTTAATGTGTCACTGACGTAGCATGGTACAATATAGCAACATGTCCACACCATGGACTGCGTAGTACTAATTGCCTAGATTTTCGACTGTGCTAAAAAGCAAGGCAAGGCAGAGATGCTGTCAATCTCCAAGTAAGCACAAAGTGAATGATTATTCAGAAAGAAACTTAATAGCCTATTCAGACACATGAGTATGTTCTTGTGCACAGAATGACCTGGCAAAGGCATTGTCAGTTAAGGTATCTGCAAACTTCAAAGTGCAACAGTGAAGTGCGAAAATGCCTGCTGTGTTAGTCTGGCATCAGCCATAATGATGGGCAGAGGCTGGTGTATAACTAATGCTAACTTAGAATCAGCATGGAAACAGATCCTTCCATCCAGTTTGTTCATGCCCACCAGATATCCTAAATTCATGTAGTCCCATTTTCCAGCATTTGGCCCATATTCCTCTAAACCTTTCCTATTCATATACTCATCCAGATGCCTTTTAAATGTTGTAATTGTACCAGCCTCCACCATTTCCTCTGGCAACTCATTCCACACATGCACCACCTTCTGCCTGAAGACGTTGCCACTTACGTCCCTTTTAAATCATTCCCCTCTCACCTTAAACCTATGCCCTCTAGTTCTGGACTCCCCCACCCTAGGGAAAAGACCTTATCTATTTATCCTATCCATGCCCCTCATGATTTTATAATCCTCTATAAGATTATCCCTCAGCCTCTGACGCTCAAGGGAAAACACCTCAGCCTTTCCCTATAGCTCAAATCCCCCAACCCTGGCAACACCTTTGTAAATCTTTTCTGAACCTTCTCAGGTCCAACATCCTCTTTCCTATAGCAGAGAGAGCAGAATCGAATGCAGTATTCCAAAAGTGACCTAATTACTATCCTGTATAGCCACAAAATGACCTCCCAACTCCTATACTCAATGCACTGACCAAAATCGACAAATATACCAAACGCCTTCTTCACCACCCGGTCTCCTACGACTCCACATTCAAGGAGCTATGAACCTGCACCTCTACGTTTCTTCATTGGGCAACACTCCCCAGGACCTTACCATTAAGTGTATAAGTCCTGTGGACAAAGGATGGACGTTGCCAATACCATAAGACATTGGTGAATGTAGGTGAACATGGAGGCCTGGAGAAGTAACTGGTGAATTTCTTCCACCGGGTAATCATTCTGAATTTCAAGTTAGGGATTGGTGTTTGTCCAGTTTCTAAGAATCATGCACTAATCATGAGGTAAGATTAGCAATGAATGAGCTACAAATGTCTGGACATTCAATCCTCGCTGCATACAACTGGGATTCTCATTTCGATATTGAAAACTTAACAGGAAACCTTGATAGTTTTTGGACATTGAGAATCTGATTTTTTTGTTCATTCTCACTGTATATTTTCACTGATGAGGCCAGCATTTATTGCCATCTCCAATCGCCCAGAGCAAGTTAAAAGTCACCCACATCATGATAGGTTTGCCAACACAGGTTAAGATGACAGGTTTCCCTCCCTGAAGGACATTAATGAACGAGATGGGCTTTTTATGACAAAATGGCTCATATGGTCACTACTTGGCTCCTTTATTTTTTAAAGTGATGGAATTTGAACCCATGCCCTGGTGTTCTAGCTTACTAGACTCATGACATTACTACTTCTCCACCACCCCCTGCAAAAATGAATGCTTCAAGCTTCTGAAAATCACTTTAAACTAGCTACCTCAATAACTAGCTGCAGTCGCTTTCAGAGAGCTGGTATTCCCCCTGTTTTAAAGCTCGTGAAGATTTTGTCAAGTATGCCAAAATTGTCTCAATCAGGTTTGGAATACTGCAGTACCTCTGACAATATTTGACAACGCAATGCTTTTTAAGTGTTGATGATTTTATTGGTGGTTTTGTAGCCTCACACCTCTTAACTCCTTTTAAACTAATTTAAGCTGACAGAGGAGATATTCATCTCAACAGAATAGAATGGATTTCAGCCTAAAGCCCAGAGGTGGTTGGATTCTGAGCAAAATAACTCAAAGGTATAGCTTCCTGATACAAGGACAACCATTGTAAATGCACCTTGTCAAATGCACTTCTGTTATTTTTATTTGTCTGTGAGCATTCAGAATCCAGTGTTGATAGGCCTAAAATTCCCTCCCAGTGCAATTTGATTGATTCAGTCTTGAAGTACAATCTCTCTTTAATTGATATCAAAACAGCAATGTTTTTAAAAAATCAGTTACTGGAATTTCGATGAAGTATTTATGCATGAGAACTTCTAACGTCTGATTCTAAATGAAATATTTACACACCTCTAAATTGTTTCACTGTTGCCTTTTCCACCAACTTCCTTATGGAGGTCTTTGAGCTGGTCTCGTGTTTTAACAAAACACTTCTGGGAATTAAGTTCTAAGAGAACATTTCTGAGAAATCCCTTTGCTCAGTGCTCATCAAGATTTCTTCTACAAGTTCTCCCCTCAGAACTCTGACTCTCCCCCATGATTTCTTTCATTTTTTTCAAAAAGTGAATTCATGATTCAAAAGGCTAATCAAAAGAAATTGTAATAGGACAAGTCATAGGAAATCTCACAAATCTTTCATACTTTGAGATTGTGTCTTCATTTGTCAATAGAAGGGACATCATCAGTGACATGCTGCATAAAATGAAGCAGTGAGTGTATCAGTTCATTATATTTACCGAGGCAATCTGGCACTGCCAAAGCAAAGATACTTTGCCAGACTCTAACCAAAACCATATTGAAGTGTAAGCATCACCTGCTGATGTAGGAAGAACTAATTAATCAGCACTTTGCATTGCAGGAAACTAACTTACATGTTCTTCAGTGAAAATTGACCTTCAGAAAACTGATAATCTGTTCAAGTAAAATAGGAAGGAATTAAAATGGGAAGAAATTGCCCATAGTGTTAGGTGCATTAGTCAGAGAGAAATGTGTCTGGGTGGATTATTCTTTGAAGGGTCGGTGTGAACTCGTTGGGCCGAAGGGCCTGTTTCCACACTGTAAGGAAGCTAATCTAATCCAAACTGATTGATCAGGATTTATTTTCATGTCACATATCTACTTTGATAAAGTTATGGCAAACAAATGTCAATAGGAGTGCTTTATTCATAGATCACTGCATTTAAACGATTACTACATAGGAAGACAAAAATCACACAACACCAGGTTATAGTCCAACAGGTTTAATTGAAAGCACACTAGCTTTCGGAGCGACGCTCCTTCATCAGGTGATAGTGGAGGGCTCGATTGTCACCTGATGAAGGAGCGTCACTCCAAAAGCTAGTGTGCTTTCAATTAAACCTGTTGGACAATAACCTGGTGTTGTGTGATTTTTAACTTTGTACACCCCAGTCCAACACCAGCATCTCCAAATCATACATAGGAAGACATTGTCACGGGCACTGAAGTAAGCACACAGACAACCACAAACTGGAGAACTATGGCTCTGTAATATGATGAAACGTTTGTGAAGTTATCACAATAACTCCTCCCAATCGATCGATCCCTCAATTTACTGCCTCTGAACTAACGTCATCACAAAGTCTTCTGACAATGTTTATTTTATGTAACACTGGAATAACTATTCATTACTAATGAAAAGGACTTTATAAAATTCAAGGAACAGCAATGATGCAAACTCTTAAAGCAAATAACTAACTAACTATTTAGCCTATTACCCCCAAACCCCCCGAAACCTAATATACAGAAACCTAACACACAGAAAGTTAACAGTGGAGGTTAGATATTTAGGTTATAGATAGAAAGAGAGAAAAGTGATAAGCCCTATGATAGCTAGACTAATTTCAGACTAGCAATTCTGACCTCTGAATGTGCCAAACTCCTCTGAGCTCCTCTGAGATAAGAGTTTGATGACAGGAAAACTTTGAAAGAGTTACTGAGTTGATTCTTGTTCTGGAGAGTCTTTTCATAGTAGCTTACTAATTGGATGCTCATACTAGGACTCCTTGCTGAAAATGGTTTTTGGTTTGATTTTTACTGTTCCAGTCACAGTAATCTGTTCTTTAGTCCCAGCAGTTTCCCGTGGTTCCCGACTAAGTGGGCACTGACGTTGTGATTCCTCTCTGGGAGACATCTTCTCTCAGACCTTGCTGCTCAAGCTCTAGCCATTTAGCTCTCACACAGGACTGCAGAGAATGGCTTCACAACTCCAACCTATGGTTTCTCCCTCCAGATGGAAACGTTTCTTCCTGGTAGTTTATTTTGTACATTTTGCGAGGTCAGAGGGTTGTACTCCCTCTTAGTTGAGGATGACCAATCAGCAGGTGATCCCAATCCATACTGACTCTGGTTCTCCCCAAAATTGATTCCCCAGCTGTGGATGTGGGGGAGAGTAGGGTTTGGGGGTGAGAGAAGGTGGAAATTGTCGTTGATGGAGTCATGAGCCTAACGCAGAATCTCAGACTTTTCTAATAAATCTTAAAAATTAACATTAGATGTTAGTTACCAGAAGAAAAAGCTAGATAGGATCATAGCAATATCAAGGAATTTGCTGCAACTTGTTGGCCAACCCAACCCAACCATACATTCAGGCCCAAACACAGTGAAATACAATTATACCTAAACAGGTCCACTGGCACACAGATCAAGTCTCATATTCAGATTAAGGAAGATCAGACAGCATTGAGGATAAGTGTCATGGAACAAAGATAACAAACAAGTGAAGAGATGGCAGGAGGAAGGAAAGGAGATTGGAAATGAAATGGCGATAAGAGCAGAATAAAAGCAGAATAAAACAAGAGGGTGTTAATGAAACATACCATTCTCTCCAGGATAATGTTGACCAAATGTGTGCCTCCACTCCTGATGAAGGGCTTTTGCCAGAAATGTCAATTTTCCTGCTCCTCAGATGCTGTCTGACCTGCTGTGCTTTTCCAGCACTACTTTAATTGCTAGACTGGCATGGTGTTCCATTAAAGGAATATATTATTGCTCCAATTGTGTAAATAGCAATTACGCAGGTTTTCCAAACACAATCGTTTTGTAGTTTTTCTAGTTTCTAGTTTCATCTGTCCTTTCTTCATCAAATGACCTACTTAATAACAATGGTATGTCCCTGGATACTACAGCTGTGTTAATAAAATGATTGATTCCAGCTATTTTGTAAGGATTGACCTTTTTCTAAGGAATTTGGGGTCGAATTCAATCCAAGACCTAAAATTAGTGGAACTTCCAAATTTCTTTATTTTGTTCTGGTCCTTAATAATTCACGTCTAGATCACATTTTAGCCACTTACCGCAGATGTGCATCTCCTGTCTAATACTGCGCCATTGAATAAGTCTGTCGCCTACACATTTATCACCTAACTGCCGTCACCATCTTGTGACCAATACAATGCCCTGACTTTGATCCATACGTCCACCTTCTTCTGATTCATTTATTTACTGGATTTGTTTTGAAAACTCTTTTATACTATCTTGGACAGTTCGTGGCATAATGAATTTCAACTAAACAATTGATTAACAACACATGGAGTACTTCTGGGATTCAGTCTTTTATCGTAAGCCCCAAATTCTCTCTGCTTCTCAAAATTGTCAAGAACATTTCTATTCTCGTTCTGTTCAGTTAAACTTCTTCTTTCTTTGTGTCACCTTCAACTTGTATCTAGATGCTCTCATCATCGCATTAACTGTGTGTCTTCCTTTTTTTTATGGCCATTTTGCCTCATTTTCACCTTGAATGCTGCCTGAAAGGAATACTTTCCAAGGAAATTATTCTGTGCCACTAACATTAGTTCAAGCAGCATGTGTCTTCGTGTAAATATAACTCCCATTGAAAAGAAAAGTCAGTATATGCTGAGTACTTTTATACAGTCTAATAATTTAAATGCCGGCTCAGACTGAGGAGGCTCCAGTTGGAGTTTCTGCAATCTTGTATATAACCTATCTAAATGTATCAGTATCTTATCATGCTTCAAGTTAGTAAATCATCTTATTGATGAACTACAACCATGAAAGTTAACATCATATCCAAATCTTCTCCTAGTTCTAAACCATCAGGCTCCAATTCTGAAAAAAAATTCCCCTTGTTATTTTTTTGTTGCAAAAGTTCTAAGGTCATTCCTTGTTTCTTCTTCTTTGGTACGATAAGAAGCACAGTCCACATGGTCACCTGATTCTTCCACATAGCGTAACTTTGTTTTTCAGAAAAGACATACAGATAGTCGTACTCGGACTACACTTCCTACTTAGAATCGACTACTTTTTGAAGTTTTCTCCAAGTTACTGTTTGGATAGAATACTGCTTCAATTTTAATTCTTAGCTTCCAAACAGCTAATCATCAGAAACTGAAGACTGAAGACGCTGGACATCAGAGTCAAAACGTGTGGCGCTTGATGAAGGGACATTCCTGATGAAGGGCTAATGCCTGAAAAATCAACTGTCCTGCTCCTTAAATGCTGCCTGACCTCCTGTGCTTTTCCAGCGCCACACTTTTTGACTCCGACGATCATCTTCCGTTACCATTGTAAGAAGGATTAGCCACAAAAAGTACAGAAAGCAGATCACGACATGCTGGTGATATGGTTTCTGAAAATACAACAAAATGCTGATGGTGGTATTGCGTAGAATACAAGAATCTCACAATCCTCAAATATCAGCTTGTAGAGTACCACAAAATATCATTGATACCAGAGCTTGAATACTCTGTGATGAATGACATTGCTCCTAACTGAAAGACAAGCATTATGTGTGAAGTTCAAGTTAACCAAGTAAGCAAATAAGTTAACCAAGCAAGTTCAAGATGATCTCTCCACCCGGCAGACTCCCTGCCTCTATTCCTGATGAAGGGCTTTTGTCCAAAACGTCGATTTTCCTACTCCTTGGATGCTGCATGACCTGATGTGTTTTTCCAGCACCACTCTAATCCAGAATATAGCAAAGAGTACAATAAGTGAATGGAGTGGGGATGGAGGTGATAGGTCAGAGAGGAGGGTGGGGGAAGGTAGCAAAGAGTATAATAGGTGAATGAGGGTGGGGATCAAGGAGATAGGTCAGAGAGGAGGGTGGAGCGGATAGATGGGAGGGGAGATTGGCAGGTAGGACAGGTCATGGGGACAGTGCTGAGCTGGAAGATTGGAACTGGGGTGAGGTGGGGAATGGGGAAGTGAGGAAACTGTTGAAGTCCACATTGATGCCCTGGGGTTGAAGTGTCCTGAGGCAAAAGATGAGGCATTCTTCCTCCAGGCTTCAGGTGGTGAGGGAGCGGCGGTGAAGAAGGCCCAGGACCTACATGTCCTCAGCAGAATGGGAGGGGGAGTTGAAATGTTGGGCCATGGGATTGTGGGGTTGATTGGTATGGGTGTCACGGAGATGTTCCCTAAAGTGCTCTGCGAGAAAGCATCCAATCTCCCCAATGTAGAGGAAACCGCATTGGGAGCAACAGATACAATAAATGACATTTGTAGATGTGCAGGTGTTCATTACGTCTCAGGGGTGAGGGGGGGGGGGGGGGGGGGGGGGGGGGATGGTAGGGGGTCAATAAAGATTCAAAATTCCATACTCCTCTGCATGTAATAGGGCTTTGATCAGTATGTAGTGTCCACACTCATCTTTTATCTGGCTTAACATTTGGAAAGGAAGATTCTTCCAAATAAGAATGGCTACTCCCCTACTGTTTGAACTGAAAAATAAGAAAAAGGCCTGATCAAATCCACCCTGTTGTAGTTTTAAATGTTCTTTGTCAAGAAGATGTGTCTTCTGTAAGAGAGCTACGTCAACACCCTCTTTTTTGAGACTTGATAATATCTTTTTCCTTTTGATTGGTGAATTACTCCCCTTGACATTCCAGGTGCACCATCTAAGCTAATGACTAGCCATGATCATCCAGGCAAGCCTCCATTAATGACAACCGACTTGACACTGACATTTTTTACAAACTCACCAACTCCCACAGCTACCTGGATTACACCTCTTCCCACCCTACCTCTTGCAAAAATGCCATCCCATATTCCCAATTCTTCCGCCTCTGCCATATGGGCTCCCGGGAGGACCAGTTCCACCACATAACACACCAGATGGCCTCCTTCTTTAGAGACCACAATTTCCCTACCCACGTGGTTAAAGATACCCTCCAATGCATCTCGTCCACATCCCGCACCTCCGCCCTCAGACCCCACTCTTCCAACCATAACAAGGACAGAACGCCCCTGGTGCTGACCTTTCACCCTACCAACCTTCAAATAAACCAAATCATCCACCGACATTTCTGCCACCTTCAAAAAGACCCCACCACCAGGGATCTATTTCTCTCCCCACCCCTTTCCGCCTTCTGCAAAGACCGTTCCCTTCGTGACTTCCTGGTCAGGTCCACTCCCCTCTAAAACCCACCCTCCCATCCTGGCACCTTCCCCTGCCACCGCAGGAATTGTAAAACTTGTGCCACTCCTCCTCCCTCACCTCCATCCAAGGCCCGAAAGGAGTCTTCCACATCCGTCCAAGTTTTACCTGCACATCCACCAATATCATTTATTGTATCCGTTGCTCCCGATGCGGTCTCCTCTACATTGGGGAGACTGGACGCTTCCTAACAGAGCGCTTTAGGGAACATCTCCGGGACACCCGCACTAATCAACCACACCGCCCTGTGGCCCAACATTTCAATTCCCCCTCCACTCTGCCGAGGACATGGAGTTCCTGGGCCTCCTTCACCGCCGCTCCCTCACCACCAGACGCCTGGAGGAAGAATGCCTCATCTTTCACCTCGGAACACTTCAACCCCCAGGACATCAATGTGGACTTCAACATTTTCCTCATTTCCCCTTCCCCCACCTCACCCTAGTTCCAAACTTCCAGCTCAGCACTGTCCCTGACCTATCACCTTCATCCTCTCCTCGACTCACCTATTGTACTCAATGCTACTTTCTCCCCACCCCCACCCTCCTCTAGCTTATCACTCCACGCTTCAGGCTCTCTGCCTTTATTCCTGATGAAGGGCTTTTGCCCGAAACGTCGATTTTACTGCTCCTCAGATGCTGCCTGAACTGCTGTGCTCTTCCAGCACCACTACTCCAGAATCTGGTTTCCAGCATCTGCAGTCATTGTCTTTACCAAGCCCAAGGCCCCCCAGGAGGAAGAACCCCACTCAGAAAACCTTGAATATAGACTGTAGGAAATTCACAAATACAAAAATTCTTTAACACATTTAAACCAACACAATTAAAAACTATTTCTAAGTAAAAAATACACAAACATATTTGAAAGGAGATGTTCCCCCTTGCTCCCAGCGGGCATAACTACCGATCAATAACCCCACCATAACTTCTCCCAGTTAGTGCCTTGTCCTCGGCCCAGGCATTATAGAATGGAGTATACAAATTCAAATATTTTACAAAACCAGAGTTAAAAGTGAGTAAACAACCCCACACCAACACCTGGATGCGTTTAGCAAACACGATACAAAATAGGAAGATATAAAATTACAAAATTACAATCCCGGCAAGTATGAGATTACTAAGTAAAATGAGAAAAGAGGAAATCCTGCTCTTAAGAAAAGGGCAAGACAAAACAAACCTCCCTCATCCACAAATCGAGTAAGCCATGCAAACTATAAAAAGGAAACCATAGGAAGAGTAAGGAACAAGTACCCACCCCCACTTCCAGGGAAAGATGAGTCGAAGAAGGATGAAAAAAAATGAAAAAAAAGCGGTGTAAACAAAGTGGGGGGGGGGGGAGCGGGATAAAGTCGTTATCCATATGGTTTGAGTCCAGCAGTTTATTTAAGAGAGTCGAAGAATTCTTTTGCTTTTTCCAGCGACCCAAAGTTGTAAATGGATCCTCCATGGCTGAAGCGTAGTGTTGCCGGATAATGTATTGAGTATTGGATATTTAAGTCTCTCAGATGCTTGTTCGCCTCATCGAATGCCTCCTCTTGCAGACCACGGCTGGAGAAAAGTCCTGGAATAACATTACTCTGGAACTCTTATGCATCATGGCCTGGGGATCCTGCCCCAGGACTCTGGAGGCTTCCAGGAGCATTTGTTTTTCTCTGTAGCATTGGAGTCGGATTAGAACTGGGCAGAGGCGCTGTTCTGACCTGGGCCTGCGTACAGCACCCAGGTGGACCCGCTCCACTTGCACCTAGCCCAGTCCCAACTCCAACTCCAACTCCAATAATTGTGGGAGTCCTCGCTCCAAAAAGTCTACAAGCTGGCCTTCCTCTTCCCATTCGGGAAGGCCCAGCAACCGAATATTTTTCCAACGGCCCCGATTATTGAGGTCGTTGATGCGCTCCACCAGGGTCCGGATTCGCTGCTCGAGACCCCGGACCTGACATACAGAAGACTCGGCAGCCATCTCCAAGGCCACGACCCGTTGCTCCGCCCTTCCGACAAGCTGCTCAAGTTTTTCGATTTCTCGGTCATGCTTCTGCAGCATGACCGAGATTGACTCCCACCTGGACCAGGACTCCTAAATAAAAGTGTCAATCTTCTCTTGAAGTTTGGTGATCCCAGAGAGCAGGCTTGCCACCGCAGGTGAGTCCCCTGAGACGGCCGCGGACATCTCTGCTGCCGTGGGAGGGGGTGGGGGAGGGATCCCTGCCTGTTGCGAGCTGCGGGAGGTTTTGCCCTTAGTCATTTTAGAAACAACACCAAACTATCCAAGTTTGATGTTAAATGGCTGACTACACTGGGAAAAAGCGATCTTAAATGATTTAAAGGGTGAGGTGAAGGCAGATGCCCCACTTTGCCCAAATCTGAGGCACAGCACTACAGATTCAGACTTGCTGGATGGCCGCCATCTTAATCTCCCTAGGCAGGCTTTTTAATGATGGCAAAAGGCTGTGATTGCTGCCTTCATGACATGGGTAAAAATCATTCTTTGTGACTTCAGCCATTAGAGGTTTTTCTCTTGGGTCTTGTTGACCTGGGTTAGCCAGCAGCTGGCTTGCTGCCTCCATGTCAGCAGTTTTCATATCTTTTCTGACACTGAATTCTTGTGTCTATATTAGAATCACAACAGAACTTGTAGTGAGGCCTAGAATTGTAAAATGAAGGATTAGTACTCAAACATGTTTTTGGAAGACATGTCAGTAATATGAGACCATATGATGCAGACAATGAAGAGAACAATGTTAATGCATATAGCTCGTGCTAAGTCTAGATGTAAACAATATATAGATTACAGTTTCTTCAAAGTTCTTTAAAATAAACTGATTGGAGTTCAACAATTTCTCTTAAATGATATATAGTGTGCAATATCTTCTGAGAGTACCATCACAATGACAGAAAAATCAAATGTTCTGGTAAACTTCTACTGAGGATTAGCAACCACCATTGATGAGCAGGAATAATTAAATGCCACTATTGATGACTCCTTCCATCAGTTCACTAAGGATGGAGAGGAATCCAACTGTGATAATTGGCAAGGTTACACTTTATTTCTGTAAGCTCTATCTCTCAGATGGACAAAAGCAGAAGATATATGGGAACACTACCATTTGCAAGCTTCTTTCCAAGTCATACACTATTCTGATTTGGAATTATATCACCTGCATTGTCGCAGGATCAACATTCTGCAAATCCCTATCTAAAAGTGTTGTGGAAGCATCTATACACAAAAACTGCAGCAGATCAAGAAGGCAGCTCACCTCGGCTTTCTCCAGTGTAATTAAGAATGGAAACAAACTACTCGCCAGGCCAGCAATGCCCACATCCCCTAAAGAAATGAAAGTAAAAATCATCAAGCAAATTTTTGCATTGACTCTTTTACTGGAAGTTAAAGTCAACAAAATCCCACTCTGTAATTAGAGCAAGATGACTATATCTCAGACTAGGGGCAAGTTTGAGAAGATTGAAATTTTATGGTGCCTTTAGTCATGAACCTGAAATGTTGGTGTCCCCCAGGATGACAGACCAGATATACAACCAGCTGAGCTAACCAATCTTATGTGGGCATTTGTATCTGTTTTAGGATCTATTCTATGTATGTGTTGACCTCGTCTTTCTAGATGGTAAGGTTTGAGGGGTTGGAAGATGCTTTCAAACTCTCCTTGGCAAATTAACTGCAGTGCATCTTGCATAAGGAGTCACACAGACATAGAACCCTACAGCTCAGAGCCAGGCCCTTTGGCTCAAACTGGCCCATGCTGACCAAAATGTCCATCCATACTCACCTCATTTCCCTGTACTTGGTCCATTTCCCTCTAAACCCTTCCTATCCATGTATTTTTCCAAATGCCTTTTAAATGTTGCTAGTGTACCCACCTCAACCACTTCCACTGGCAGCTCACTCCATGTGCGTACCACCTTCTGTGTAAAAATGTTGTCCCTCAGGATCCCTTTTATTCTTTCCCCTCTAACCTTAAACTGATACCCTCGAGTCCTCGATTTCCCAACCCTGGGAAAAAGACAGAGTACATTCACCCTATCCTTGCCTCTCATGAGCTTATACTTTTCTATAAGATCCCTCCTATGCTCTAAAGAAAAATGTCTTAGCTTATCCAATCTCTCCCTATAACTCAAACCATTTGAATCCAGGAAACATCGTTGTGAATTTCTTCTGCACTCTTTCCAGTTTAATAACATCCTTCCTATAACAAGGTGACTAAAATTGAACACAGAACTACAAGCACAGCCTCACCAACGTCCTGTACAACTGCAACATAGCTTCCCAACTTCTATACTCAATGTCCTGACAGATGAAGGCCACTGTGCCAAAAGCCTTCTTCACTATCTTGTCTACCCATGACTCCATTTTCAGAAAACCATGACCTGAACTCCAAGGACCCTCCATTCCACTACACTCCTTAAGGCCCTATCATTCACCATGAAACTCCCACCTTGGTTTGATGTTCCAAAATGCAAGATCTCACACTTACCTATATTAAATTCCATTTGCCATTTCTTGGCCCACTTCCCCAGCTGATCAAGGTCCTGCTGCAATTTTTGATGACCTTCCTCACTGCCATGATACCTCCTATCTTAGTGTCATCTGTAAATTTACTATTCATGTCTTGTACATTCTCATCCAAATCAATTGTATAGTTAACAAACAGCAATGAGCCCAGCACTGATCCCTGAGGCACTCCACAAGTCACAGGCCTCAGTCCGATAAGTATCCTACCACTGTTACCCTCTGCTTCTTACCAACAAGCCAATACGTTCAACTGTTCTATCACTGTGCACTGGTGGTGGAGGCAGAGAATGTTTACAATAGTGACAGGATACAATCAAAAAGGTTGCTTTGTTTTAGATATTGTGAAGTTCTTGAGTGTTGTTGGAACTGCATCCAGATAAGTAGAGGATATTTTGTCACACTCCTGACTTTTGGACAGATAGTGTCCAAGAGTCAGAAGATTAATGGACTGGAGCAAAATAGCTGGACATATGTTCAGCTCTATTGCACAAGTCCATCACAATGGAAATATGGTATTTCTTTTGGTCTTTGTTATACCCAGATAGTCAGCTACTTCTTAATTCCTTCAGGAATGAACTGACTTAACAGCATGTATACTAGTTAACATCTCTAAAGGATTAAGTTACTTCATCAATTCAGAGGTTTCGGTGTTGAAAACTTGTAAATGCTTCGTATTTTGGCATCAATTACATCAATAACTCTCTTCATACTATCTCGCATAGTATGCCATGTATGATATTTCCATTACATTTATCTTCCTATGAATATCCCTTTGCATTTATTGGACAGTGACAGAATTATTATAAGAATTTGCAAGTTCTGAAAACCCCCTGCATTTTTTAAATTAAAAACTTAACTTCCTTTTTTAACTTCTAATGACAATTTTATTTTTGCTGTCTCATTACAGATCATATTCTAGTCAAAATGGACTTCTGTTATTTAACCCCGGAATTTGTCCATTTTGAAAATCTCTTAGGGTACTCATTGGGTGTTAGCTGTGACTCAGTGGCAGCTTGTCACTGATTTAGAGTTTTTTGGGCTCAAGCTCCACTCTAGGGATGTGAGCATTGAATCCAGTTGATGCTTCAGTTCAGAGTTGAGGAAGCTGGCTTCTTTCAGAGGAGAAACCTTGTTTGGAGTTGCATTATTTTGAAGGAAAGCGAGTTCTCTCCGATGTCTTGACTAAAATTTATTCCTCAAACTACAGGAGACCTTGACTTACGAACAACCAACTTCCAAATGTTCATACTTACAATTGAGATCCCATTGCACTATGAATTTTAAAGATCCAACATGCAAGCGCTCACCTCTACTTACAAACAGATATTTTCTATTGCACTGTGTTGTGTTCCAACTTGCGTGGAAATCGAATTACAAGCATACTCAGAAATGGAACCACTTCCTAATCTGTGGACTGTCTGCATATCAAGAACATGGACTAAATTACCAATATATGTGGGAGCTTACTGGATGCAAATTGACCAAGAAGATTCCTTTATTACAGTTGAAAAGAAATTCATGTACTATGAATTGTTTGGGACCATGGAATGCTAATTACATCTTTCTCTTTCTTTAAACTTTCCTGCTATAGTGCAAAAGGCCAAAACTTTTCAATCCATTTTGCTGTATGCTGTAAAGGCTTTTTTTTTAACATGATTTGGGACAGAAGAACATAGGAAATGAGGCAGTCAGCTCATCAAAACTTCTCCTCCACCCCAGTACATCATTAATTAATCATCTACCTATAAAGTTAGCTTCCTGTGTTATTCCATAACCTTTCTAGTCATTAGTTTCCAGAAATCTAACAATTTCTATCTTTAACATACTCAATGATTGAGCTGCTGGGTAAAGAACTGCAAAGATTCATTATCTCCTGACTGAAGAAAATCCTCTTCATCCTGATCTTAAATGGCCAATCGCTTTATTGAGATTATATCCCTTGGTTTTAGATACATCACCTTGTCTTGCCCTGCAGAATTCTGTAAATCTCAGTGATTTCACCTCTCATTCTTTGAAATTCTAGGGAATATAGACCCAATCTCCTTAAAATAATCCTGTCATTCCAGGTATTAACCTGGTGAACTCTGTTGAACATCCTCCATGGTACCTTTATCTATCCTTTCATAAGGAGACCACAACTGTACACAAAATCTATTGAGTTTATATAACTGCAACATTACATCTTTACTCTTGCACTCAGGTCTCCTTATGATGAAGCTGAAAAATGTGTTGCTGGAAAAGCGCAGCAGGTCAGGCAGCATCCAAGGAGCAGGAGAATCGACATTTTGGGCATAAGCCCTTCTTCAGGAATCCCGAAACGTCGATTCTCCTGCTCCTTGGATGATGCCTGACCTGCTGCGCTTTTCCAGCAACACATTTTTCAGCTCTGATCTCCAGCATCTGCAGTCCTCCCCTTCTCCTACGATGAAAGCCAACATGCAATTTGTCTTCCTAATTGCTTGCTGCATCTTCATGTTAGATTTTAGTGACTCTTGAACAAGGATGTCCAGATCCCACTGGACACCTGGACATTACAATAATAACAGCTTGAAACTTTGTTCTTAAAAATAAAGTAACTGATGGGGTGGCGGGGATGCAGCAAGGAGCAGAAGTGCATTATGGAAGATCTGAAGCAAGTGACAAGCCATCTACCTACGTGAGAAACCTGGAGATTTTAACTCTCACGCCTCAACTAAAATATTCTATTTGTGTAAAAATAGAAAAGATCCTTCGAGAGAGTCTTATTGAATTCGAAATATTAACCCTGTTTTTATCACTGCAGATGGTGCCAGACCTGCTGAGTTCTCTAGCACTTATTATTTTTATTTCAGATCTCCAGCATCTGCAGTAATTTGCTTTTCACTTGTAAAGTGTCTTTGCAACATTCATTACAGCCAATGACGTTGCATTTCAAATACAGTCACTGATGTCCTGTCGCAAATGAGGAGGCTGACATGTGCACAACAAATTCTCCTCAGTAGCAAAGCGATCATGATCTCAAGCTGTTCTTGAGATGCAATGGTTGAGGGATAAATATTGCCAGGACCCTGTGATAACCTGTCTACTCCACTTCAAAACGCGACCACATGGTTTCTTTGGACTTGGATTGGCATTTATTTAATTTTTAATCTGAGTCTATACCCAGACTTAATCAATCAAGCACAGTGAGCATCAATAGTAAACTGACTAATCAAGCACAGAGCAATTCAACACCACATTTTTCCCTTTTCAAAAGCAAGTATCATATTTAAAATTGAACAACAAGCATACGGACATTGAATTCTTTCTTAGAGTTCAGCTTATCAGTTTCCTTTATATACCAAGGTAGATTTTGAGATACAATGCTGAGAGGTAAGGATTTGAAGTAGTGGCTCTGTGAAATCAGTTCAGTTGTGTGATTCTGGGAGTTATTCTGTCCTCAAGTTCTAGCAATGAAAGCAATCTAAGCATCTACATTGATGTGCAGATCCTGAGATGGTTCAAAATATTGTCATTGTTTGTTGATCATGTGGACAGTGTATTTTCCACTGTGGAATAACATTGTTCCCACTCTCTAATTGAGAGCTGGAGATGCCGGTGTTGGACTGGGCTGTACAAAGTTAAAAATCACACAATACCAGATTATAGTCCAACAGATTTAATTGGAAGCACCAGCTTTCGGAGCACTGCTCCTTATTAGCAGCGGCCCAAAAGCTAGTGCTTCCAATTAAACCTATTGGACTATAATCTGGTATTGTGTGATTTTTAACTCTCTAATTGAGTATTTCCAAAATTCCTTTTCTTTTCAAGAAACAGTCCTTTTCCTATTTCAATCCACAATCAAAAATACAAATACTCCAGTGTCTACAAGGCACAAGTCCGGAGTTTGCTGGAATAGCCCCTACTTGCCTGGATGGGTGCAGCCCTAACAACACTCAAGAATCTTGACACCATCAAGCACGAAGCAGCCTGCTTGATTGGCACCACAACCACAAGCATCCATTCCCCCCCACCACTGACCCAGTAGCAGCAGTGTGTCCTATTTACAAGACACACTGCAGAAATTCACCAAAGATCCTCAGACATCACTTTCCAAGCCCACAACCAGTTCCATCTAGAAGGACAAGAGCAGCAGCTACATCAGAACACCACCATCTTCAAGTTCCCCTCCAAGTCATTCACCATCCTGACTTAGAAATATATCAGCACTCCTTCGGTGTCACTGGGTCAAAATCCTGATTCCTGATGAAGGGCTTTTGCCCGAAACGTCGATTTTCCTGCTCCTCGGATGCTGCCTGACCTGTTGTGCTTTTCCAGCACCACTCTAAACTTGACTCTGATCTCCAGCATCTGCAGTCCTCACTTTCGCCCCCAAACCCTTGGCATTCCCTCTCTAATGGCTTTGTTGGTCAAGCCAAAGCAGGTGGACTGCAGCAGTTCAAGAAGGCAGCTCACCACCTCCTTCTCAGGGGCAATAAATGCTGGCCAGCCAGTGACACCCACATCCCACAAAATGAATAAATAAAGAAGTTTGTCAAAAGTAGCACAAAAGCACTTCACCTAATGAAGGAGCATGCTCTGAAAGTGTGTGATGTTAAATATATCTATTGGACTATAAACTGATGTCATGTGACTTCTGACTTTGTCCATCCTAGACCAACAGCGACATCTCCACATCATACCAAATTGAAACAATAAGGTTGCTGAGTTCTCCTTGTCCCTAGCTGTTGCATTTGAGCTCATTGGGTGGGCTGTGACTGAACCCCGAGTCTGAGATTGCATTTTTGCATAACTTCAAATCTAACATGACAAATTCAAACTGCATGCTGAAGTCATTGCTTTTTTAAACTTAAAGCATAATCCTCCTTGAGAAGATATTTCCTAAATTGTGGGATTACAGTCTTTTCATTTACTAAGTGATTAGTTATTTACTTGTTA
The DNA here is from genome assembly GCF_020745735.1 of Hemiscyllium ocellatum. Classification (NCBI taxonomy): domain Eukaryota; kingdom Metazoa; phylum Chordata; class Chondrichthyes; order Orectolobiformes; family Hemiscylliidae; genus Hemiscyllium; species Hemiscyllium ocellatum. The sequence continues at coordinate 22,836,485 of NC_083407.1, read as the reverse complement.
AGTGTGCTAATAACTGAAATGCTGCCACATTGTTTAATGAACATATCATTTCCCAGGCATCTCAGATGGAATGCATGTTGTTTGATCAAACCTTTTTTTTTAACTTTCAGCACTTTTTGAGAGCCCTTACTGCCATATCAAACAGAGGTATTTATTCAGTGAGCTGCTTGAATATTCACTGGTCTTTTGCTCTGCGCCAATGTAAAAGTATGGCCTTCTTGCAGATCACTGCTATATCCAGACTATCCATTCAAATAATGAGAGAATAGATCCTCGACCCTGAAATCTATCATTTCCATGGCACTGGTAGCTCTCCCAGTGAGGAAATGGTGCTGGAACTGGTAAATTTAACCTTTTCTGCATCAACTTCATTGATACTAACCCATCTGGTTCACTAATGTCCTTCTTGATAGGAAACTGCTATCCTTACCTGGTCTAGCCTACGTGTGACTCCAGACTCACAGCAATATGGTTGACTCTTAGCAATTAGGGATGGGCAATGAATGCTGGCCTGGCCAGCAATGTCCTCATCCTGTGAATGAATTTTTAAAAAACCTTGTACATTTAAACCTTGGACCTATGCAGAGATAAGGCGGGGTTTTTTTTCCAGCCAACAGTTTTTGTCATAATGCTTTAAAGTGTCTGCCCCATGCAGTTCTAGATTTCAGCAACCTCAACAGTTTGATTTTTTTTGTGTGTCCAGACACAGGCTTAACCAATCAGGCAGAGTGAGTAGCAATATTCAACAGACTCTCATAATCAAACGCCAAACAATTGAATACTACAGTCAGGTTTTAAGGATCATTTTAAGTGCAGAATGAAGTAGGGAGACAGGGAACTTTAAAGAGGGAATTAGAGAGCAAAGCGTCCTGGCGGCTGTGAGGTTAATCTCCAAGGGTGGAGTGATTAATGTTGGGATGGCTCAAAAGGCTGGAATTGGATGAGCATAGATATCTGGGACGGAGGATGGAGGAGATAACAATACAATGATAGAGAAAGGCCAAGCCGTGGAAGCATTTGAAAACATGCATGAGAATTTTAAGTGGTGTTGCTTAACAGGGAGCCATTATAAATCAGTACGCAAGGGAGTTTTGATTAGAGTTAACATTTCGGGTCTGGTGATCCTTCCTCAGAACTGATGCTTCCAGACCTGCTGAATATTTCCAGCAACTTCGGTTTCTGTTTCTGATTTACAGCACCTGCAGTTCTTTCAGTTGTTATGAGAGTTTTGATAACAACAAGTAATCCAACGATTATCTTACAGCAGACCAAGAAAGAGCACCACCACACAACTTTGATAAATGTTAACACTGTAGTGTCACCAATTGATCTGCAAAGGATTGCTGAATGAGGGTGCACCACTTTTATTTCCCTTGAGCGTGTTACTGCGTATGCCCAAAAAAAGACCAGACTGGCATCTAGTTATAACACTGGCTAAAACTGCTTGATTAACAAATGGGTTAACAATGGTCTTATTTTAGCATGAGCTGTTTTTTAGATCGAAAAGGTGTCATTGGGGATAAACTTGCCTTTTTATGTTTCCTCAGCTAAATCTACTGACTGATCACAAATCAATCCTGAAGATCAATTTCTTTTCATTCCTTTGTTCGTTATACTCTTGGCTCCTTTCACCTCTGGCTAGTTTCCACAGTAGCCTCTTATTACCAGAAAGACAAGAATTTCACTTGGCAAAACCAATGAGAAGTCTGAGATCAAACAGTTTTGCTGATAGGTTTACTGTCTAAGAACCTGTCCCAGCAACGATTGATTTTATTTGGTTTAAGTAAAGATTTCCTCCAGAGTAAAGCTGCCATAGTTCATTTTGCAAAATAAGGTGACAAAAGTAAACTACTTTAGATTATGTTTTTTCATATGTTTCCATGATTTTTTGCGTTAACTTGACAAAAGCTTTATTCTTTCTACGTGCAAGTTTTAAACTTTAATCTGCTCCTTTTGAATCAGCTCATCATCAACTATTGAATCCGCAGGACAGCCACACTATTCAGCATGCTAACTTCAGTTCATATCATACTAATATCACATGTAGCAAAAAAAAAGAACTAATTATTGCAACGTGGAGTAAAACAAATCCAAGTTTTCTCATTGTTTGCTGGAACTCTTTTGGCCAGTAACGTTTGGTTTAAATGTTAATCCATATTTCAGTAGCTGGGATATGTATAAAGTCTATTTAGAAAATAGAATTCAACCTCAAATTGTCACTTTACCAAGTAGAGCCAAGATGTATAGCGTTTTCATTTGGAATGGAGGAGTATGGCGGTCTGAATTTGAACCTCTTGGAGGGACATAGCCCCTGGCAAATGATGGCAATGTTATGCACTGAAGAAAGATGGGAATTCAAATCAAATTGTCATTTCGTATTTAGCAAATCCTAGTAATACCTTGGCTACTATAAAACCAGATAATTACCAGAAACCTAACCCATTTCCCAATGTCCTTCAGGGAAGGGAATCTGCCACCTAGCCTAGTCTAGACTTCACATGACACCAGTTTCACACAATGAGGGATAATCTTAACTCTGGCTGATAGTATATCATGGTCAATATTGGCTCAGTCTCCTGGTAGTACCTCCCCTAATTTTCATGCTCAGTGAAGGGCAACTGCCATAATATTGTCTGTTCTACAAAATTACACCATGTCCAAAACAGTTGTGGTGCAATTGACTCCTAATGTTTCCTGAAGCATCTTGGTAAGTGGCTCAAGAGTTAAAAACATTTTTTTGTAGAAGACCTCATCAGCCCCCAGCAACCTCTTCAGGGGATCAAGGGGTGGTCATTCAATGAAATTTTACAATTTTTTATGCTAAGAAAACCAATGAACAGATATTGCTTACTTTGTTGTTTTTAATTAATAACAGGTTTTTCTCTCATACAGTAATGAATGTAGTAATCACAAATACTTACAGGTTTATACATTCTAAAGAAACATGTTAGGTACCTTCACTGAGTTCAACTGTAAATGGAATGCAATCTATATTCTACTATTGATGTAGGTTGAGGGTTTAACAACAGCTTTAACATCTAATTTGACCAGTTATGGTTACTGCAGGGTCAGATGGTTTGGCATTTTCAAGCTGTTAGCTCCTGTACCATTTAGATTACAGAAATCCCACTAATGGCTGCAAGTTCTCCTATTATCTAAATATTGACTTGACAGTAATTAGGAGTAAAATGTTTTGTAATCACACTAATAAGTGAAATAATTTGTCTGAAAAACATCGTTGAATTTTTGAAGAGGTAGCTATTGTAGTAGACAGGAGAATGTTTGCACCCCCAGGTCATCTCCTCTGTCCTGAAGTTCTTCAGCTGCATCCTGAAGCCAATTCGGCACCGCCCTCTTGACCTGTCCATCTTCCTTCCCACCTATCCACTCCACCATCCTCTCTGACCTATCATTTCCACCCTCACCTTCATCTACCTATCACATTCCCAGCTACATTCCCCCCAGCCCCACCCCCCTCCATTCATCTCTCAGCCCTCTTGGCCCACAAGCCTCATTCCCGATGAAGGGCTTATGCCCAAAGTGTTGATTTTCCTGCTCCTCAGATGCTGCCTAGCCTGCTGTGCTTTTCCAGAACCACACTCTCGAGGAGAATGTCTATGGTTAAAACCCAAACCATTCAGAAGAAGGGTCACTGGACCTGAAATGTTAACTCTGATTTCTCTTCACAGGTGTTGCCAGCCCTGCTGAGCTTTTCCAGCAACTTCTGTTTTTCTTATTGAACGTCTATGGATGCTATGTATATTTACTGACAGAAGGCATTTGATAAAGCCCCATATAAGAGACTGTTAATTACAATAGAAGCCCATAGAACTGAGGGCAAATTACTGACATGACTAGGAATTAGGTTGAATGGTAGGTGACAGAAAGGATAATGGGGGGAGGGGGGGGAGTGGAGGGGGAAGGGCTTACTCAAATTTACTAACCCACATGTTAAAGTCTCAATGTATTAATGACTTGGAAAGAAAGTCAATTATCCAAATTAGTTGAAAATGTGTTGCTGGTCAAAGCACAGCATCTCAGGAATAGAGAATTCGACGTTTCGAGCATAAGCCCTTCATCAGGAATTTACTCGAAGACTTTATCCAAATTAGTTGATGACACAAGCTTAGGTGGCACCATGGTTCAGTGATTAGCACTGCTGCCTCATAGCACCAGGGACCCAGACTCAATTCCATCTCAGGCAACCAACTATGCAGAGTTTGCATGTTCTCCCTGTGTCTGTGTGGGTTTCCACCAGGTGCTCTCATTTCGTCCTACAGTCCAAAGTTGTGCAGGTTTGGTGGATTAGCCATGGGAAATGTAGGATGGGGTGTTTTTTAGAGGTTTGGTGTGGACTTGATGGGCTGAATGGTCTGCTTCAGCACTATAGAGGTCCTATGTTTCTAGTCAGTATTGTAGATAGCACAAAATTACAAAGAGATATTGATGGAGTAGATGAACATTCAAAACTGTGGCAGATGGAGTTCAATGTTAACACATGTGAGGTTATCCATTTTGAACTGAAACAGGATAGATTAGAGTATCTCTGAGACAGTGTGAATTTAAATACTCTAGACATCTAGACAACTATGTGGAGTTTGCGCGTTCTCCCCCTGTCTGCGTGGGTTTCCTCTGGGTGCTCCGGTTTCCTCCCACAGTCCAAAGATGTGCGGGTCAGGTGAATTGGCCATGCTAAATTACCTATAGTGTTAGGTAAGGGGTAAATATAGGGGTATGGGTGGTTGCGCTTCGGCGGGTCGGTGTGGACTTGTTGGGCCGAAGGGCCTGTTTCCACTTTGGGAACTGTGAGCAGATCTGAACACTACACTATAGGGAGGATATATTGGTCTTGGAGGGAGTATAGCATAGGTTCACAAGAATGATACCTGGACTCAGGAGACCTCCCACCCACAACTTCCAACCTCATGGTCCAGGAACCCTGCACTGCCCGGTTCTACCTCCTTCCCAAGATCCACAAGCCTGACCACCCTGGCCGACCCATTGTCTCAGCATGCCCCTGCCCCACTGAACTCATCTCTACCTACCTCGACACTGTTCTATCCTCCCTAGTCCAGGAACTCCCCACATACGTTTGAGACACCACCCACGCCCTCCACCTCCTCCAAGACTTCCGTTTCCCTGGCCCCCAATGCCTCATCTTCACCATGGATATCCAATCCCTCTACACCTCCATCCGCCATGAACAGGGCCTCCAAAACCTCCGTTTTTGCCTCTCCCGGAGTCCCCAACAATACCCTTCCACCGACCCACTCATTCGTTTGGCCGAACTGGTCCTCACCCTTAACAATTTCTCCTTCAAATCCTCCCACTTCCTCCAGACCAAAGGGGTAGCGTTGGGAACACGTATGGGCCCCAGCTATGCCTGTCTCTTTGTTGGCTACGTAGAACAGTCGATCTTCCGTAATTACACCGGCACCACTCCCCACCTCTTCCTCTGCTACATTGATGACTGCATTGGCGCGACCTCGTGCTCCCGCGAGGAGGTTGAGCAATTCATCAACTTTACCAGCACATTCCAGCCTGACCTTAAATTTAACTGGACCATCTCTGACACCTCCCTCCCCTTCCTGGACCTCTCCACCTCCATTAATGACGACCGACTTGACACTGACAATTTTTACAAACCCACTGACTCCCACAGCTACCTGGATTATACCTCTTCCCACCCTACCTCTTGCAAAAATGCCATTCCGTATTCCAATTCCTCCGCCTCTGCCGTATCTACTCCCAGGAGGACCAGTTCCACCACAGAACACACCAGATGGCCTCCTTCTTTAGAGACCGCAATTTCCCTTCCCACGTGGTTAAAGATGCCCTCCAACACATCTCGTCTACATCCCGCACCTCCGCCCTCAGACCCCACTCCTCCAACCGTAACAAGGACAGAACGCCCCGGTGCTCATCTTCCACCCTACCAACCTTCGCATAAACCAAATCATCCGCCGACATTTCCGCCACCTCCAAAAAGACCCCACCAACAGGGATATATTTCCCTCCCCACCCCTTTCCGCAAAGACTGTTCCCTCCGTGACTACCTAGTCAGGTCCACGCCCCCCGACAACCCACCCTCCCATCCTGGCACTTTCCCCTGCCACCGCAGAAACTGTAAAACCTGCACCCACACCTCCTCCCTCACCACCATCCAAGGCCCTAAAGGAGCCTTCCACATCCATCAAAGTTTTACCTGCACATCCACTGATATCATTTATTGTATCCGTTGCTCCCGATGCGGTCTCCTCGACATTGGGGAGACTGGGCACCTCCTAGCAGAGCGTTTTAGGGAACATCTCTGGGACACACACACCAATCAACCACACCGCCCTGTGGCCCAACATTTCAACTCCCCCTCCCACTCTGCCGAGGACATGGAGGTCCTGGGCCTCCTTCACCGCCACTCTCTCACCACCAGACGCCTGGAGGAAGAACGCCTCATCTTCCGCCTCGAAACACTTCAACCCCAGGGCATCAATATGGACTTCAAAAGTTTCCTCATTTCCCCTTCCCCCACCTCACCCTAGTTCCAAACTTCCAGCTCAGCACTGTCCCCATGACTTGTCCGGACCTGTCCCACCTGCCTAGCTCCTTTTCCACCTATCCACTCCACCCTTTCCTCCCTGACCTATCACTTTCACCCCCTCCCCCACTCACCTATTGTACTCAATGCTACTTTCTCCCCACCCCCACCCTCCTCTAGCTTATCTCTCCACGCTTCAGGCTCACTGCCTTTATTCCTGATGAAAGGCTTTTCCCGAAATGTCGATTTTGCTACGCTTTGGATGCTGCCTGAACTGCTGTGCTCTTCCAGCACCACCGATCCAGATTCAGGGGTCAAGTTATGAGAAGAGCTTATGCAAATTAGGCTATTTTCTATAAACTTTAGAAGGTTCTGGGGTGATCAAATCGATGTCTTTGGGATTTTAACAGACAAAGAAAGAGTAGGTAAAGATCAATCATTTACACCGGCTGATGATTCTTTACCCAGGGGACTATTCTAAAAATTAGGGCCAGATCATTCAGGAGGGATGTCAGGAAGCACATTTACACACAAACAGTGGTAGAAGTTTGGAACTCTCTTCCACGAATAATGGGTTGATGCTGGATCTGTTGTTAATTTTAGATCTGAGATCGAAACATTTGTGTTAAGCAAAACTGTTTCTGGGTAGAAACCCACAATGATTTCAACTGATGAGAAAATGTATATTTAATGAAGAAACCGTTAGCTAAGATGGCACTGGAGTCAAGACAAGTATCAATACAAAGCTCCAACGATGTTTGGATGGTTGTAGGGACACTAACTTGGATGGTTGTAGGTACACTTACAGCCAACTTCAATTCATGCCCAGCTTCTATTGCCATGGAATCAGACTAATGGATTTCGAGAGTGATTTTATTTTAAGTCACAGGGTGAAGGAATCTTTATCTAGGTCAACATTTATTGGCCATTCCAAATTGCCTTTGAATTCATTGACTTTACTTTGATTTCTACTTAAGTGTTAGAGTGTCCAGAGAATAAAAATTACATTGCAACTTGGACCGAATACTCCATTCTCTGGTCACTGCCACTCACAAAGGGGCCTCATACACAACAGTGAAGCCCTGAGTGTTTCCGAATGTGGGGTAAATCATTGCCATACTGCATCAGGTAAAGAAAAACGAATTAGTTCCTCTCGTTTCATCCCCTTGGTTTGCCGCAAGGAAGATGTTTTGTTTGAGCAATAAAAACAAAGGGAAGTAGTTCACCAGAAACAAGCCAGGGGCCGATTGCAAGGTTTCATTGAATGAAATGAAAAGCAATGTTCAAATGTTTAAAAAGAGGATGTTTTACAGTAGAAAAAGAACGATTTCCAAAAAAAAAGTTTCTAGACAGTTCTTGAGGTACTTTTCCCTGGGGAGGGGGAGTCCAGAACTAGAGGGCATAGGTTTAGGGAGAGAGGAAAAATTTAAAATGGACCTAAGGGGCAACATTTCCATGCAGAGGGTGGTGGGTGTATGGTATGAGCTGCCACAGGAAGTGGTGGAGTCTGGGACAATCACAACATTTAAAAGGCATCAGGATGAATATATGAATAGAAAGGGTTTAGGGGATATGGGCTAACTGCTGACAAATGGGACAAGGTTAGGTTATGATGGCTGGTCGGCATGGATGAGTTGGACTGAAGGGTCTGTTTCCATGCTGTACATCTCTGGATTTCTCGGTGAGTGGATACTTCAGGTCGCATTATCACTGGTTGCTCTGTTGTTTGAGAGAGAGAGAGAAATCCGAGGAAACAACTCCAGCCTATTCAGCCTCTCAACAAAGCTGAATCACTCCAGCCCCAGCAACATCCTGTTGAATCTTCTCTGCATGATCATATGTGCAATCACATCCTTCCTATCATCTGGTGACCAGAACTGCAGACACCACTCCAGCTGTGACTTAATGCTATACATAACCTCCTAGCTCCTCTATTCAATACCTTGGTTAATAAAGCAAGTATCCTACAAGCCTTTTAGAATTAACAAATACCCTTAGAGAACAAATGGTAGTGTAAGAACATAGATATTTTAAGGTTTTTAACCCTCCTTTCTACTGTGACGTTTTCTTTACTCTTTTTGATCTCAGATAGTCCATCATTTCTGCCTCAGAACTTTCTGTGTGTGTGTCTCTCTCTCCTTTTCCTGCTCTTTTCCCCGTTATCTGGGCCTGAATTTAGATAGGCCGACCACATCCTAACACCAGGAGATGGCCTGGGTTAACTTTAAGGACTAGGTCTCATTACTGTGTTTCTGGTAGCAGTGAGTATTAAACAGATATTCCCAGAAAGCTGGGATGTCTCATCCAGTCTGGATTAAGTGGTGCATAAGGAGGTATTTGGGAGGGAATTCTGGAACAGTCCGCATCATATTTGTGCATCTCAGAGGAGTAGAACAGCTCTCTCTGGCCCAGCTCAGAAAAGGAAAATCTAGCTTAAGTTCTTACTGGAAGTGAGGAGTATATGAAAGACACACACAAATTTTGTTCTAAAATGGTAGTTAGGGTGGTATAGCCTTATTAGGGCCAATATGAACTATTAATTTTATCATTATGAATACCCGGAACATTCATGTACTGAAATTGTTTCGGAAAGGAAAGAAAGAACATAGTCTTAAGAATGGGCATAGAGATCATCAGTGGTGTTGGATGCTGCCTGAACTGCTGTGCTCTTCCAGCACCACTGATCCAGAATAGACATCATCAGACCATGGGTTGAGCCAAACTTCATGAAATCATTAATAAACAATGAACAAAATTAATAATTTTATCTGAAGGGACAAAGACTAGTTAGCAGGCCTCTTTCATACTAATTTATACATTTTTAAGGCAAGTTTACATGTTGGCAATAAAAAAATGTGTTTAATCAGCTTGAAAGTATGGAACTCAGGGACTGGAAACCAATTATATTTCAGGGACAAAAACAAAAATTGCTGGAAACACTCAGCAGGTCTGGCAGAACTTATGGAGAGGAAGCAGAGCCAATATTCCAGGTCCCATGACCCTTCTTTAGAATATTCTGAGGAATGCTCTTAAGAAAGGTCATGGACATGCAATGTTATTTTGCTTTCTCTCCTTAGATTCTGCCAGATCTGCTGAGTTTTTCCAGAAATGTCTGCTCTTGTTTCTGATTTATACCATCTGCTGTTCTTTGTGGGGTATTTTTGTATTTCAGGGAGCTTTTTTTGTGCGATGGAGTAATGACATGGATTTGAAACTGGAATTGGATAAGTCTCTCTTTCTCTCAGTCTCTCAAAGAACAGAGCTCCCAGTGATAATGTAAAGTAGAGAAAACAAACCCACTCACTGTGAAGTCAAGATATCTGAAATATCCAAAACTGCCATTGACCTCGACGTAGGAAGATTGTCTTGCAGTGTAAACTGATCTGAAATAGGTCCATTCATATTTTTCCAGAATCAGTCACTTTGAATTAGCATGGAAAATACTGCCTTCTCCAATGGAATTTAACGTCTTGAATTTCTTTTAACGATCTGTTCCCATTCGGCCATGATTGCTATTAAATCATTTCATTCATGTCCTGATCGCCTCTGTGCATTTACAAACACAGAGAAATAACTTCCTAATATGTTTGCTTTACAGTTATGGGCAACCTTACCTCAGATTCACATTCAGGCTGTCCAAAGTGAAAACAGCAGCCAAAATGGGAAGAACCATATAACTGCTAATGACTGCACTCCTGTAATATAAAGAACATTATAAGTAACCCGATATGCCAACTTCATGGTAAGAAATCAAATCTGTGTTGAAAATTACTGTGACAACTCTGTAAATCCCTGAAATACTCAACACATTTACAGTTTATAATTTAAGACTTGGCACTAATTTCAATTAGCATGCAAGCTTCTTATATTTATCCCAAATATCTGATATCAAAAATGATCTGCAATAACAAACTATTGAGTAACAGGGTGCTAATTATGACCTGGTGTAGACAAAAATCTAAATTGTAAGCAATATTAAAAACAACTCCTTTAATTATTCACCACTTAATTGCTCATAAAATAACTCTACCCATTTGAAAACGCCTCTCACCATTCACTATATGTACCATACAGTGAATTTTGAAAATGGTCATTGTGCAACTTTGAGTTGAGCAAGGACAGATTGCATAAATTAGGCTTACATTCGCTTGAATATATATAAAAAAGGATGGTCCTGTTAGGTTGGTTCAATCTCATTGCTTCTGTTTACTTCTTTCCCTCTCAATATCCAAGAGTCCAAATAAAATTTTCAGGTGAAGCAGCACTTCACTCAATCTAATCTAATCTACTGTATTTGCTGCTCACAGTATGACACAAGGCAGAGACTGGGTGGCTGCTTTGCAGAACACCTGCATTCTGCCTTTAAAAAAAACCCTGAGCTTCCAATTGCCTGCCACTTTAACACACTACCCAGTTCCCTGGCCAACATCTCTGTCTCAGGCTAGCTGCAGTACTCCAGCGAAGCTCAGCCCAAGCTGGAAGAACAGCACTTCATTTTCCATTTGGGAACCCTGCTGTCTTCTGGACTCAATATCAACTTCAACAATTTTAGTGCTTGAGTCACCTTCTCTCATGTCCTTACCCCAACCCCCACCTACCAAACCTTGTTATCACATGCTCTGCTTTTACACATAACTCATTGTGAGCCACTGATGGCCCCAATTAGCAGCTATTCACACTCCCAGGCTTACTGTTATCCACTCTTTTGTCTGTTCAACTGTTTTTCTTCAAGGTGGAGTCACAGGTAGATAGGATAGTGAAGGCGGCGTTTGGTATGCTTTCCTCCAGAGTATTGAGTACAGGAATTGGGAGGTCATGTTGCGGCTGTACAAGACGTTGGTTAGGACACTGTTGGAATATTGTGGGCAATTCTGGTCTCCTTCCTATTGGAAAGATGTTGTGAAACTTGAAGGGGTTCAGAAAAGATTTACAAGGATATTGCCAGGGTTGGAAGATTTGAGCTATAGGGAGAGGTTGAATAGGCTGGGGCTGTTTTCCCTGGAGCGTCAAAGGCTGAGGGATGACCTTATAGTGGTTTATAAAATCATGAGGGACATGGATAGGATAAATAGATCAAGTATTTCCCTGGGATGGGGGAGTCAAGACCAGAAAGTATAGGTTTAGGGTGAGAGGGGAAAGGTATAAAAGAGACCTAAGGGGCAACTTTTTCATGCAGAGGATGGTATGTGTATGGAATGAGCTGCCAGAGGAAGTGGTGGAGGCTACTACAATTGTAGCATTTAAAAGGCATCTGGATGGGTATATGAATAGGAAGGGTTTGGAAGGATATGGGCCGCGTGCTGGCAGGTGGGACTAGATTGGTTTGGGAGATCTAGTCGGCATGGACTGGTTGGACCAAAGGGTCTGTTTCCATGCTGTACATCTCTATGACTTTATGATTCTTTTTGAGTTCTAAATCCAACTATCGGTTACTCCTTAATCTCCTCCCTCCAACTCCATCTCCTGCATTAAAAAAACTACTTTTTCCAAGCTACCATCAGTCCTGAAGAAAGGTCATTGGACCCAAAACGTTAACTCTGATTTCTCTCTACAGCTGCTGCCAGACCTGCTGAGTTTTTCCAACAATTTCTGTTTTTGTTTCTGATTTCTAGCACCTGCAGTTTTTTCTGGTTTTTAAAATATCATTACAGTCGGGGTAGTGGGCAGTGGTCAACTCTGCAGGTCCAATACAACCAGACAGAGGATTAGAGAGGTTGAGGGTCAGTCCTCAACAATGAAGGAATATGTCTACTCCGCTGGGTATTAGGACAGAGAAGCACTTCCTTACATAGGATTAGAACATGGAATGGCACAGAAATCCAGGAAGGTCCCAGAAGGGTAAGTACTTCCCTCATTGGCGAGTGCAAGTTTGCAAGCAATGTACATGGCAAATACACTGCATCTGATTCAATCAAATAGCCATCTCTGAAAGTCAAAGCAGTTAGTCCAGTCGAGGGAGACTGGTCAGTCAGAGGGCTGGTCCATCCTCAATCTGGGAAAGTGCTGAAGTGCTCCAAGTCAATGATTAGGAAGTGCTGAGGGGGCACAGGATTAATCAACTTGGGTGGTAGGGCAGAGAGAACCATAGAGGGAAGATATTAAATCCAATGGAGTGAGTGATAGACCATAAAACTTGGTAGGAGTGAGTGCCGTGCATTGACCTGGGTGGCTAATTCAGACCAGGCTTCTGTAGTCTGCTCTGACAGGTGAAAGAGGATGACCCTCCCATCCACAAGGACCTCCAGAACTCTGTGAAGCAAAGTGTGAACTTGATTCTCTCAGCTTTGTCTTTTGTAGTGACATAGCACCAAACTCAGGGTAATCCCTGGCTTTGCAGCATTTGAAATGTTCTACAACTGGGGTTTAAATATGCACATGGAGCATAAAGACCAGAACTTCTCTGCAATAGCGAGCATTTCCACCTCTGTACGCTGCAAGATTGAAGGAGAGTGGTGTCTTGGAGGAAGGATACATACTTAACATTGAGCAGCGAAGAATTGTGTGGGGAAGGGTACCAGGCCTCATAGGTAGACCCACTATGAAACAGGCTGAGATTGACCCTCAGCCAAAACATGGAAACATTCAGCCCAGTAAAACCAAACACTTTCTAGACAAGAGAGACTATTACTGCAGACTGTGGGACTGACTTACAATGAACAACTACCTTCTCCCAGACAGAGTCCTTTATATATCAATGGATAGAGCAATGCCAAAGCTTCAAATTAACCCTCTCAAGCCAACTGTCTTATTACAGCAGTGAGCTTTGAGGAAGCCATGGCTGCTTGTGGACTCAGTTTTGACAGCTGCAAGGCTTTGTTAAATGGGGCTGCTTTTCTGCCATTGGGTATGGCTTAGAATGGACTGATGCTCTGATGCACAATTGCTGTGACAACCACCATCTATCGAAAAAGGTGTTTCTTTGCATTTTGTGCTGTCAGATACAGCAGATTTAAGTCACTCGCCTACCTCAGTCAATAACACCTCACCCAACTTCCCAGATTTCATTCACTCTAGCAAAACACAAAGTTAAAGGTATAAAATTGCAGCCATATTGGGAAGAAGTGTGGAAATCACTGTTCTCTGTAATACACATTTAAGTTGACATGCTATTAACAAAGCTGCTGAGTAGCCAACAAGGTCTGTTAATTAGATTCGAAGAACACATCCAATCAAACTAAAAAAAACAGTAAATTAATCATTAGGTCCTCACATGATTGTTAATATATTCAGTCACAGCATCATTTCCATGTTGTGCAACCATATAATTGCAAGTTACAGTGTTCTCCACTCGACTCTCTGTGGAGAACTTCACATAGTTTGTATTTTGTCCTTCAGGAAACCTTGAAAATTTAGCCTCAGGCCAGTGAGACTTTACCTGAAGCTAATTGTTTTTTAATCAATTTAATTGACAGTGAACAATATAGCTGGGAATTAGTGCCAAGAAACTGGTCTTGATCTGAACTGCAATGAAAACCAGAGGATCCTTTACATCTAGTGTGTTTCTTGTAAAACAACTCCAACCTAAATAATCTTATCTCTTACTTAAACTTCTCCATTCCTGACAAGATCCTTATAAACCTCCCTTGGTATTTTCTTTAATAAAATCACATTTCTGAAAATATGGTGATCCAAATTATTCTCAACTCTAGCTCCTTTCTAACTAAAATTTTATACAGTTCTAGGATAACCTCCCTCATCCAATATTGCTCTGCATCAGATAATAATGGAGTTCTGTATGATTTTGTTTTGTACTCTTGGTGGGATGTTTCAGTGTATACCTTCAAAAGTGACCTGGTAGCAGCACTATTGATCAAGCTAGTCGGGTCCTAAAGGACATAGCTATTGGACTGGGTCTATGGCAAATGTTTGAGTGAACCAACAAGAGCAAAAAACATATTAAGAAACGCATTAAGAATACCCTTCATCATGTTTTGTGGTATTATCACTGCACTCAGTGGGACAAACTTCAAACAGATTTAGGAATTCAAGTCTGGGCATCCATGAGGTGCTGTGGGCAATCAACAGCAGCAGAATTGTACTCCAGCACAATCTGTAACTTCATGGATTGGCATATCCCCCACAAAACCGTTACTATTAAACCACGCTATCAACCCTGGAGAGTGCAGGAGGGCATGCCAGGAGCACCAGATTACCTAAAAATGAATTGTCATGCTGATGAAGCTACCAAACAGGTCTGCCAAACAGCATAAGCAGCAATTGATAGACAGTGCTAAGTGAGCCATAACCATCAGATCAAATCTAAGTCACATCCAATCATGAATGGTGGTGAACAAGTATCCCCGTCCTCAATCATGGAAGAACCCAACACATCAGTGCAAGAGATAAAGTTGCAGCTTTCACAGCAATCTTCAGCCAGAATCATCAAGTGCATAATCCATCATGGCCTCCTCCATTAGCTCCCAAGCACTGATTCCATGTGATATCAAGAAATGGATGGAGACATTGGATATTGCAAAGGCTATGGGACCTTGACAACATTATGGCAATAAAACTGAAGGCTTGTACACCAGAACTTGCCATTCCCCTATCTAAGCTCTTCCAGTAAGTTACAACACTAGCATCTACCCAACAATGTGGAAAATTGCCTGTGTATGTCCTGTACATAAGAGCAGGGCAAATCTAACCTGGCCAATTACTGCCTCATCAGTTTATTCTTGATCATTAGTAAAGTGATGGAAGGTTACATGAACTGTGCCATCAAGCAGGATCTGCTCAACAATAACCTACTCAGTGACACCCAGTTTGGTTTCTGCCAAGGCCACTCAGCTCATGACCTCATTATAGCCTTGGTTCAAACATGGACAAATGAGCTGAATTCCAGAGGTGAAATGAGAGTGACAGCCCATAACATCAAGGCTTCATTCAACCGAGTGTGGCATCAAGGAACCCTAGCAAAACTGGAATCAATGGATAATAGGGGGCAAACTCTCCACTGGTTGGAATCATACCTGACACACAGGAAGATGTGGTTGTTGGAGGTCAATTATCTTAGCTCCAGGACATCTCTGCAGGAGTTCCTGAGGGCCCAAACATCTTCAGCTGCTTCATCAATGACCTTCCCTCCATCATAAGGTCAGAATTGGGGATGTTCACTGATGATTGCACAATGTTCAGCACCACTCGCAATTCCTTTGATACTGAAGCAATCAATATTCAAATCAACAAGATTTGGACAATATCCAGGCTTCAGCTGACATTGGGCAAGTAACATTCATGCCACACAAATACCAGACAATGACCATTGCCAATAATCACTGCACCTTGACATTCAATGGTGTTACCATCACTGAATCCCCCATTATCAACATCCTGGGGGTACCAGGATTCACCAGAAACTCAACTAGACATGCCACAAACACAGGGGCTAAGAGAGCAGGCCAGAAGCTGGGAATAATGCAGTGAATAGCTCACCTCCTGACTCCCCAAAGTCTGTCAACCATCTACCAGGCACAAGTCAGGATTGTGATGGATTGCTCCCCACTTGTGTGGATGAATACAACAGCTCCAATCATTCAGGGCAAAGCAGCCCATTTGATTGGCACCATACCCCTTCACAACTGATGCTGAGAAGCAGCAATGTGTAATATCTCCAACTCACACTGCAAAATTCACCAAGACTTCAACAGCCCTGCCCGGTTCTACCTCCTTCCCAAGATCCACAAGCTTGACCACCCTGGCCGACCCATTGTCTCAGCATGCTCCTGCCCCACTGAACTCATCTCTACCTACCTCGACACTGTTCTATCCTCCCTAGTCCAGGAACTCCCCACATACGTTTGAGACACCACCCACGCCCTCCACCTCCTCCAAGACTTCCGTTTCCCTGGCCCCCAACGCCTCATCTTCACATGGATATCCAATCCCACTACACCTCCATCCGCCATGACCAGGGCCTCCAAGCCCTCCGTTTTTGCCTCGCCAGGCGTCCCTAACAGTACCCTTCCACCGACACACTCATTCGTTTGGCCGAACTGGTCCTCACCCTTAACAATTTCTCCTTCAAATCCTCCCACTTCCTCCAGATCAAAGGGGTAGCCATGGGAACACGTATGGGCCCCAGCTATGCCTGTCTCTTTGTTGGCTACGTAGAACAGTCGATCTTCCATAATTACACTGGCACCACTCCCCACCTCTGCCTCCGCTACATTGATGACTGCATTGGCGCCACCTCGTGCTCCCGCGAGGAGGTTGAGCAATTCATCAACTTCACCAACACATTCCTCCATGACCTTGAATTTACCTGGACCATCTCTGACACCTCCCTCCGCTTCCTGGACCTCTCCATCTCCATTAATGAAGACCAAATTGACACTAATATTGTTTACAAACCCACTGACTCCCACAGCTACCTGGATTACACCTCTTCCCACCCTACCTCTTGCAAAAATGCCATCCTGTATTCCCAATTCCTCCGCCTCTGCTGTATCTGCTCCCAGGAGGCCCAGTTCCACTACAGAACACACCAGATGGCCTCCTTCTTTAGAGACAGCAATTTCCCTTCCCATGTGGTTAAAGATGCTTTCCAACGCATCACGTCCACATCCTGAACCTCTGCCCTCAGACTCCACCCCTCCAACCGCAACAAGGACAGAATGCCCCTGGTGCTGACCTTCCACTCTACCAACCTTCGCATAAACTAAATCATCTGTCGACATTTCTGCCACTTCCAAAAACACCCCACCACCAGGGATATATTTCCCTCCCCATCCCTTTCCGCCATCCGCAAAGACCATTCCCTCTGTGACTACCTGGTCAGGTCCACGCCCCCAACAGCCCACCCTCCCATCCTGGCACCTTCCCCTGCCACCGCAGGAATGTAAAACCTGTGCCCACACCTCCTCCCTCACCTCCATCCAAGGCCCGAAAGGAGTCTTCCACATCCATCTAAGTTTTACCTGCACATCCACCAATATCATTTATTGTATCCATTGCTCCCGATGCGATCTCCTCTACATTGGGGAGACGGGGCGCCTCCTAGCAGAGCGCTTTAGGGAACATCTCCGGGACACCCGCACTAATCAACTACACCACCCGTGGCCCAACATTTCAACTCCCCCTTCCACTCTGCTGAGGACATGGAGGTCCTGGGCCTCCTTCACCACTGCTCCCTCACCACCAGATGCCTGGAGGAAGAACGCCTCATCTTCTGCCTTGGAACACTTCAACCCCAGGGCATCAATGTGGACTTCAACAGCTTCCTCATTTCCCCTTCCCCCACCTCACCCTAGTTCCAAACTTCTGGTTCAGCACTGTCCCCATGACTTGTCCGGACTTGTCCTACCTGCCTATCTCCTTTTCCACCTATCCACTCCACCCTCTCCTCCCTGACCTATCACCTTCATCCCCTCCCCCACTCACCTATTTTACTCTATGCTCATATCTCCCCACCCCCACCCTCCTCTAGCTTATCTCTCCACGTTTCAGGCTCTCTGCCTTTATTCCTGATGAAGGGCTTTTGTCCGAAATGTCAATTTCGCTGCTCCTCAGATGCTGCCTAAACTGCTGTGCGGTTCCAGCACCACTAATCCAGAATCTGGTTTCCATCATCTGCAGTTATAGTTTTTACCAATCCATGACCGTGTACATCCACCAATGACATGGCCTGCCAACATATTGTAGTGGAGAAGACGCTGAGTTTTGCCCACCTAAGCCTGTTCTTGTGGAATGAATATTCCTCCATGTATACTCCTGGGCATGAACGACTTAGTCTGGCAGCAGGACCCGGTGTAGATGATGCATGGAGGAAGAGGAAGAGGAGGCCCTGCGCTGATCCAACTATAGCATCCAGAAACCCAGGAATCAAGCCTCCTCTCAGCAGCCGCTGCCAAGGCGATATCACCTATTTCTTCCAGAGAGGAGAAGCTGGGCAGTTATTTGAGCAAATGCCGTTGGCCCACAGAGGATGGGATTGACATTGAGCACCAAGGCGAGCATGATGGAGGTGATGTCGGTAAGGTAGGCCTCGCAGCAACAGATGGTGCCTCAAAATCAGTTGTGGTTGGAGTGCCAGGCCTCTAGGAATTCTCTGGCATGTCTTTGCTTAGCCTGTCCCAGGATAGATGTTTTGTTCCAGTCGAAAAATAACCCAACATTTCGACTAGGACAACACACCTATCCTGGGACAGGCTAAGCAAAGACATGCCAGAGAATTCCTATAGGCCTGGCACTCCAACCACAACGCCATAAACAAGCACATTGATCTAGATACCATCTATCAATCCCTCAGAAAATGAACAGGAAATGACATCACCACAAACCCCAGGAACCCCATCCAGGAGAAAGATATAAATAGAAAGCAGGAGACAACAGCTTTGCTTCACTTGGAGGTCGCCACTGATGATGTTACCTAGCCAGGTAATGAAACGTCTGGATATCAAACCTACAGCTCAGCGAGCAAACCTACACCCTAAATGTGAAAAAGCTTTTCACTGTTCTTTACTGTTTTTCTCACGGTAAACTACAAGTGACAATAAAATCATTCATTCATCTTGACAGACAAGGGCAGCAGGAATACCACCACCTTCAAGTTTCCCTCCCAGAGACTCACTATTGGAAATACATCATCATTTCTTCACTGTTGCTAGGTCAAAATCCAGGAATTACGTCCTTAATGGTATTATGGGTCAGCCTACAGAACGTGGACTGCAGCTCACCACCATCTCTTATTAGCAATAAATGCTGGCCAGTCAGCGATGTCCACATGCCATGTGTGAACAACAAAAAAGACTGCGGCTGATGTTTGTGCACATTAGGATGAAGCCTGTCTGGCTAGTTCTTAATTTTAGTTTTCTTGAGGTGGTGGTCAAATGGGCAGACACCATTTCAATGCAGAGAAATGTGAGGCAATACATTTTGGCAGAATCAACATGGAGAGACAACACAGGCTCAATGATAGAGCTTTGAGGGAAGTACAGGAGCAGAGGGACCTCAGGGTTCACTTGCCTGAGTTTCTGGAAGTAGCCAAGCAAGGTGAAACAGTTGATAAGAAGGCCTATGGAATCCTTGGATTCATAAATAGAGACATCGACTGTAAAAGCAAGGAAATTATGCTACACTTTTACAAATCTTGGTCAGCCCACACTTGCAGTATCGTGTTCAGTTCTGGGCACCTTATTTAAGGAAGGACACGAAAGCCATGGAGAAAGTGCAAAGAAGATTTACTCAAATGATACCTGGAATTAGCTATTTTCCACACAAAACTGTACACAATATTCTACCTGTGGCCAAACCAATGTTTTATAAGGTTGTAACAAGATTTTCTTGTTTCTATATTCTATGCCCTGATTAATAAAGATAGGCATTCTGCATGTCTTCTTCACCACCCTATCTACATGTGTTGACATCTTCCAAGATCTATGGACTTGCACATCAAGGTCCCTATGTTATACAGCACAGAAACACACTCTTCAGTCCACCCAGTCCATGCTGAACATAATCCCAAATGAAACTAGTTCTACCTGCTTTCTCCTGCCCCACATCCTTTGTTATTCATGTATCCATTGAAAAGTCTTTTAAAAATAGTAATTACACCTGCATCCACCACTTCCTCAGGAAGTTCATTCCACATGCGAACCACCCTCTGGATAAAAATAGTGCTTCTTATGTCTCTTAAATTTCTCTCCTCTCACTTTATAAATGTGTCCCCAGTCTTGAAATTTCCCATCTTAGGGAAAAGACAACTACCAACAACTCATAATGTTAAAAACTATCAGGTCACCTCTCAACCTTCTACATCCCAGCCGATCCAGCCTTCCTTTATAACTCAAACCTTCCATACCCAACAACATCCTGGTAAATCTGTTCTGAATTCTCTCCAGTTTTTTATTACCCTGCCTATAATGGGTGGCCAGAACTGGATACAATATTCCAGAAGTGGCCTCACCAATGTCCTGTACAACCTCATCAATATGTTCTTTAACACTCATTCGGGATGTATCATTCATTGTGTACATCCTTCCCTTATTAGAATTATAGAATCCCTACAGTGTGGAAGAAGGCCATTCAGTCCATCAAGTCCACACCGATCCTCCAGTAGACCATCCCACCCAGATCCACTCCATCCCCGTAACCCTGCATTTCCCATGGCTATTCCATGTAGCTTGCACATCCCTGGACACAATGAGTAATTTAATCTGACCAATTGAACTAACCTTCACATCTTTGGAGTGTGGGAAGAAACCAGAGCACCCGATGGAAACCTGCGCAGGTTTGGGGAAAGGCTGACAGTCCACACAGACAGACGCCTAAGGGTGGGATCAAACCTAGGACCTTGGTATTGTGAGGCAGCAGTGCTAACCACTGAGGCACCACTCAAAATGTGTCACCTTGTACCTGTTGGGATTAAATTACATCTGGCACTGCTCTGCCTAATTTACCATATCAGATCAATATCAAACTATAGCCTGACTCCATCATTACTAATAACAACAACCATTTTCATGTTATCTGCAATGTTACCAGCCTTCCACATGGGACATTGTCAAAGTTGGAGAAATTGAGGAGTGCAGATGCTAGATCAGAGTCGAAAAGTGTGGCACTGGAAAAGCACAGGAAGGTCAGGCAGCATCCGAGGAGCTGGAGAGCTGACGTTTTGGGCGAACACCCTTTATCTGGGGTCTTACTGAAGTCTATGTAAACCACATTAACTGCACTACACTCAATAAAAAATATTTAATCACTTTTTAAGTAAAACTCAATTAAATTAGTCAGGCAAGATGTCCCTCTAACAAAGCTATGCTAACTTTCCCTGATTAATCCCTGCTTATTCTTGCGAGGCTTTATCTTTTATATCAATAGGTTCAGCATTCTTTGTAGTAGTGATTCTATATTCTCTGCCCACTTTTAAAATCAGGTCCCTTCTGAATTCCCTACTTGATTTCTATCCTATCTTGTTGTCCTCTAGTCATGCGCATCCCCATAACATTTTGTTATAAAAGTGTAATTGTATACATTGAAGTTCTATTCATGTGGTATTCTGAAAATATTATGATTCTTGGACTCAGTATTATCCACATATTGTAAAATAGGAGTCAATTTGCACTTGGCTTTGTCAAACCAACTTTGTATGTAATTCATCTGCCAACTATACATTTCCTGATGGATGGGATTGAATGCAGATCCCTGGTACTGTGAGGCAGCAGTGCTAACCACTGAACCACAGTGCCACTGCATTCAACTGCTAACAGCATTCATTAGCCTCAATTTCTTAATTATGGCTTTATACCCCACCTGAATGTTCTTTATGTCTCAATACCTTCTGATTCAGAAGTTCCAACAATCTGCTTGTCAAAGGCACAAACTCAAATTCTCACCACCCTTCCCTCCATTGCAATGGTTCATAACTATCATAAGAGCATAGGAATTTGCCCCTACCACCATGGGCTCTTGTCTTATTTAGTAGCCTCCTGTGCGGCACTTAGACAAAGCCATGCTGACTCAACCCTATTTTACCCTGAACTTCCATGATCTCCACAGTCTCTTTCTTAATATTACACTCTAATATCTTATTAATGGCTGAGGTCAGGCCTCATCGACAACAAGATACAGAAACAGCGAATGAAACAAGACCCTTTGTAAACTGAGGACGTTTGAGTTCTGTGGAAGGTCATTTTACCTGAAACGTTAACTCTGACCTCTCTGCATAGATGCTGCCAGACCTGCTGAGCTTTTCCAGCAATTTCTGTTTCTGTTGAGATGATCAATGAAAATAAGGAATTGGCAGACATGTTGACTAATGACTGTGTGTCTGTATTTACGGTGGGGTGAAAGGTCAGCATGTCAAACTTATCACGCAAACTGTTATTGAACGGGGCAGGAACTCATCCAATTTAATGTAAACAACATAACAGCAATGAAGGAAGTAATGGCACTAGAGTGTGACAAATCTTCAAGGGCAGATGCTTTCCAGCGCGAAAGTTTAAAGGAATTGAGTGAAAATATTTTAAATGCTCTTACATAATCTTACAAAGTTCCTTTAATTTTGGAATCCAATTTGCACATTTCATACCATTATTTGAGAAAGGCAAAAAGCAGAAAGCTAGGGAATTTCACACCAGTTAGCATAAAATTAATGGGATATCACTGTAATTGATAATCAAGGATGGAGTGATGATACAGATGTATAACATAATTGCTTACTAATGTAGAACTCAAGCATTAAGCTAGGATGAGTGTTTGGTGGAATGACTGTCAAGAACACAGGTATTTGTTCTAAATATCGACAATCTAAAAATTACACTGTAACGCAAAAAGCCAAACATGAAAAGCCAAATGCGTGCACTGTTTGCAATCAACACATCTCACTCCTCACATGTTTATGACCATTATTTATAGCTGACCACTATCTATGAGCAATGAAATATAAGGGATAAGGTAATAGTACTAAATTGGATACCATGGGCTACGCCAAGTGCCGAAAAGGAGGACAAACAGAATTAAATGACTTTTGAACTGTCTCTTAGGAAAGTAAGAGGTAAGTAGAAAGAGCAGAACAGCGATAGAGACCACAACACAGTACAGTTCAAATTCATTATGGACTAGGAAATGGATGGCTTGCAAAAGATGACTTGGGATTGGGGGCTGGCAGATGTTATTATAATAATGCAGGATCTGGTCACAATAGACTGGGATCCGCTCCTTGTGGATAAGTGGGTAATGTCTACAGTGAAGCAGTTGTGGGGGGAGGTGTGTGGGGTTGGGGGAGGAGGTGTGAGGTTGGGGTGGGGGTGGAAATTAAAAAGGCATTGAGGAGAGTACAGGCCCAATATTTAGAGGGAAGTCTAGAAGCAATATTTTCAGGAAATCCTGGATATCTAGGACAATTTGGAACTGGATGATGAAGAAAGGAAAGGCCTTGAGGAAGTCCAAAGGGAGCAAATCAGCTGTGACCCTAGAGGTATACAGGAAGTGCAAGAGGGAAGTTAAGAAAGCAATTGGAAAAGCAAAAAGGGGTCATAAGCAAGGACTTGTGAGCAGGATTAGGGGGAATCCTAAGATATTTTATAAATACATTAAAGGGAAGAGGTGAACCAGAGAAAAAATAGTGCCCATTAGAGACCAAAGTGGGCAATCTGTGGGTGAAGTCTCAGTATATTGGAAAGGTGTTAAATGAATACTTCTCTTCAGAGGGGGTTTGAGAAAACACCTATACACTCAGCAGGTGGTGGGAATCTGGAATGCATTGTCTGGAAAGGTGGCGGAACCTGGAAACATTACAACCTTTAAAATGTATTTGGGTGAGCACTTGAAATTTAGCAATGAAGGAAATGGAACAATTGCAGGAAGACTTGATGGGTTTAGATTGGAAAAGGAGAACGTAGATATGGAATTCAGGAAAAGGGTCTGTGAAGAACCTACACAGTTTCACAGAGGAAATGGGGAGGTATTGGAGGTTCTGTTGGGCTTAAAATGGACAAATCACCTGGCCTGGATGAATTGCATCCCAGGCTGCTGGGAGAGGCTACGCAGCAAATTGTAGGAGCTCTGACACAAATTTGTAATTTCTCTCTAGTCACGGGGAAGTTCCAGAGGACTGTAGGATGGCTGATGTAGTTCCACTTTTCAAAAAGGGTGATAGAGATGAACCAGGGAATTACGGACCCATGAATTTTATGTCAGTGGTCAGGAAAAAAAAATTGAAGAAAATTCTGAAGGACAGAATTAATATCCACTTAGAAAGGCATGGGCTAATTCGAGATAGTCAGCATGGCTTTGTCAGAGGGAGGTCATGCCTAACAAATTTATTCGAAATTTTTGAAAATGCGATCAAGTGTGTGGGTGAGGAAGTTCAGTTGGTGTAGTTGATATAGATTTTAGCAATGCTTTTAACAAGGCCACACGGGGGAGACTGATTGAGAAGGTTAAAGCACATGGAATTGAGGGAAATCCTGGTGGCATGGATCAAAAACTGGCTTAGTAGTAGGGCATAAAGGGTAGTGGTAGGAGGCTAGGTGACTGGAGGTTGGTGTCCAGTGGTGTATCCCAAGGATCAGTACTGGGACACTTATTGATTGTTATATACATAAACGATGCAGATGAAAATGGGTGGGTGGGCATGTTAAACACATTTGCAGATAACAGCAAGGTTGGTAGATTGGTTAATAGTGAAGAAGATGGTTGTAAGTTGCAGGAAGATATAGATGACAAAGCAGTGACAGTTGGCATTTATGTGTGTGGTGATGCACTTTGGAAGGAAGAACAAGATAAGGGAGCATTTAATAAATAATAGGACACTGGATTTTTTCGAGCAACAGAGGGATCTTAGAATAATTTTTCATAGATCCCTGAAGTCAGCAGAGCACATGAATAGGATAGTTAAGAAGGCAAAAGGGACGCTTACTTTCATCATCATGGCATAGAGTATAAGAGCAATGAGGTAATGCTGGAGTTGTACAGAGTGTTGGTTCGACCACAGCTGGTTTACTATGTGCAGTTCTGGTCATGTCACTATAGGAAGGTTATGATAGCCTTGGGGGGATACAGAGGAGATTCACCAAGCTGTTGCCTGGGATAGAGAAATTGAGCTATAAGGAGAGACTTGATGGGTTTGGATTGTTTTCTTTAGAGCAGTGAACACTGAGTGGGGATATGATTGAGGTGTATTAGATTATGAGGGGCATGGACAGGGTGAAAAGAGATAAGTTGTTCCCCTTGATTGAGGGGTCAATCAGAAAAGGGCAATTTTAGGATAAGGAGCAAGAGATTCAGAGGGGATTTGAAAAAATACCTATTCACTCAATGGGTGATGGGCACCTGGAATGCATTGTCTGGAAAGATGGTGGAACCTGTAAACCTTACAACCTTTAAAATGTATTTGGATGAGCACTTAAAATTTACCATTGAAGGAAATGGAACAATTGCAGGAAATTGGGATTAATGTGCCTTTCATAGTAGTTACATCGGTGCAGACTTAATGGGCTGAAGGCCATTTCTGCGCTGTGTGAATCTATCAATCTATGTCAATAGAAGTGGCAGATGTTCTTCAGACATGATAAGCAATGAAACTAGGGCAAAAGGCAAGGTCAGGGAATGGGTCATTGAAAGAAGGAAGCAGCCTAGACTACACAATCAGTGAGATGATTGGGAAAGCTTGGATGAGTAAGATGATGGTTGATGCATGTACCACAGGAACAAAGTAGGCTGACACATGTTAGTTTAACATGTAGTAATAAATTGACAAGATTAGAGAAAGAGTATGTGCACATAACTTAAACAGCTCTTGTTAACAGCATTATGAGGCATCTACATCAAAATAGATTGCAGCAATTCAAGAAAGCCTATCAGTACAACCTTCCTGGGTAATTTGAGATAGGCAATAATGCTGGCCCAGTCAGTGATGCCCACATCCGTTGAATTAATTTAAAAATGCAATGTGCACTTGAGGTCTGTCGGAGCATTATCCCAGACTGCCTAAAGCTGCCTGTCCCTGCAATAGCTTCAATAAACAAATGTAGCCTGTATTAGAGTCTCCAACTGTCAAATTGCACCACAACTCACCCCACCCCATGAAGTATTATTCCTCTTATCGACATTGAAGAAATTGGTACTACTCACTTTGGACAAAAGAAAGGCTTTTCAAAATCATGAGCAGGCTGGATCAAGTGGAAAGGGAGAAACTGTACCTGCCTCCAAGAGGAGCAAGACGGTATTGATTTAAAGTGCTTTGCACAAAGAATAAAAGTGATGTGTGAAAACAAAACCTTTTCACGCAGGGAGTAGTGAAGCCATGTGGTGGAGGCAAGGTCAATTAAGACATTCAAGAGGGCATTGTACAATTATTTGGAAATAAATAATGTGCGAGGGTTTTGGATAGAGCAGGAAGTTGGAACTGAGTAACAACATTCATTTAAAGAGCAGGTGCAGACACAATGGGCTGAGTGGCCTCTATCTGTATCATAACATTTCTGTTATTCAGTTTTTAATTCATTATTCAACTGATCAGGTTCACAAGCATTTTGTTTGAGTGAATTTTTGCACATTTGCCAAATATGAGCCTTTCTGAAATTGTCTTTCCTTATGGCAAGCAGACACAGACACAAACTAACTCACTGAACTTCAAGAAAGTAAGTCAAGACTTTTTCAGGCCCTGTCTATTTGGATTGTTAAAACAGCTAAAGGCCTCTTTCTAGTTTTGATGACCTGATGATTGCCAAAACTAAACTGATCTTCTGCTGGTGTGGATCTTATTTGTTATTTGAAATGCTTCTGTACTCTGGCCTATCCATTTGGGTCATTAAAACTCAACTTCGTATATACATTAGCAATTATCCCACAAGGAAGTTTGTCCAGTCATTTAGCTTCAGTCAATGATTTCTTGAAAATGCTGTTTTCATTGCTGAAGAAAATTACTTTCTGACTCTTACAAATAAAAGTCACCTTCATAGAACTGAAAACCAGAAACCCTTACCTCTACCTTACAATCCACATTCCCAAGTAAGAAACATTTATTATAAATATTCATCACACAATAAAATCTTGAATAAATAAGGTATTTCCCTTGGGGTGGGGAGTCTAGAACTAGAGGGCTAGGTTAAAGGTGAGAAGGGAAAGACTTACAAGGGAACTAAGGGGCAACTTTTTCACGCAGAGTGGTGCGTGTGTGAAATGAACTGCCAGAGGAAGTGGGGGAGGCTGGTACAATTAGAACATTTAAAAGGCTACTGGATAGCTACTAAGTAACAACTTTCTGTACTTCCCCAAATCCTTGCACATTATTTATTTCCAAATAATTGTATAATGCCCTCTTGAATGTCTTAATTGACCTTGCCTCCACCATTTGCCTCCACCACATGCCTCCACCAGTAGTGACTCCCTGCGTGAAAAGGTTTTGTTTTCACACATCACTTTTACATCTGCAAAGATACCATTTGAAGGTTGCTTATAGATTTTTTATATGTCTACGTTTATGTAGCACATGGTCAGAGGTGTGTTCTCACTCGATGTGGCACCTGTTAACACTTTCCAATGAGCCTGTTCACAAAAAAAGCTTCAGATCAGACGTTATTTGGTGGGTGGTAAAATATGGCTCTTTTGGAACCACGATGCTTGCTTGAGCATGTTTATTCCTAATGTAAAAATTGGGACTTCAGCTTTTGGGGATTTAAAAATTCCCCTTTCATTATAAAACAATAAGCAGTTGTGCGATTTTGGCAGCAAAGGTGGAACTATCAAGACTCTGTATGATGCACCAGAAGATTTAATCGATTCTGATTGGCCTAGACAATAGCTGATTACAGTGGAGGTGGAAGGATGCATTGATAATAAGGTTTTTGCGTTAAGTGTATTTTCCCAGTCCATCTAAGTTTTCAACAAAATGCTCGGGGGGGTATTCTCTCTCACCTCCCATTTTCAAAGGCTCATTACAACATGCAAGTCAAGGAATGGAGGGTTAAAATAATCAGGCACAAACTGAAAATGAACAATTATGGCTGATGATCAGTCAGCAAGATTTTCAGCAAGTGAAAGGTGCAATTATGAATTACTGTCTTGAGTCAACAGCATTGCTTCGGGTGTAGAAAGTAGCTTTAAAGGACTCCGGAGAACAGTTCTTCAATGCTTTAAAATTGGGAGTATTTTTTTTAATTAGCCCTTCAAGCAAGGTGATCTATTTTTGTTACAAGTCAGTTAATTAATTAAGGTTTTTGCATCTGATTCAGATCTCCTAATAGTGGTGGACTACACAGTTTCTCACCTTAGCTTGCATTGCAAAACAAAACATTTTAGGACAGTGATCAGAAATATAATTAGGATAGGACATGTACGTTTCTTTTTGCCTCTGGTCAATTGTAAAAGATGCCAAATAACACACTCATCTTCCATTTGCTTGGTGGCTTTGCTTGTTTAACAGTTGCAATCTCGGTTTCCACATAGCCAAATGTTCCAGTCTCTAACCAACTGTGAGGTATGTAATAATGATTGCGACTAAGTCACAATTAAACTGTAAAGGTTAAACTTTACCCGTGGTGTGGTGGCTGGAAACAAATTCCACTGGGGAGATCTTATGGAATAATTTGTTTTCTCTCACTTTATCATGTCCCGTATCAGTTTTGCCTAGTGTCGATGCAACAAGTTGAATGTCCTCCTCTGGACTACTCTGTGAGAACACTGCAAAAGCTGTTATTTTCATATTTCATTTGTGTAATTGGTTTATAGGTTCCAAACACGGAAGGTCACATGTTTTCTTCAATTACGCAATCCCCAATGAACATTTGGCAGAGTTGAATGTTCCAGGATTATCCAACAAAATTTGAGACCAAACCACAAAAGAACAGGTGACCAATCTGTTGGTCAGAAAGCTGGGATTGAGGAAGTTTCCAAAAGGAGAGGTGTAGAAACAAAGGGAGTGAATTCTGGAGCTTAGGGCATAGATGTCTCAAGGCACCACTGCCAATGAATGGGAAATTGGGGACGCATTGAAAAGCAGAACTGAGAGACTGCAGTGCTCTCTGAATGTTGTAGGTTTGGAAGAGGTTCCAGGGGTAAGATGAAAATGTATGAAGGTTTTAAACAGAAGCATGAGAATTTTAAATTTGAGCTGTAAGTTTGAGCTCAATCTCCAAGTAGTTCTGATTATTAGAGTCATAGAGATGTACAACATGGATACAGACCCTTCGGTTCAACTCATCCATGACGACCAGATATCCCAACCTAATCTAGTCCCACCTGCCAGCACCCGGCCCATATCCCTCCAAACCCTTCCTATCCATAGACCCATCCAGATGCCTTTTAAATATTGCAATTATACCAGCCTCCACCACATCCTCTGGCAGCACATTCCATACATGTACCACCCTCTGTGTGAAAACGTTGCCCCTTAGGTCTCTTCTATATCTTTCCCCCTCACCCTAAACCTATGCCCTCTAGTTCTGGACTCCCACACTCCAGGGAAGAGAGCTTTTCTATTTACCCTATCCATGCCCCTCATGATTTTATAAACCTACCTAAGGTCGCCCCTCAGCCTCCGATGCTCCGGGGAAACAGCCCCAGCCTGTTCAGCCTCTCCCTATAGCTCAAATCCTCCAACCCTGGCAACATCCTTGTAAATCTTTGCTGAACGCTTTCAAGTTTCACAACATCCTTCCAATAGGAAGGAGACCAGAATTGCATGCAACATTCCAAAAGTGGCCAAACCAATGTCCTGTACAGCTGCAACATGACCTCTCAACTCCTGTATTCAATGCTCTGACCACTAAAGGAAAGCATACCAAGTGTCTTTTTCTCTATCCTATCTAGTTGTGACTCTACTTTCAAGGAGCTATCAACCTGCGCTCCAAGGTCTCTTTGTTCAGCAACATTCCCTAGGACCTTCCCATTAAGTGTATAAGTCCTGCTAAGTTGTACTTTCCCAAAATGCAGCAACTCACATTTATCTGAATGAAACTCCATCTGCCACTCTTCAGCCATCGGCCCTTCTGATCAAGATTCCATTATAATCTGAGGTAACCTTCGCTGTCCACTTCACTTCCAGCCCATTGCAGGTAACATTGGTCATAATTGTTGGGAGTCTCAGAAATTCATGGGCTAATTAAGGCACTGCTTTTTTAAAACAAGTGGTACAAACATCATCAGTGTGGGTGAGTCCCAAGTCAGCTTCCAGTCATAGCGAGTACATTTTAAATGATGAATTCCCCCTTCTTCCCCAACCAGATCCTTTCTAAATTGTTACAGAGGAAGATGGTTTACTTGTGCATGATTCTTTCTTTCTTGTCTCTATAATGGTCAAAAATGCATGCTCTCCCTAATTTAGACATTGGCATTTACCAGAAAGTGAACTGGGTTAACCATGCAAATGCAATGGTTAAAGGGACAGGTCAGAGGTTAGGAATGTTTCAATAACTCACTTCCTGATTCTCCAAAGCCTGTCCATCATGTACAAGGCACATATCAGGATGAAATATGTGATGGAATACTCCCCACTTGCCTAGATGAGTGTAGTTTCAACAAAACTCAAGAAGCTTGACACCATCACAATCAAAGCAGCCCACTTGATTGGCATCACCTTCACAAGCATCCACTCCCTCCACCGTCAATGCTCAGTTGCGGCAATGTGAACTACCTGCAAGATGTACTGCAGACATTCACTAAGTGTCCTTAGATAGCACCTTCCACTTCCACCTAGAAGGACAAGGCAGCAGCTATATGGAAACACAGCCATCTAAAAGTTGCCATCCTTCAATGTCACTGTCCTGGAATCCCCTTCCTAATGGCATTGTGGATCAATCTACAGCTCATGGACTGCACTAGTTCAAGAAGGCAGTTCACTACACCCTTCTCAAGGGCAATTAGGTTTGGGCAATGAATGTTGTACCCCAGCCAGCAATGTCCACATCTGAAAAATATTGTTAAAGCTCTGAATATAAGGTAGTTGCCGCTTATTAATGAGTTTCTGAATTCACAGTTTAAAACCTAAGGGAAAAATTGGAAGTTGTTCTCAATGACAAGAATATAACTTTTCTAATTCACTCTATTTGTCAACCATCTTGCTATTTCTCATATTGTTCATGGCTTGCGAACATCCTGACTACAGGAACACCACCACCACCTATGAACTCCCCTCCAAGGCGCAAGACATTCTAACATAGGAATGTATTGCGTTATTTCACTGGGTCAAAAATACTCACATTTTCTTTTCAATAACATTGTACCTAACCACCATCAACTGTAGCACTGTAGTTATAATGGCATTGTGGATCAATCTACAGCCAGCTCACCATCTCCAGGGCAATTATGAATGGTCTATAAAAGTTGGCCCAGCCAGTAATGCATTCATTCCATGTAAGTCTTAAAAGAAAGATCAACTCAAACCCTGGTTCTCAAGTGCACATATTAATGAGCATACAAAAATCTAAAAAGACATATGTATGTTCAAACATGCATGAAAAAAATTGTAATTTTTATGTCATAACTATTTCTGCTTTGGGTTAGGCCACGTTTGGAATATTATGTGCAATTCTGGGGAGAATGCTATGAAACTTGAAAGGGTTCAGAAAAGATTTACAATGATGTTGAAGGGTTTGAGCCAAAGGGTGAGGCTGAATAGGCTGGGACTGTTTTCCATGGAGCCATGGAGGCTGATCAGTTACCTTATAGAGGTTTATAAAATCATGAGGGGCATGGCTAGGGTAAATAAACAAGATCTTTTCCCTGG
The DNA here is from genome assembly GCF_020745735.1 of Hemiscyllium ocellatum. Lineage (NCBI taxonomy): Eukaryota > Metazoa > Chordata > Chondrichthyes > Orectolobiformes > Hemiscylliidae > Hemiscyllium > Hemiscyllium ocellatum. The sequence continues at coordinate 22,804,785 of NC_083407.1, read as the reverse complement.
GAGCAGGACAGTCCAGACCTAGAGGGCATAGGTTTAGGGTGAGAGGGGAAAGATTTAAAAGGATCCTGAGGGGCAACCTTTTCATACAGAGGGTGGTGCATGTATGGTATAAGCTGCCAGAGGAAGTGGTGGAGGTTGGTACAATTACAACATTTAAAAGGCATCTGGATGGGTATATGAATAGGAAGGATTTAGAGTGATATGGGTCAAGTACTGGCAAATGGGACTAGATTAATTTAGGATATCTGATTGGCATGGATAAGTTGGACCAAAGGGTATATTTCCATGATGTACATCTCTATGACTCTAGGCCTTAATTATAACTTTTCATAATTACGTAGAAGGCGAATAGCTGAAAACCTTTCAGATGGTGAAGCAATCAAGCATATAAAAAGAATGGAATAGATTGGGCAGTTTTCCTTTGAGGAGATTGAGAGGAGACATAATTGAAATATAGAAAATTATGAGGGGCACAGAGAATATAGTTTGGAAGAATATAGTTCCCCCCTTGATGGAGGGAACAATAACCAGTGGGGCAGAGATTTAAGGTAAGGGTGGGAGGTTTAAAGGAGATTTGAGGAAAAATGATTTCATCCAGAGGTTGGTGAGAATCTGGAACTGACTATCTGTAAGGGTGGTTGAGAAAGGAAACCTTGTAAAGGAGCCTTCAATGTGCACTTTCAAGACTATGGGCAAAGTGCTGGAAAATGGGATTAGAATGGTTAGGTCATTTTTTTTTGTTGGCAATGAATGCGATGAACCAATTGGGCCATTTTTGTGTTGTAAATCTCTATGATTCTATCTGAACAACAGGATTGTTGCCAATGATAGGGCAAATGAAACAGTGGATGAGTAAGAGTTGGTGGAACACAGAACTCTTGGAGGGTTCTAGGACTGAAATACATCAGAGGTCAAGCTTATTATTGACCTGGTTAGGAAGTCGAATGTGTGGCATGAGGCGAAGAGGAAGAACATTTGGGAGGTACAGTAACTGGCAGAATAGGCTATTCTGCATATATATCTCAGCTTTTCATTAGGTTTACTAATTACTTAGATTAAGCATCATATGCAGGTTAAATGAGTGGAGAAATTTGTGAAAAATGGATATCAATTAAACTAACTGTGAGCTAACTTTGGACTTAACCACAGAGCAGAGTACTTTCTGAATGATAAAAAATGGTGAAAGGGGATTAAGGATGAGAATTTTAAAATTGCGCTGTTGGTGGACTGGGAGTACCCTGTATAGTAGATTCCCTACAGTGTGGAAACAGGCCCTTCGGCCCAACCAGTCCACACTGACCCTCCGAAGAGTAACCTACCCAGACCCATTTCCCTCTGACTAATGCACCTAACACTATGGGCAATTTAGCATGGCCAATCTACCTGACCTGCACATCTTTGGAGTGGGAGGAAACCGGAGCACCCGGAGGAAACCAAGACAGACACGGGGAGAATGTGCAAACTCCACACAGATATTCCCCGAGGCTGGAATTGAACCTGGTCCTTGGCACTGTGAGGCGGCAATGCTAACCACTGAGCCACCTTGCCACCCCCAAATATGTGGTGTAGTGGTCAAAGTGGTAATGGCTGAATGAGACTTGGTACAGGTTAGAATCAGGGCATAAGAATGATGAAAGTGGATGGAAGATGAGAGAGTGAGCATGAGAATCTTGCAATAAAAATAGAAAATGCTAGAGAAACTCGAAAGGCCTGGCAGCATTTGTGGAGGAGAAACAAAAAACATTTCAGGTCCACTGACCCTTCCTCACCAACTATTGGAAAAGATGAGTGCAGAGGTTACAAATGCACAAGTCAAGATTTGAACAACTGGTGAGTGGAATATGGGAACAGGAAACAACCATGTAGCACAGTGTTTCCCAAACCATTTCCCACAAGACCCCATTTAGCTTGAGAGTTGCCGAGACCCTGGACATGTGAAAGCAGGGAGAGGTGAGGAGAAGATGCCTGGGAGAGCTGGGGTTGCTTGGAGGGAGAGAGCTGGTGGAAATGGATACCAAGGGTAAGGGGGAAAATAAAAGCCTGAGGTACCTGGAGTGGCAGTAGCCTGGAAGAGTGGTGGGGATGGAAGCAAGGAAAGGGAAGACATCTGTGAGAGTTGAATAAAGGAAAGCTCCTTCCTCCACAGTGTTTTTACGTAAACCTCCCCATTTGTTTTTTTGAACTAAATTCAAGCCACATCCCTTATTAGACATTCTGACTATGTCCAAGAATACAGTAATATAGTGTCAAACAGACTTTAAGTGCAGATAACTAACTACAATTTAATTTTGATGTAGCTGTTGCTAACTATTCCAATCTTATGACTCCAGTTTTAAACATTTGCCAGGTGTTTCCGAACAATTCTGCAATTGCTTTTGATGGAATTGGGCTGAAGCCTGGAAATCTGACACAGGAGATCATGGGACTTTATGCATTAAGTTTCATTCGGTGCAACCTGGCTTTACAGTAAGCTTTTAAGTTGGTTTTAGAAAGATTATGTAAGGAACAGGCCCTGCAAAACCTATAAAATGAAGAATTTCCCTATGGCAAATTAATAATGTGAGTTTCTATTGATTGTACTCAAGGTTCAAGGGTGTTCCAAAAAAGCCCAAGTTATGTTTTTGTGTGCAAGGGCACTAACAGGTACAGTTGAAAGTAATCAATGACATCTTAAAACTGAATAAGGAACAGCTTACTGTCCTTTCAGCCTAATTTGAGGCACAATTTGCCGCAAAATACCCAATTATTCCTAAAGTACATTATGCATACCATTAAATATGGACACGCATTGGATTTTGTGATTCACCTCGTGTTTATTTTAATGCAGTGGTTGGAGATGTTGGAACTTTAGCATCCTTATGGAATTTTAACATGTGAGCAAATGTAAAATATTGAATATCTTAGACATATAGCAATCACTCCCACTGGTGTAGGTGGAACTGCTTGGCCAATTGCAGAGGACAACATTTGTGGACTTCAAAACACCAATATTTGGAGACTAAATTAACAGCAGTGACTGAGCAAGGCCAATTAATCAGTTACTTTCTGTAGTTCCGCTGCTGTGGCCCAAGACCAATATAGCTGTCTCGTGGTCCCACGGTCCCAGTGGCTAACAATCAGAAATTCTCCCAATGTGGATCTTTGCAGCTGGAGTCTATGACACATACCAGACCTTCCATTCAGAATAAACACTCAACTTCATCGCCAAGAACACCATCTTGCATCAGTCTTATGTTGACAATTTTGCCAGTTTCATCATTTAAAAACTTCATCTTCCTGTATTCCGACAGCAGCTTTTTTCCATTACAGTTACGGTAAAGTTGCAATCATCTCACCATATCATAGGACTGTTCTCTCATTAGAGATGTGTGTGAGAAAGAGGTGTGAGAGAATTAGAGGGGGGGGGGGTGTGTGGAGGAGAGAGAGAGAGAGAGAGAGAGAGGGAGAGAGTATGACAGAGACAGTTTGAGAGCATGTAAGAGAAAAAAAAGCGAGAAGCAAATTCATGAAGGGAAAGAGGCCCAGAATAGCTGGAGAGTTATGAACAGACTCCAAGCAATCAGGGCAAGGGAGACATCCTCAGGTGCATGTAAGCTGGTTGGAAGATAACTCCAGAAACAAAAGGCCTTTGGATTATGAGAGATGGACATACTACAATGCGCTGAAGACATGAGATTAGGAAGCCCAAATTAAGTAATAGTGAGCTAAGTTAGCAGCCTGTTTTAAAGGTTTCAAAGAGAGAAATCAGCTTTAGTCTAAAAATGGAGCCGACTTCACTGAAGTTTGAATGTTTGTAATTGGATTAGTGAGATAAAATGGATGAATTTTTCTTTCTGCATGTAACACTATCATTGCTTTTGATTGTCTAGTGTAATATCACTCATGTTTCTCTTTGATGACATAAATTTTGATGATCTTTTCTTAAAAGTATATTGATAGCTTCTTGTGAAACTGTTCCGAGACTTAATGCCACCGTAATCAAAATGAAAACTAAAAGTATGGCTTATTAAGCCAGGAGTTCACTCTGCAACCTGACTAGTCCAACTATTGCCATCAGTTTGGCTTGTAAAATTGGCTTGGCCCTCTATAGTGTGATGTGGTCAAATCTAGAAGAATGTCACGGCTTTAGCGAAGACAGATATGTAGGGTGAGGGAATTTGGTTTTTTGGAATGACTGGAAAAAAACTGGGTTTGTCCTCCTTAGAGCAGTGAAAATTAAGGGGCGGTTTGATAAGTGACTTCATTTGACTTATTATGGTCTCATGTACCTAGGCACAGTAAAAAGCTTTGTTTTGCGAGCAGTATGGCAGATTATAGCAAACAAGGACATATAAATCATAGGATGCTTAGACAGAGAAAAATGTGGAACAGTTATAAGAAATGGTCAAATAAGATGTGCTGTAGGGAGCTCGCAAAGAGTTGCCCAGTGTGCCATCTTGAATCATACTGTTCACAAAAGGAAACTTTTGGATAGAGTAAAACAAGATAAACTGTTTGCAGCTACAGAGGACACAAATTTAAATTAACAATTAAATTAACAAAAGGGCCAAGGGCGATATAAAGGAATATATTTTTCCAGGAGAAAGTGAGGACTGCAGATGCTGGAGATCAGAGCTGAAAATGTGTTGCTGGAAAAGCGCAGTAGGTCAGGCAGCATCCAAGGAGCAGGAGAATCGACGTTTCGGGCATAAGCCTGAAGAAGGGCTCATTCCCGAAATGTCGATCCTCCTGCTCCTTGGATGCTGCCTGACCTGCTGCGCTTTTCCAGCAACACATTTTCAGCAATATATTTTTACACTTTGAGTTTCGCAATGTGCAATCTGAAAAGTTGGAGGAAGCACTTTTAATGGTTGAACTTCAAATGATAAATGGATAAACACCTGAAGGGAAAGGATAGTAGGGGAGATTAATTGGATGGCTCCACCAGCAGACAATGGGCCAAATGGCCTCAATCTGTGCTATATTGTTCCATGAATCCCAGCATTGTTAAGGGCATTGACCTTGGTGGAGGTGCCAAACTGAGCTCCTATTGACTGAGAAGAAAAATGGTTCACTTCAAATTGAGCAAACATTAATCAATACTGACAAACCGCATTTGGACACTTGGCAACCCAGTTGAAATAAGATGGACATTCTCAGTAAATGACTCTTTCAAGTATGAAATAATTGTGCCTAATGTTTGTGGTGAAATCTGTCCTTCTTAGACTGTGATTTAAAATATTGAAAAGTGATGTACATTCAACATTGCTTTTTATTAAAGAAAAGTTTGTTATTGTACAAAAAATGTATATACATTTAGATCACTAGATCTATTTTGTGTGCTGAGAGGAATTGGTTACAGGAAATGTCCAGGCTACAAGTTGATCAAAAATAGTCAGCTTGGTGCTCTTATTCAAAACACAATTTTAAACATGTTGTATATTTACAGACTGGAATGGTTGTACAATGTTTAAAATTTCTTTACATGAGATGCTTTATGCACTAAGAATGCACAACAAAGAAGACATTTTAGCTCATATATATTGAAAAGATGCTTTGCATATTTTCACAATAATTCTCACACATATTGAAACTATTTTCATTAAACACTTTATGTTAACTAGCACAGTACCAATAGCATTGCCATATTACAAGCATATTGCTGGAAACTGTTTCCAAAATGTAATAAACTGAGGAGGCTGAGAGGTGACTCAATAGATGTTTACATAATTATGAAGGATATAGATAGGGTGGATAGTCAGAGGCTTTTTCCCAGGGTGGAAGGTCAACTGCAAAAGGGCACAGGTTCAAGGTGAGAGTGGGAAGGTTTAGGGGAGAAGTGCAGGCAAAGTTTTTCACTCAGAGGGTGGTAGGTACCTGGAATGCACTGCTAGTGGAGATGGTGGATGCAGGCACATTAGTACCGTTTAAGGTGTGTCTTGATAGACACATTAACGGGAAGTGAACAGACGGCTATAAACTGTGTATGGGCAATAAGTAGCAAGTCTAAGTAAAGGTGGTGCAGTGGTTAACACTCATACCTCAGCGTGCTGAGGACCCGAGTTCAATCCCATTCTTGGGTGACCATCTGTGTGGAGTTTGTACATTCTCCCTGGGTTTGCTTGGATTTCCTCTTGGTGGTCTGGTTTTCTCCCACAGTACAAAAATGTGCAGATTAGGTGGATCAGCCATGCTAAATTGCCCATAGTATCTAGGAATTTGCAGGCTAGGTGGATTAGCCATGGGAAATGTAGGATAAGGTCTGGGTAGAATGCTCTTCAGAGGGTCAGTATGGACTTGATGGGCCGAATAGTCTGCTTTCGCACTGCAGGGATTCTATGATAAGGAATAGGCAGAGGCTTGGTGGGCCGAAGGGCCTGTTCCTGTGCTGTATTGTGTTGTATATTGACAACGCCTTCACTATTTGAAAATAACAAGTTATAGTAAGGCACTTCTTGATGCTATAACATGGGCTTTCCTAGCTTTTTGGTGCCATATATTTTATGGAAAAGCCTTATCATTTACAACGTCCACAAACTATACAGTCTGTATTATCATGAGGTTTCATAGTGATAGTTTGCCAGATGTGGAATAATTAAGAGCTAAACTCAGAAAAGGAAGCAGTGTACAGTATGGCTTTGATGGTAATTGTCCGTGTACCTTTTGTTCTTTCACCTCAGCCAAACTAAAACACTTTTCAGTGACAATGAATCAACTAATATACACTGGGGAGTTCACATTAATGAAATACAAAAAAGCACACATCTACTATTTATAAGGAAGAAATGGGCAACGTTTGGCTTGTACCTTTGCCTGTTTGGTCTAGTATACAGTATCAGTGCTTTGTAACAAAAAGAAACAGGATTCCCATTTCAAATAACACACCTCCTGATGTAACATGTCAATCCACCAGCTATTTCTTCAAAACACAGCAAGAAATCCCTATTCACAAATATATAAGCCTTTGCAAAATGTTCTGATTCTCTTTCTTCAGAATAAAGGTTTCTTTTTATACATTAAAATACAAAGTTTATTTTAAAAAATTGCTCTTTAGGAATGTTAATATTTCGAGACAATCTGTTTTTAAGCATCATATTTTGAAGTTACTGGAATCTGAAGTTGAAATTGCTCTTCACTACTCTTGAGGGTTTAAGACATCATATTAAGAAATTTGTTTTCCTCAGCCAAGGTAGTTAACATAGAGCTCATGTCTCCAATTGCCATATTAGTCAACCCGGCTGGAATGGGCTGCAGAGTCAGAGAATTCCGAGGAGTTGTGAGGCGTGAGGAATTTTGAGAGAGGTTCTGAAGAAGGCTGGGGCTCAATGTGCCTGACATCAAGCTAGAATGGTCACCATCATCCATGATAGCGTCAAAATCTATCTGCGCTTGGTCCAGACTGTGGGAGTTTACTGTACTTGATACCTGGTTGGTGCCTGGTGAGGCCATTGCCGCAGCTTTGACACCTTGCATACGCTGTTGCTGCTGAATAGCACAGTCCATTTGGCCACTGAAGTTGCCATTTTGTTCATACATGTGGATCTGACCAGAATAAAACATCAAGTTGTTGCTTGAACCATCATTATTACACTGTTGCGATTGCATTGAGAGTTGATTACCTGGCTGATTGTGGCTTACTTCGGGTTGACCATGCCCGGGGCTCATGCCATTCATCTGGAGTGGGCTTTGCAGATAACTTTGATGCTGCATGTTTAAAGAATTCATTAGACTGTGGTGTCTCTCTAATGGATTTGAACCCTGGGGGGGATGGGGCTGCATTATTCCACGACTTAAGTTGTGCCCAGCAGAATTCATGATGTTTGACCCTGCTTGGCTGAAGTTCTGCTGGTTTGGGCTGACTTGGGAATTAGTTTGACTTAACACTCCGTGGGCAGCAAAGGAGCTATGGCCTGGATTTCTGCCAGACTGGAGATGGGGCCCAAAGTTCTGTTGGCTTGAAACATGCATGCCTTGCCCTGGTGCGTCTCTGGCACGGCACCCGTTCATCATCATTGGCATCTCGCTCGTGCCAGTCATTGGCTGATGTACCTGTGCCCGGACCTGCTGAGCCTGGGCGTAGCTTTTGATTGCTGCATCTTTGCTCTGCATCATTGCCATCTGCTTAAAGTCTTGAGTACCTGTTGGCGCAGGTGAGCCCATCATGTTGCTCGCTGGCATATTACTGCAAGCCCCCTGGCTGAGAGTCCTGCTGGCAATATTGGGGCTAAGCATTTGGCTGGACTGATTAAAAGTCTGGTGCGGGCTGAGAGATGAATTAGCGTTCTGGCACAAGCTCATTGGCTGCTGCTGCTGCTGCATATAACTCATCCTTTGCCCGTTCACACCAACACCTCTTTGCATCACACCCTGTTGCGCCAGAGCCATCTCATTCTGGTTTATTGGGCCAGTCGGCTGAGCAGAGTTGAGGTTCTGGTACTGGTCAAACAGTTGCTTCTGCTGAACTACTGCCAGGTTTGACCGGGTGAACTGCTGCTTGGACTGGTCAGGAATGACATCGACTGTACCTGAGCTTACTTCATTCCACTGAACTGGCATGCTGTTCTTCTTCAAGTTGGGTGATCCCTGGTAAGGTTGACTCCCTGGACTCATCTGGCACTGCGTCATCATAGAACTTGGCTGACTCATGTTACCATCGACCATTGCCATTCCACGGTGGGAGAACGGGTTTTGACTCTGCATGCTCATGTTTTCCTGGAAGCCCTGCATTTGTCCAGTGAAATTCAACGAACTGTTATCCTGGGTCAATCGATTTTCCTGAGAGTTGATATACTGCACCACATCATCGGGCAGCATTAGATCATCCTCCACACCTTGGGCATCGATCTCGCCGGCCACAGTCTCCATGACAACGTTCTCGCTGATGCTGGGCGGCCTAGGCGAGTAGGCACACCTGTGGAGGCTTCCGTCCGACCGAGCGGGGTTTTGAAGGCCATAGTGATGCCTGTCCATCGCCGGCGGCAACGGCAATGGATTCATGTTGTTCATGCTGTTGAAGCGTTGGACCCTGGGGAGAGACAGAGGATCCACGGCCGTCCTCCTGACTGGGTCACTTGCCCGCCTGGTGGCATTGCCGACAACTTCATGGGGCCGGAGAGCTGCCGTGCCATAGCCGCGAGGAATGCCATCGCTGCATCGCCTTTGAGCGGCAGGAGGAGGGAAAGGAGCATACATGGAATTGGGGCCTTCTCCCAGGAGAGACATTTTTGCCTTCTGGCTCATGCGTTCCATGTTGGGCAGGGGCGTTGGGGGCGGTCCCCCAGTCGCCGCAGCGTATTTAGCCTTCAGCCTGTACTGCTCAGCCGGCGTCAGATTGAGCAGGCCACCACAGTAGCTGACCTCACTGGACCTCCGTGACAGATCCGTGGAGATGGGGTCGTAGGAGTCGGCGGAGCTGATGTTGTTCAGACGGCCACCAACGTGAGAGGCCTCGCTGGAGCGGCGGCTGGAAAAGTAAGGGGAAATGCCGGATGACCTTCGACTGACAGTGTAGGCCGAACTGATGGTGCTCGTTGCACTGTCACGACGCTCATTCAGTTGATTCAAAACAGTGATCTCACTGTTGGACAGCTCCGTTATTCTAGGGTTAGGCAACACAGCAGTGGAACCACCAGTACTTGAATTCTCCAGTGAAACTCCTAAAAACATTTTAAAAAGGCACACATTAATCTCTGCTTGATGAAGGTGAAACTACATGAGGGAAAAGGGAATTAGGTAGAATTCATACAGTATGGATGCAGGCCATTCAACCTATCAAGTCCACCTCAACCCTCCAAAGAACACCCCACACAGACCCACTCCTCCTTAACCTTATCCCAGTAACTCTGCATTCCCCGTGTCTAATCACTTAAGCTACACATCCCTGGACCACTATGGGGCAATTTAACATGGTCAATCTACCTAATCTACACACCTTTGTACAGTGGGAGGAAAGCAGAGCAGCCCCCACACAGACACGAGGAGGATGTGCAAACTCCACACAGACAGTAATAGAATCCTAGAGATGTACAGCACGGATCAGACCCTTCAGTCCAACCCGTCCATGCCAACCAGATATCCCAACCCAAGCTAATCCCACCTGCCAGCACCCAGCCCATAACCCTGCAAACCTTTCCTATTCATATACCCATCCAAATGCCTTTTAAATGTTGCAATTGTAGTCACCCAAGGTTGGAATCAAACTCAGATCTCTCGTGCTATGAGGCACCCCACCTTGAACATTGATGACGTAGTGAAGGAGGAGGTTCATGTGCACAATAAAGATTAAAACAGAGCAGTTGGGTCAAATGGACTGCTTTTTTTTTGAGTGTCTAAGTTCTATGTATATTTACTGTCCATTTCCATTTATACTTTCCAAACTGTTTTACTCTCTAGACAGGACTGTAAAAAAGTAACTTACCATTCATGGGAATGAGCGGCAGCTTGGTGTTCTTGACTGGTGGCACTGGGTTTGCCCATGAAGGAATGTCTCTAACCTGCTTCAATTTTTCTTTCTTTAGTTGCTCAAGTCTTTGGGGTGCTGTCATGTTCTTTCTCAAATGAAGGCTGATTGCTGAAGTTCCAGATGAAACAGTGGAGTCCACAATTGGGGAATCATCTAAGGCAGTCAAATCTCCCAGGCTACCTCCACTGTTGATGTTCATTTCTACTCCACTGTCATTGTTGTTGGTGCTGCCAAGTGGCGATGGTTCACTGCTGCATGAAGATTGGCCACCAGGGCTGGACTGATACATCTGAGGTGAAACAGAATAGATTCTTTCAGAAGTTCAACAACAGAAACATTTGCACTATAGCCTTAACATTTACTTATATGCAAAAACTTACTTTAATTTCTTTCCCTTTCTGTTTCTGAGGTGTTTCTAAGTAATGATTTACCCTGAATTAACCTTCTCATTGGGCATTTTACATTTTGTGAACTTTCACAGCTATCTTTGCTTCTCAAATTCTGAAGGCACTGCTTCTGTAGCTACAGATCCAATCTCCTCTTGCAGTTCAAGTCACCGTACCATGATGAACAGCAAGTATCCTGGCTGCTTTCCCTCTTTGCCAAGCAAAGAGAACTCCTATTTCTGTTTGAAGATTTAAAAACTACTCTCAGCTAACTTGATACTAATGAGAACTAAAGGAGACACCCTGCTGGATCACGTGGCTCAGAGATAGAGCCTGTTGAGCCATCAGTATAGTACAATACAACCTCGATTATCCGAATGAGACTGTCAGGGAGTGTTTTTTGTTTGGATAACTGATCGGATAATCGATCTGATTGTAAACAAGCAGTAATTTATGAATACTGGTATTCCGAACATTTCTCGGTTATCTGGCAATGCACCATAATGAAATGCTGATCATGGAATGCTGAGTTGCCTAATGCCATTTTTACGGGACGTTGAGATCTTGTTTGGATAATCTGAAATTTGGATAATTGATGTTTGGATAATCGAGGTTGTACTGCATATGCTTTTTGAGAGACCAGGTCCTTAATCTCAAGCTCATGAAAGCCTTTAGACCAGAGTTTCTGGTCCACAGTGGCAGCAATGACACAGATGGGAAGAGGGACTTAGGGAGCTAGGCAAACTAATGAAAATCATTCATTCTCAGGCAGTCATCTCAGGATTGCTCGTGTGCTAGTGAATTTAGAAACAGGAAGATTGAGTGGATGAACATGTATGTGGCTGGAAAAATGGGGCAAGAGGGAGACTTTTTGATTTCTCGGACAGGTTCTGGGGCAGGTTGGGCCTGTACAAGGAGGATGTGTTACATCTCATTAGGACCGGGACGAATATCCTGGCTGGGAAATTTGCTGGTGCTGTTCGAGAAGGTTTAGACGAGCTAAGACGGATGGAAGCGTCAGAGGAAATACAGGTGGAACAAAAAGAAAGCTGATCGTGGAAGGTAGAAAATGGAAAGCAGCAAAGATAAAATCTAGAGTCAACCAGAGTTAAAATACAGGAGTGTTAAAAAAGACAAATTAAAAGTACTCTGAATGCCTGCAGCATTGATGGCATTTGCAGAAGTAAAAGCATATGATTTAATTAGCATTACGAAGCGTGGCTACAAGCTGACCAAGGGGGCTGAATACTAAACAACATTTGACATTTAGGAGGGATCAGCAAAAAGAAAAAGGAGGTGGGGCTGTGCTGATAATAAGAAATGAAGGAAGTCTGACTGGAAGAATAAAAAGTGGAATTAGTTTGGTAGAGCGAGGAAGCAGCATGGGGACAGCAAAAATTGGTGAGAGATTTATTGATGACTAAACAGCAGTGGTAATGTCAGGCACAGTATAAAATCAGGAAATTAGAGTATTGTGTTCAATTCTAGTTGCCACATTACAGGGATGATGTGGAGGTTTTGGAGAGAGTGCAGAAAGGTTTACCAGGATGCTGCCTGGATTAGAGGATATAAGCTATAAGGAGAGGCTAGAAAAACTGGGCTGTTTTCTCTGGAGCAGTAGAGGCTGAGGGGAGACTTGATAGAAGTCCACAAAATTATGAGATGTATAGATAGGGTAGATAATCAGAATCTTCTTCCCAGGGTTGAAATGTCTAATACCAGTGGGCATGCATTTAGGGTGAGAGGAGAAAGTTCAAAGGAGATGTGAGGGGCAATTTTTTTAGAGAGAGAGTGTAAGGAGTCTGGAACATGCTGCCAAAGGGTGGCGGAGGCAAATATTATAGGGGTGTTTATGGGGGTTTTAAAAAAGCACAAAAATATGCAACAGATGGAGGGGTTTTAACTAAGATCAGGCAGAAGGAATTAGTTTAATTGGCACCATGTCTGGCATAACATCGTGGGCCGAAGGGCCCATTCCTATGCTGTACAATTCTATGTTCTAGAGTTGCATTTAGCATGAAGACTGCAGTCATTATCAATGTCTTCAATCTACGTAAAGACTGGGTAAATCTAATGAACATACTACTGTGAAGGAAGAGTTCCTGGGATGTGTTCAAGATAACATTTAGGAGCAACTGTAGCAGGATACAGTTTAGAAACCCACCGGCAAAGGGTGTTTTAGATATAATATGCAGTGAGAAAGGGCTTACAAATAATCGTGTTGTAAAACAACTTTTGCAGAATAGTAACACTGTACAATAGAATGTTCCATAACCTTTAAAAAAGGTGTAGTTCAATCTGAAGCAAGGGGCTTAAGTTTAAACAAGGACAACCATAAAGATGTGAGGAGGAAGTCGTGGATTGGAAAATACGTTATAAAGTTTAATGGTAGATAGGGAATGGTTAGCATTTAAAGAATAATTCCTGGTTTTCAAAAAAAAATTCCTTTAAGGCAAAAATACCAAACAGGAAAAGTGAGAAAGCCATAGCTAACAGAGGAAGTTAAAGGTGGCATTAGGTCAAAGTAAGAGGCTAGTAAAGTTGCCAAAATAAATTGTGAGCTTGAAGGCTGAGACAGCTTTAGAATTTAGCAAAGGAGGGATGAGAAATTGGTAAAGAAATATAGATTAGAAAATGAATATAAATTAGCAAGGAACTAGTAAAGTAGTATTGGAGAAATGAATGGGACTGAATATTTACAATACCTACCGCTCGTTGATCTTCACTTTTCAGAGTTAAAAGGGATGGCTACAGAGATAGTGAATGATTTGGTGATCAGCTTTCAAAATTCTGTTCATTCTGCAATGGTGGCTTATAAATGTAGTAGCTGCTGGTGTAACCCCCTTGTTTAAGAAGGGATGGAGAGAGAAAACAGGAAGCTATGCAATTGTTAGCCTGATATTAATAGTATGGAATTACTATGATCATTATAAGGGATATATTTATTCAATATCTCAAAAACAATTGTATGGTCAGATTTTTGAAGGGGAAATCAGGCTTGACAAACATGGAAGATTTTTTGAGAATATTATGACCGGAGTGGAGTCAGTGGAGGTGGTGTATTTGGATGTACAGAAAGTGTCTGATTAAGTTCCACACAGCAAGTTAATAAACTAGAGAAAAGTGCATGATATGGGGTTAGAGTATTGGGGTAATTTACTAGCATGAATTGAGCACTGATCAACATTCCGAAAGCAGACAATATAAATGGGTAATTCACAGATTTACACACTGTCCCCAGTGGAGTTACATAAGGATCAGTGCTTAGGATCCAGTTGTTCACAATGTATATAGCGATTTAAATGTGGGGCCCAATTATAATATTTCCAAATTTGCTGATAATATAAAACTTGCTGAGAATATGAATTGTGAGAATGATGCTTGGAGTCTTCAAGGAGATTTATATCAAGGTTGAGTAAGTAGGTAAGAGCATGGCTGATGGAATACAATGTGGGTAGGTAGGAGGTCCACTTTGGTCAGAGGAACAATGATGCAGAGTACAGGTATTTCTTAAATGGTGAGAGATCAGGAAGTGCTGATGTTGGAAGGGAGCTGGATATCATTATCCCCAAGTCAGTGAAAGTGAGCATACAGTTGCAAACAATGTGAAAGGCAAATAGTATGTTTGTTTTTATTGGACAAGGATTATTCTACAGGAGCAAAGAAGTCTTGCCTCAACTGCTATAGAAGAGTGGAGTTATCACACCTGAAATGTGTGTGCCAGTCTGTTACCCTCACTCTACTTGCCACAGAGTGAGTGCAGGGAGGTAAGGATGGCAGATTCTTTTTTAATTCATTCACTGGATGTGGGTGCCACTGGCTACTCCAGAATTTATTGTCCATCCCTAATTGCCCCAGAGGGCAGCTAAGAGTCAACCACATTGCTGTGGCTCTGGAGTCACACACTGGCTGGACCAGGTAAGGCAGTTTCCTTCCCTTAAAGGGCCTTAGTGAACTAGATGGGTTTTATCAACAATCAACAATGGGTTTTTTCAACAAAACGATTAATGGTCATCTTTAGATTCTTAATTCCAGATTTTTATTGGATTCAAATACTACCATCTACCATGGCAGGATTTAATCCTTGGTCCACAGAACATCCCCTGGGTCTATAGATTAACAAGCTAGTGATAACACCAGCAGGCCATCACCTCCACACTTCCTTCCCTAAAGGGCATTCATGGACTAGGTGAGTTTTTAATGACAATCATAGTGGTTGTATGATTCTCATTAACCTAGCTTTTTCCCCTAACATTTCAGATTTTATCTTTTATTGAATTGAAATACCATCATCTGCCAACATGAGATTCTAATTAAAACTCTCACCAATGAATTACAGCTCAAACACATTACCACTATGTCACTACCTCCTGTTGACAGATGTCAATGATATAGGATGGCAGTGGAAATGCCACATGGAGAACCATGAAAATAGTCACTGGGAAGGGAACTGAAGAAAAACTGAATCAACACTGAAATGCAACTCCAAAACTAACTCGAACTCTGACGTGGAGGTGCTGGTGCTTTGGCTGGGGTCACCTGATGAAGAAGCAGAGTTCCAAAAGCTTATGATTTCAAATCAACCTGCTGGACTATAACCTGGAGTTGTGTGATTTCTATCTAGAACACTGGTGGAGAAGAATGAGTATTTTACTGCTGTCCCCATGCCTCTGCGATTATTTACCTTGTAATTCTATGCTGAACTGGAACTGAGCTGTGATAGGAATTTAATAAACTAAAGAAAAGTGCATGATATGGGGTTGGGTTAAAGGGGCTGTTTGCCTAGCATGAATTGTGAACTGATCGACAGACAGAAAGTAGACAATATAAATGCCAGAGGCAGTCTTCTGGCATCAATATGGGCCCTAACCCACTTAGACTCCCATTCCCCAGTCGCACCAGTCTATCTGAACAGCTTGAATCTTGCTAAAAATATACTTACTAGATTACTTACAGTGTGGAAACAGGCCCTTCGGCCCAACAAGTCCACACCGACCCGCCGAAGCGCAACCCATCCATATACCCCTTACCTAACACTACGGGCAATTTAGCATGGCCAATTCACCTGACCCGCACATCTTTGGACTGTGGGAGGAAACCGGAGCACCCGGAGGAAACCCACGCAGACACGGGGAGAACGTGCAAACTCCACACAGTCAGTCGCCTGAGGCGGGAATTGAACCCAGGTCCCTGGCGCTGTGAGGCAGCAGTGCTAACCACTGTGCCACCGTGCCGCCTTGACTAATTAGCTCAATTTGTATTTTGTAAAATTTCTCAAGCGGAAAATGCTGAAACTCACAACAGGACAATAAGTATGTGCAAAGAAGTGAAAGATAAGGAAGTCCTTTGTAAAAGTGCAAGGAAGTAGGGACTAAAACAATCCATCATTCAGTCAGAGAAAGGATGGCAAGGAATTGATCAACTTTCAAACATGCTTTAAAGATAAAACTATTATAGGATAGCTGAATGGAGTAACTGAAAATCAAACACTCATTTGGTAGTGCAGAACTTCAGTATTGCTGAAAAAGACATGTTTTATTGAAACTTTTCATCTTGTGCTCGTCAGGACAATTTGCAAGAATACCAAAATTAGCGGAAAATCCTTGTGAGAGGAGAGCACTCCACTCACATTTTATAAACTGGGACATTTTCCTTTCACTGACAATCAAGTGAATTACCCTGATGAGTACAAGGCAACGTGGTTGACAAAACACATCATTTTTCAGTGATAATTGAAAACATCAAATCAACAAAAGAAGCTGAGGAAGAATTCAGGAAAGCCACAAGGACAGGCAGGCAGACAGAAAAAAACAGGGAAGAACAAGAAAGCTGAGAAAGGGAGGTGAAATTTCTACATATGCAGAAAATGAAAACAGAATGAAAGTTGAAAGAATAACAAATTTTATTTATATGCCTTTTGTAATCTCAGGACATCCTGAAGCTTTTTACAGCCAATAATCATAGGTAAAATGAAAATGGGGAAAAAAAATGGAAGTTCAATAACCGAGATTAATGAGCTCAGTAGGCGTATTTGTGCGTTTTGATCTGCATAATAGAGCCTTTTCAACTTAAATGTCTTGGGCATTCTACTTTCTTACAGGCGATATCTAAATGCAAAGTGTTGTTATTAGATTAGATTAGATTCCCTACAGTGTGGAAACAGGCCCTTCGGCCCAACCAGTCCATGTCGACCCTCCGAAGAGTAACCCACCCAAACCCATTTCCCTCTGACTAATGCACCTAACACTATGGACAATTTAGCATGGCCAATCCACCTGACCTGCACATCTTTGTGACTATGGGAAGAAACCGGAGCACCCAGAGGAAACCCGCGCAGACACAGGGAGAATGTGCAAACTCCAGACAGTCACCCGAGTTTGGAATTGAATCTAGGGCCCTGTTGCTGTGAGGCTGCAGTGCTCACCACTGAGCCACCGTACCACCCTAAATTGCATCATCAGGAAAATGATACAGGTGGTCGATTTCAGAGCTGGTCATTGTAAGGAAAATCTGTTTTAAAGGTATGCTGAACTCTCAGGAAAGTGTTCCCTTAAAAGACTGTGCTGATCTATCCTAATGCAAATTGAATGGAAGCATTTTAAATTGGGGGGCATGACCACACAGAAGCACACATCTACCCTTGTGCTGAATAGAAATATAATTATTAAGTCTTGAGGAAATGGTAAGAAAGTTGGGACTGGAATATAACAGTTTTCTATAGCAACACTATATTTGGGAATGTCTGTGCCATTTATCAATATACATATTGTCATTCACTGGGGAGGTAATGGCTTAGTGGTGTTATCACTGGACTGTTAATCTATGGACCCAGGTAACGTTCTCGGAACCCGCGATAGCAGATGGTGGTATTTGAATTCAATAAAAATCTGCAATTAAGATGATGATGATCATGAAACTGTTGCTGATAGTGGGAAAAAAATCCCCATCCATTTCACTTACGTCCTTTAGGGAAGGAAACTGCCATCCTTAGCTGGTCTGACCTACATGTGACTCCAGACACACGCTGAAATGTGGTTAAATCTTAACTGCCCTCTGGCATAATATTAAAAAATTCATGTGGGGGTCGACTTTTAGAAAGTTGGGTTTGTGTAATCCATAGCTGATACAGCCTGTTTGACTCTAGCTTCTATCTCAGTGGCCTGTGGAAGCCAGGTGAGAGTGAGGTCAGTCAGCATTAGGGTTGGGGTCAATGTGCGTGATTTGGTGTTTAAAAGAGGAAGATTTAAAGGCTTTGGTGTTTACCCAATCTGATATTGCATTTAGTGATACTTAGATGTAAAGATGAATTTACATCCAACAAATGCCTGAATTTCAGCAGTGACAATTCAATGAAATATTCTGAATCCCCTTTGTGAGGTATTTACATGGTATTTGAAGTAAAGAAATAGGCCATTCAGCCCATCAGATCCATGACAGTGTTGTATGTCACACATAAGCCTTCTGCCACCCTGTTCGTTGACCTCAATATATTCTTCCTCTACTCCTTTTTTCCCACTTTTAAAAAAAAATTCATTCATAGGATATCATGTCTTTGGGATTCCCTTCCTCAAAAGGCAATAGATGCAGAATCTTTCAATATTTTTAAAGCAGAGCTAGATACATTGCCAAAGGGATGAAAGATTTCTGGGGATATAGAGGAATGTGATATTGAAGTTAAAATCAGATCATCCATGATCTTATTGAATGAGGGAGTAGGTTTGGTGGGCCGAATTGTCTATTCCTGTTCCTTGTTTGTACACTTATGTGTACAAACAATTTAACTACTCCCGAGTTAAAGACTTTTCTCTTAATTATTACAGTTTTTCAAAGGCAGGCATGGTGGACTAACTGGTTTGCTTCTCTGCTGTGTGTCCCCATGCATCTTACCCTTATTAAAAATAGATTTCCTGTTGATAGTTATTTGAAACAGACATAAACTGCATTAATTTATGTTTCTGAATGGGATAAGTTACAACTGAATCAACCCTGCTCTGCAAATCTCTACCTGACAGATGTGAATAGGCCTTTATATGTATAAGTCCACTTATTTATAAACAGGCACTGCACAATCTTGTACCAATAGTGTTTATATAATGTGCTCCAAACAGTGGGAATGGGTTCTATATTTAGGTACAATCGATAAGGGGAATTTTAAAAATGGAACAAAGCATATCTTTATGCTTACAAACTCTATTCCTATAAATTGTTCAGTTGATGCGACCCATAAACACACCCATAAACACTAAATGTTTCCCATTTCATTTCTCCCCAAAGCAATATATCAAATTATACTTACTTCTTATGGTCCTTTAAATAAATCTAAAAGTGCTCTATTTCACAGAAGTATTTTAAACCTGCTTTAAATCCTTTTTCTTTAACTAATACCCTTCAGCTGTCACAGATTTCAAATGCTAAACAATTTCTAAAATGCTGCCTGTTTATCCTACTTGAGTGCCACTGATGCTGGGTAATTTACATGAGTGTTGTTGACTATAATGGAACATGTTCGGTACAGCCATAAAGCAGAGAGATTGGAGATTAAGTAAATCTTTACTCACCTTAGTACCGACTGTCCTTAGGAAGGTACAGTCAGGAAGGGAAGAAGCAGCAAGCATAGTAACAGAGGGGAGTCAGCAGTAGAAGAAAAGGAGGAGACACTGTTAGTAGGTTAGTACAGAGACACTGTTGGCTAGTTTCACATTTGTGTTTTTGGAAGAAAAATGCACAAGCCCCAGATCATTACTGATATATCTTTAGCACAGTTCCCTGCTAAAGTACCTAGATCAAATTTGACAATACTCTTAACTATAAAGTGCTGATGTACGGTCATTGGCCTGAGATAGTAACTCTGCCTCTCTCCGCAAATGCTTCCTGACGTTCTCCAGTACTTTTTTTTGTTTTTATTTCTGATTTCCAGCATTTTGATTTTAGCAAAAAAAAACCTTGCCTCCTTTGCTTTGATCATTTGACTGGCCAAATGAACCCCCTCCAAACACACAGGAAATAAAGAATGTTACCTCGCCAGGTCTCTACTCCTGCACAAGGATCCTGGTATTTAAGAGGCATGCCGTGAGGAAGGGGTGATCTGCCTGTGCCTAGATTATCTGCCTACTGAAGGATTCATATGATTTGTAAAGGATCTGGTTCCCTGTTCACATCACTTGCTTTTCAACCATGTCATGGGACATCCATTTTAAGGCATGTCCAAAAGTCAACAGCTTGAATCCAACAACCAGGTGACCTCCAATAAAAGGTCCCGCTGGAGGGAGCAACTGACCTGGACTGAAAGACAAAAGGCCCATTTTGTTTTTCACAGGAGCCATGGGATCAGGAAGCGACGCTGAAGTGTTTCTGGCTCCCGTGTCTGGAGATCACCGCGAGGAAAAAAAATCCTGACCACTCCCTTTAACAGTCAAAAAATGTGGTGCTGGAAAATCACAGCTGGTCAGGCAGCATCCAAAGAGCAGGAGAGTTGACGGTTCGTGCATAAGCTCTCCTGCTCCTCAGATGCTGCCTGACCTGCTGTGCTTTTTCAGCACCACACTTTTTGACTGTGATCTCCAGCATCTGCAGTCCTCACTTTCTCCTGCTCCCATTAACAGGCCTATTATCAGAATGAGGACCCAAAAATCCAGGCCAACTTACCACCTCAGTTTCGAAGCCTGCAAAGATCCTTCCGAGAAAAAAAAAGGAGTCGATTTACACACTGATTATAAAATATGAACTGCCTATGTTGGTGCGGACGATTGATTTCTTTCACTGGTTGCCAAGTATGGTCACTCTGTGTGGGTGTGTCTTACCTTGCATGATCCAAATCCCAGCATGCCCTGTACTGCCTGGCACTGACATATCCAGTGGGCATAGCCTTAACTTTATATCTCTGAACTGAAAAATTGGGGCCAATTCCTCATACAACTACAGACCTAAACTTGTTGTTATTAACTGAAAAATGGCGGTTGCTTACAGGGTTGAATATAGGCTGAAACATGCACCTGGCAGTGAGAAGCAGGATAAAACAGAAAGTGGTGGAGTAACTCAGCAGGCCTGGCAGCATGTGTGGAAAGAGAAGCTGAATTAACATTTCGTTTCCAAAATGACTATCTGTTAGAACCCTGCGTGACATTTGAAACCATGTTGAAACTGGATGAAAGAGCTGGAAATATATGCATCAACGTAACAATTCAGTGTTAAATATTAGCAATAACTTAATGACTCCAAATCATGTTGATGGAAAATGATTGACTTTTTTTCAGGTGGCGTTTCTGTCAAAAATTCCTATTTACTGAACATATTTTCTTCATGGATTCATGCTAATTAATACGCACGGACCAAATGGTCCCCTTCCATAGTGTATAATGTTGGCTTTGGCAAATCCAATTCTGTTAGGGTTTTGCAGTTAATTGCTGTGACATTCCCTGCTATTTGTCATTAGCTTTTGCTTTACTACTCTTGCCAATAGCTCTTGGACTTACCATGGAATTTTCTGTTTTGATGGTTTTTACTTGCAGGCAGTCTTCCAGACCCCCACTGGTGCTGTTTGCTTCAGCTTTCTCCTCAGCCGCTCTATTCCCAGGCCCGATGGCCATGTCATGGTCACTGGGTTCCTTGGGGGGTGGGGGTCTGGGATGAGTGTCATTGCGTTGCTTTTTTGTCACATGGGCATCTGGCCCATGCACAGTCTTCACGTGTTTCCGAAGGGAGCTCGGGTCTGTATACCTCTTGGTGCAACCAGGAATTTTGCAAACATATGGTTTCTGTCAAGACAATAATCAACATCAGGTACAGAGGAGCAAGTAATCTTCTGATAAATAGCAAGGGTCATCAATAAATCCAGCAAGGAATTCAGGAGCATCTCCCTTACCCAGAGACAGCTGAGAATGTGGAATTTACTTCCTATTGGAATGTTGAGGTGAGTCACACAGATTCACTTAAGGATAAACTGGATAATACAGGAGGGGACAAGGAACAGAAAAATATGATGATAAGTGTCGGTTGAAGTCAGGTGGGAGGAGTCCTGTGTGCTGTGTTAACATGGACCGAACAGCCTATTGTTGTTGGTCTCCCAGTGCCATTGAAAGTGAAACAAAAACCTTCAGGAAAAGTACTACAACTTGGCTTAGCAGCCCTCCCCATGTTTCCTGAATCAACGCCATTCATCTGATTTCTTACCGCTATGCTCAGCTCCTTGGAATATATCAAATTGCCTTCTGAACTCTCTCAGATTATCAATTCCAATTTCCTTTCCTGACAGCTTACTCCATGAGTCTAACACCCTCCTGGGCAATGACTCAAAATTCACAAAGGCCTGGAGCAAGCCTGGAGATGAGAAGGATTTTGTTTCCCCCACAGGCATGTGAGCAACCAATCGGAAAAGGTGGCTTATTCTCAGCCAGTCGATTGAGTGAATAGCTGTTGGGGATGAGCAGTGAGAACTAAACCGGGATTTATATGTCTGGATGAGTTACGTGGGATGCGGAAGATCAAAAGAAAGCGTTTTATAGATGAGCTATAGGAGAATGATTCACACTGAGATTGTAAGAAACAAGTTGATGCCCTTCTTTTGGCTCAAGATTCTTATAGGTAAAAAATAAATTTACTTTTATATTCTTTGCTCCTCCTTTATTTGTTTTAAAGTATTCATTTCTTTCCGTTTTGTAATCATTGCGATGATTGGGTGCTCCTCACTCCCATCCTGTCTATTTTTTCCAACTTTCTCAAAGGCTCATCGATGTTTATGGCACACAATGAGGTCAATCAGCCCAACATGTCCTCATCAATCAACAAAGATCTGACCACAGTAATCTCATTTTCAGCTCTTGGCCCTTAGGTCACTGTCTCTCCTTCTAACATCTGTGGTGCTCTGTAGGAACATCAGGCGTTAAAGGCTACACCCTTTGCTCAATACAACAAATCTTGTTCCGTGGGCATTCAGACAAAAGGATTAGAGGGGTAAAAACAATGACTGCAGATGCTGGAAACCAGATTCTGGATCAGTGGTGCTGGAAGAGCACAGCAATTCAGGCAGCAGCGCACTTTGGATGCTACCTGAATTACTGTGCTCTTCCAGCACCACTGATCCAGAAAAAGGATTAGAGTCCAAGGCCTCAGGTACCGATCAGTGTTTCTCTGAGAAACAATGAGAATTTCTGCACAGACACTATTCTTAGCAGTATTAAGATTGAGTTGGTTTTATTCCTCAGTGTTTACTTCTCTTCATGTGAAGGCGTAAAGGCTAAGACACAGCCAGGTGTGGGCATAGGCAAGAGTCACTAATTCCATCCCCCCTCCAGCAGAGAACACGTGCCCAGACAAGCTTAATTAGGCCCTATTGACCATCGAATGGTTTGTCCAATTAGAAGCCTTGGAACCAAAGTCCCGCCCTGCTGGTGCTATTGGTCAATCAGACGCTGGCACTTTCTGAGTCCCAGGGAGCCTCACTGGAGGACTATGTTGTGAAGTGAAGAGCTGCTAAAATGGTGAGAAGGTAGAAGTGTAGTTTTTGTTTTGAGTATCATGGGGTCACAAAGAGAGGAGGGTCAGCAGGTTGGAGGAACAAATACAAGGAGCAGGAGTAGGCCATCTGGCCCATTGAATCTGTTCCACTATTCAATAAGATCAGGGCTGGTCTTTTCATGGACTCAGCTCCACAAGCCCTTGCACTACCTACCCACCAAATACACACAGACTTAGAGAAACAGAGGCCCTTCCTATCCCACAAAACCACCAGGCAAGTTATCTGCCCTTTTCATAGAATCCCTACAGTGTAGAAGCAAGCCATTCAGCCCATCAAGTCCACAGTGACTCTCTGAGGAGAATTACGCCCAAACCCTGCATATCCCATAACTAATCCATCTAGCCAATACATCCCCAGACACTATAGGCAATTTAAAACGGCCAACCTACCTAACCTGAACATATTTGGAGGAAACTGGAGCACCAGGAGAAAACCCACACTGACAAGCGGAGAATGCGCAAACTCCACATAATCACATGAGGGTGGGATCGACCCTGGTCCCTGGTGCTGAGACAGCAGGGCTAATCACTGAGCCAGCATGCCACATCACATGTTTTCTCACATGCTGTGAAGGGAGGTAATCAGATGGGTGGCAGTTAGGCCTTTAAATGGCCTTTAGTTCGCAACTTAAAGTCCTTAATTACTGGCAAACCAGGAAGATCTCCCTGGGCTCTCTTGTGGTGCATGGTAGTGTCCCTACCTTGAGGGGCCTGAGTTCAAGTTCCAAAAGAAAAAGAAAATAAAGGTTTCACTGGGGCTCTTGCAGCACACAGGTTGTGTTCGTACTTGTAGGCCGAGAGGCCAGACTACAATTCTTCCCAGCATCCAGAGATGTGTATGGGTGGCACGGTGGCACAGTGGTTAGCACTGCTACCTCACAGCACCAGAGACCCGGGTTCAATTCCCACCTCAGGCAACTGTCTGTGTAGAGTTTGTACATTCTCTCCGTGTCTGCGTGAGTTTCCTCTGGGTGCTCTGGTTTCCTCCCACAGTCCAAAAATGTGCAGGTTAAGTGAATTGGCCATTCAAAATTGCCCATAGTGTTAGGTGAAGGGGTAAATGTAGGGGAATGGATCTGGGTGGGTTGCTCTTTGAAGGGTCAGTGTGGACTTGT
Source organism: Hemiscyllium ocellatum (assembly GCF_020745735.1). Lineage (NCBI taxonomy): Eukaryota > Metazoa > Chordata > Chondrichthyes > Orectolobiformes > Hemiscylliidae > Hemiscyllium > Hemiscyllium ocellatum. The sequence continues at coordinate 22,780,330 of NC_083407.1, read as the reverse complement.
TGGGCCGAAGGGCCTGTTTCCACACTATATGTAATCTACTATAAAGCAAGATTAATCACTTGTTAACAATCTTATTAACTGCAGAATTCACTAAAATGCAGCTTCATACTGTACCATGAGAAAAGATCTCCCTGGGTCCCCTTGCGATGCAGTGGTACCATCCCTGTTCTGGAGGTGTGTAATAACATCTCTCAACAACTTGATTAGAAAAATCGGTTAAATAATTAAAAAGATCTCCCTGGTGAGAAGAGGGCAAGAATTCCTCTAGGTCAACTCACAACTTTCTCTGTCATGTCCAGGGAGGTGCGAATCTCACCCATAAGGCTAATAAAAGTTGAGAGTTGAAAACCACAGAATCATACAGCTAGAAGGGTCCCTTCAGCCCATCAAAAATATACTAGTGCCACTTCCCCATTGCTTTAAGACAGTTCAAATGCTCATCCAATTATTTCAAAATGGTTGTTAGGTTTCACGCCTCAACTACCCTCGCAGGTATTGCTTTCCCGAGCCCAGTAGTTTGTTTGTTTCCTTTCTTTCCAACTATGCTGAGAGAATGAAATAAAGCCCTATCAAAGGGAAGTATGAAGTTCAATCTTGAAGAAAAACAGAGTTATTTGATGTGGAATCTGATGGTGCAGCTCTTTGGAATATCAATCACCTGCACTGCTGCACTGAGTTTGAAACATTATTTTACGGTGTTCCCAATTTCAGTGAGGCTAGACGGAGGTCAGGAGCCCATCAATAACAAAAATAACTCCCACTTACATGACATTGGTAATACAAGTCCCTCTTACTTTTATACTCCATTCCTTTGGAAAATTAAGTGGTGAACAAATCAAATTGGAAAAGTACATGTAACTCAAAGAGTATGGGGCTGGAAGAGAAGATTACAGCGATGGCGAATGGCAAGGTCATTTGGAATGGCAGAGAGATTTGAAAATAAGGATGAGAACATTGAAATTAAAGACACCCTCTGAACAGAAATCAATGGGCAACGGTTGAGCTGTAATGGCAGGAGTAGAGTCATAGAGTGATACGGCATGGAAACAGCTCAACAATCCATGCCGAACATAATCCCAAACTAAATGAGTCCCAAGTTAAAAATCACACAAACCTGGTTATAGTCCAACAGGTTTATGTGGAAGCACTACTGCTAGCGCTCCAAAAGCTAATACTTCCAAATAAACCTGTTGGACTATAACCTGGTGTTGTGTGATTTTTAACTTCGTACACCCCAGCCCAACACCAGCATCTTCACATCATAAACGAGTCCCACCTGCCTTCTCCAGGGCCTTCCCTATCCATCCAAATGTCTTTTAAATGTTGTAAGTGTACCTGCATCCACGACTGCCTCAGGAAGTTCATTCCACACGCGAACCACCCTCTGTGTAAAAAATTGCCTTTTATGTTTTTTTTAATCTAGATTAGATTACTTTAGATTAGATTACTTACAGTGTGGAAACAGGCCCTTCGGCCCAACAAGTCCACACCGACCCGCCGAAGCGACAACCCACCCATACCCCCTACATATACCTAACACTACGGGCAATTTAGCATGGCCAATTCACCTGACCCACACATCTTTGGACTGTGGGAGGAAACCGGAGCACCCGGAGGAAACCCACGCAGACACGGGGAGAACGTGCAAACTCCACACAGTCAGTCGCCTGAGGCGGGAATTGAACCCAGGTCCCTGGCGCTGTGAGGCAGCAGTGCTAACCACTGTGCCACCGTGCCGCCCATCTGTCTCCTCTCACCTTAAAAATATGCCCCCTAGTCTTGAAATTCCCAACCTTCGGGAAAAGACAACTACCAGCAACTCTATCGATCTCTCTCATTATTTCCAAGCTGTTTCCACAGGTTTGTTTCTCAATCATCTCAAGCTGACTATTTTAAATTGATCAATAAGAAAATCAAAAATCAAAAACATATTTGATAGCTGATTGGCTTTGGTCTGAAAATACACAGGAGTAATTCAATAAAAAGAGGTCCAAACCTCTTCTCAATCGGTGCAAATTACTGCAGATGCTGGAATCTGTACTGTAAACAAAAAACGCTGCAAACAGCGGGACAAGCAGTATCCAAGCTAACATTTCGAGTCTAGAGAGTTCATGTGGCTCAGTGGTAGTGTCCCTATCTCTGAGCCTGGAGGCCAAGTACCACTAACTGCAGAGGTGTATAATAACATCTCTAAGACGGTTGATTGGAAAGTATCTACTGTTAGAACAGGTAGTGATGGATGAATGGGAAATTCCAGCATTTACCGGTGAGGCAGCCAGTGGAGGAGTGATCAAAATTGGAGAGGTGTAATTGAGCGGACACCAGAACTGAAGCTGCACAGATATCTCAAGGAGTTGTAGGGGGTGGAGCAGATTACAGCGATAGGGGAACTGTGGACAATCAAGGGAAGTGAAAATGAGAATGAGGATTAAAGTGTTGGTGGAATCGTCAGCACCACAAGGGTAGCAGGGAACAGGCAAGGGAATGGGAACAGAACAGGGTATGGGAACAGGATAGGGGATGGGAACAGGAAAGGGGATGGGAACAGGAAAGGGTATGGGAACAGGCAAGGGAATGGGAACAGAACAGGGTATGGGAACAGGATAGGGGATGGGAACAGGAAAGGGGATGGGAACAGGATAGGGGATGGGAACAGGAAAGGGTATGGGAACAGGATAGGGGATGGGAACAGGAAAGGGGATGGGAACAGGAAAGGGGATGGGAACAGGATAGGGGATGGGAACAGGAAAGGGGATGGGAACAGGAAAGGGATTGGGAACTGGAAAGGGGTAAGGAACAGGATAGGGGATGGAACAGGATAGGGGATGGGAACAGCAGGGGCTATGGGAACAGGATAGGGTTTGGGAAGCAGAGTTATGGATGGGTTCAGCTGATAGGCCAAGAGACCATTTGACAATGCACAATAGCTTAGAATAATTGTTGGCAGAATGATGCTCTGGGTGCATTCAAATCTCTAAGTTAAAGTATGATGCACGTACATGATATCTTCTCATTTCACCTTTTAAAAATGGATTACAGGCTCTGCAGTGGAACAAATGTTTGATGCAGAATACTACAAGGGGACATAAATTTAAGGTGAAGGGTGGAAGGTATAGGGGAGATGTCAGGGGTGGGTTCTCTACCCAGAGAGTGGTGGGGGCATGGAATGCGCTGCCCGTGGGAGTGGTAGAGTCAGAATCATTGGCGACCTTTAAGCAGCAATTGGATAAGTACATGGATAGGTGCTTAATCTAGGATAGATGTTCGGCACAACATCGTGGGCCGAAGGGCCTGTTCTGTGCTGTATTGTTCTATGTTCTAATTACATCAAATGCTGACAAAGTGTATAGAAACTTTAAAGGTTTCTGTAATTATCACAGAGTCCTTGGCAATCAGGCCTATTTTGGACCTCACTACCTGGATGGTCCCTTGGTGTAACCTTTACAGAACTTGTCCAATTCAATTTTCTGTCCATTGGTGATATATCACACTTCACTAACCTGCGAGAATTCCTTGAGGAAATAGTTGGTCTAATGAATTAAGGCTATTCCGGACTTGGAGTTTGAGAACATATTTGATAAACCTTCCTTTATAAATGATTTGGAGATGCCAGTGTTGGACTGGGGTGTACAAAGTTAAAAATCACACACCACCAGGTTATAGTCCAACACCAAACCTGTTGGACTATAACCTGGTGTTGTGTGATTTTTAATGTCCTTTATGAAGCTTGTAATGAAGATTAGGTGGAACAAATGAAAACTAAACTAAGCAGATGAAATAAAAATCCTCTTGCAATAGATATAGTTTTTAATTCATTCACAGGATGTGAGTGTTGCTGGCTAGACCAGCATTAATTGCACGTACCTAATTCTCAAGAGGGCAGTTAAGAGTCAATGCTATAGGTCTGGAGTCACATGTAGACCAGACTAAGTACGTTTCCTTCCCTAAAGGACATTAGAGAACCAGATTGTTTTTGTTCCCTGACAATCAACAATAGTTTCATGGTGATCATACACTCTTAATTCCAGGTTTTTATTGAATTCAAATTTCATCACCTGCTATGGTGGGATTTAAACCCAAGTCCCCAGAATGTTACCTGGGTCTCGAAGTGACATAGCTCTCAGGGTTACTAATTAGTAAAGTTCCAGCTGGGTTTATGGCATAGGACAAACTTTGATGTGATGGAGAGGGTGTGGCCCAGATCACAAAACATGGCCTGTGTGGGAGGCAAATCCCACCTTCCCCACCTAACCTCTAGCCTTCAGCCCAGGCAAGCTACCCTGATGGCCTTCCATCCCCACCCCCCCTTCTCTAATCTACTCCCACCAATCTATAAACTGCTGCCTCCTTAAAGCCTTCAGCTGGGGTAAAGATGGGCTGCTCTAAGCCTTAATTAACACCCCAGCCCCTTAAAATGGCCACAGGTGGCAAGATGTACAATCTGCAGAATCTTCCAACTGATGGGGTATGGTAAAATTCTGCCTCAGGATTTTAAGGTGCTTAGAGACTTAGTAGATAAATTTAAGCAGTGTGGCATGGGTTGGGCGTATGAAGCTAGAGGACACAGGTCTACAATTAAAAAGCTTCAAGCACACTATCACATCCGATACATTGTACTGTTTCACAATGTACCAGAAATGTGGAGCAAGCACAAAGGAAGCTAATAGCATCTCAATCCAACCCTTTCAAAAAGATCTGCATAAACACCTAATTAGAAATGATATGATCAGCCATCGTCATACCGAATGGCAGAGTAGGCTTGAGGAGCTAAATGGCCTACTCCTCCTCCTATTTTCCAAATTCCACGTTTCTGTGAGATACAAGAAAAATTAATAAGTAGAGCCACAAATAACTGTGTGTTATGTGGAACATAATGGTTTTTAAAGAGACTGTCATGGAAATACTAGCCAAGGAAGACATCGGGTCCCAGTAAGACGTAATAGTTACTTTGGGTTATGCTTGATTTGAGATTTTTGTTAGGAGATTAAATGGGGTGGATGCTGACTATGAGAGAACAAACATCAAGAGTGTATGATCACCATGAAACTATTGTTGATTGTCAGGGAAAAAAAAATCTGGTTCTCTAATGTCCTTTAGGGAAGGAAACATATTCAATAGTCCAAATAACTGTCCCATACATTCTGTTATGATCTCAAATCACTGGTCATACATATTCTGTGCAGAATCAGTTAATATGACAGCATTGTGAACATGGCAAAGTGCCACTGATGTGAGCAGTTCATTATTGCTAAAGGACTTTAACACAGCAAGATCACACTTTAAGGCTGAAAGATTACTAACAGACATTTTGGAAAAATATCATTTGTAAGTTTTTTTTAGATTAGATTACTTACAGTGTGGAAACAGGCCCTTCGGCCCAACAAGTCCACACCGACCCGCCGAAGCGCAACCCACCCATACCCCTACATATTACCCTTTACCTAACGCTACGGACAATTTAGCATAGCCAATTCACCTGACCCGCACATCTTTGGACTGTGGGAGGAAACTGGAGCACCCGGAGGAAACCCATGCAGACACGGGGAGAATGTGCAAACTCCACACAGTCAGTCGCCTGAGTCGGGAAATGAACCCGGGTCTCAGGCGCTGTGAGGCAGCAGTGCTAACCACTGTGCCACCGTGCCGCCCACTGAAATTAATTCCTCAAAATTAATTTCTGGAAACATTTTGGAAAGCTAAAGTACACAAATTATTTTCAAAAGATATTTTTGACAACAATGACATGAATAAATAGTCAACTTAATTGTAACATTTAACACTGGCCTTTCTAAGAATAATGGCAACTACTTACCAATGGACATATTTTAATTACCAAACTCAGGGATTTTGCTATAACTGTTTTCTTTTATATTCACTTGTGGGATGTGGTTGGTCAGCGTTTATTGCCCGTCCCTAATTGCCCTTGAGAAGGTGGTGGTGAGCTGCCTTTTTGAACCACTGTAGTCCACGTGCTGTGGGTTGACCCATAATGCCTTAGGTGGAAAATTCCAGAATTTTGACCCGCCACAGTGCAAGAACGGCCATATGTTTGTAAGTCAGGATGGTGAGTGGCTTGCAGGGGATCTTGTTGCTGATGGTGTTCATTTGTATCTACTGCCCTTGTGTTTCTAGATGGAAGTGGTCTTAGTTTTGGAAGGTGCTGTCTAAAGGGCTTTGGTGAATTTCTGCAGTGTATCTTGGAGATAGTTGGCTTTACACTTGCACCTGAGTCAAGAAGTTTTGGGTTTGAATCAAACAACTCCAGAAATTTGAACACACAAATCTTTGTTGAATCTCCACTGTAATATTTAGAGAGTGCTACAATGTTGGCTGTGCTGCCTTTTAGATGACACTTTACATTGAGGTCCCATCTGCTAACCCAAATGAGTACAAGTGATTTCATGCATAATTTCAAAGGAAGGGTTGAGAGTTATTCCTGGTGCTCTGGTCAATATTTATTCTTCACCTAGCACCACTCGAAAGATTACCTGATGATTAAAAATGTTTAAGGAATTGCACTGGGTATGAACTGGTTGCTGGATTTTCTACATTGCAACAGTGATTATGCTTCAAAAGTACTTCATCGGCCACAAAGAGCCCAAAACCATGAAAGGTGCTATATTGATGTGAAACTTTATTTCTTTCCAGTGATACTTAAGATTCACACACCTAATTTCAATCCCCGAGCAGGGAGTGTTATCTTGCCTTGATTCAAGTCCAAGCAGTCTTCCTCCTGACCTTTCATCTTACGCCTGTGACAACATCTGCTAACACGTTATGGCTACACAGCTCCCAGAACTTTACTGGCTCTTAAGTGCCTTCATTATAGAAATGAACAGCTTACACATGTCCTGTCAGTTTTATGGCATACAAATTAAGGCCTATCAGCCCTCACAAAATAATCTTTTCAAAAACAGCAAACAATGCGGCTGTAAAAGGACAGAAGAGGACAGAATGCGAAAGAGATAGACAGACGATAGAAAAACACGTTATTACTTCTGCAAGGCTCATAAAGCTCAAACACTCTGAGAGATATTTTGGAAGTGAATGCTTCTTATCCAAGCAGTTTAAAAAAAAACAACTACCCCTTGATGATGGCAATTACAGCCGATGAGCTAGGAATGTTTGGCTTGTAGCTCTGAACATGTGGGTAACAGACTGCAGGACTGAAAGCCATTGGAAGCTGACCGAAGGCTGGAATATAAGCCAAAGGAAAAAAAAAGTACCAATTTATTTCCTTCCCCCGTAAGTGGTTTGTTTTAAATGCAGCAATGGCTGAAATGATCTAAAATCATCTACCAATAAGTCACTGAAATAAAAATTATATGAATTAGATTGGTTTTGATTTAAAATTTTAGTCCAATATATTTACATCAGCTGTTTTTAAGAGAACAGAGTCAAGACTTTCTGGATCACGACCAGTCCATGTTTACTGTTAAACTCACTTGCTTGAACTGATCCATTTCTAAACGCGACACTGAAAACCAGTTTCATTTTTTTTAGATACTTACAGTGTGGAAACAGGCCCTTCGGCCCAACAAGTCCATACCGACCTGCTGAAGTGCAACCCACCCAGACGCATTCCCCTACATTTACCCCTTCACCTAACACTACAGGCAATTTAGCCTGGCCAATTCACCTAACCTGCACATTTTTGGATTGTGGGAGGAAAACGGAGCATCTGGAGGAAACCCACGCAGACACAGGGAGAATGTGCAAACTCCACACAGAGAATTGCCTGTTATTGTCCAATGTTAATCTTTGCTATCACTGGGTGACAGCTTTGACTGTAATAGTTGATATCCAGTCTGAAAATAAAGTGAGAAGGTGACCAAACAGGTAGATGAGAGTAAACCGGTTGATGTGGTATATATGGATTTCAGCAAGGCATTCGATAAGGTTCCCCATAGTAGGCTAGTGTACAAAATGCAGAGGAATGGGATTGTGGGAGATATAGCAGTTTGGATCAGCAATTGGCTTGCTGAAAGAAGACAGAGGGTGGTGGTTGATGGGAAATGTTCATCCTGGGGTCCAGTTACCAGTGGTGTACCGCAAGGGTTGGTGTTGGGTCCACTGCTGTTCGTCATTTTTATAAACGACCTGGATGAGGGCGTAGAAGGGTGGGTTAGTAAATTTGCAGACGACACCAAGGTCACTGGAGTTGTGGATAGTGATGATGGATGTTGTAGGTTACAGAGAGACATAGATAAGCTGCAGAGCTGGCAAATGGAATTTAATGCGGACAAGTGTGAGGTGATTCACTTTGGTCGGAGTAACCGGAATGCAAAGTATTGGGATAATGGTAAGATTCTTGGTAGTGTAGATGAGCAGAGAGAGATCTCGGTGTCCAGGTACACAGATCCTTAAAAGTTGCCATCCACGTTGACAGGGTTGTTAAGAAGGCATACAGTGTTTTAGCTTTTATTAATAGAAGGATCGAGTTCCGGAACCATGAGGTTATGCTACAGCTGTACAAAACTCTGGTGCGGCCGCACTTGGAGTATTGTGTTCAGTTCTGGTCACCGCATTATAAGTAGGATGTGGAAGCTTTGGAAAGGGTGCAGAGGAGATTTACTAGGATGTTGCCTGGTATGGAGGGAAGGTCTTACGAGGAAAGGCTGAGGGACTTGAGGCTGTTTTCGTTGGAGAGAAGAAGGTTGAGAGGTGACTTAATAGAGACATATAAGATAATCAGAGGGTTAGATAGGGTGGACAGGGAGAGCCTTTTTCCAAGAATGGTGACGGCGAGCATGAGGGGGCATAGCTTTAAATTGAGGGGTGATAGATACAGGACAGATGTCAGAGGTAGTTTCTTTACTCAGAGAGTAGTAAGGGTATGGAATGCTTTGCCTGCAACAGTAGTAGATTCGCCAACTTTAAGTACATTTAAGTCGTCATTGGACAAGCATATGGACGTACATGGAATAGTGTAGGTTAGATGGGCTTCAGATTGTTATGACAGGTCGGTGCAACATTGAGGGCCGAAGGGCCTGTACTGCGCTGTAATGTTCCATGTTCTATATACATTTCAAGGGCAATTAGGGTTGGACGGCATTATGTGGTCGTGCCAGTGACAACTACATCCCATCAACGAATAAAATGTCACTGACATTTTCCGTACAACCATAAGACACAGCAGCAGAAGTTAGGCCATTCAGCCCATCAAGTCTGTTCCATTATTCAACCATGGCTGATAGTTCTGTTAAAAGACCATGATCTGAAACATTAAGTCTCTCCACGGATGTTGCCCAACCTACTGAGTACTTCTGTCAGGTATTTTTTACCCTAAAGAACACATTGGTATTTATAAGGCTTCCCAGCATTTCAACTCTGGTGAGAACTGGAGTGTCACGTGAAAAAGAATTGGCGAATTGGGGAAATCGTGTTACTGCTCTGTTCCTGTCATCCGGTATTCCCCAAGCCAGCACTAGAATGCCTACCTGAGTTTAACATGAGATCACATTAAACATGTGAATTAAGATCTGATAACACATACTGGATCCAGATTGCCATTTTAGGACGCTATGAAGTGGAGTGAATTATAAGCACACTTTGCACAGCTACAACAGGCTATCGAACTGAAAATTAGTTCAACCGGTTAGTCTATAATTTATTTCTGCAGAGCGTGCGAGAGCAAGAGGCATTCTCTCCCAGCTGTTGTACAGAAAGCATTCCTGGGTTGTTGCGGTTTAATGTTGCAAAGATCTTCAAAAGGTCACTACACTCAAGACCAACTGTCTTGTGCAGTTTTTTTTATTACTTGCTGCACATTCATTTGCAATATATGACCAACTTCATTGCAAGAAAAATCTTTCACAGCTCTTCTGATAGTTTTTGCTTTCTGCTCCTCACAGTCACATCTGTGTGAAGATGACAGACTGTTTTTGTAAATGAACTGCAAATATCTGGGAAATAACTTGTGAAAAGAAAACTGCAGCACAGCTTTGTTCTCTGTTACCAGATTTGATCCTGTGGCTACAACCTCAATGCACTAGCATTTTAGTTTGAGAACAGGTGGAATAACTCCACAGAGGCTGGTGTCCTGTCACAAAGTCACCCTTTATTTACATGGGGAGAGTCCTTGACACTGATCCAGCTCCCTCAGAGCCAGCTCTCAGAGTGAACAGGCTGTCTGACATTCCTGTTTGTATCTGACAGCCAGGGCTCCTGATTGGACCAGATTAACAGGGAACTCATATTCTATGAGGTCCACCTGGCTGACCTCATTACAATTACTGCAGCAGGTTGTCCTTCTGCATTTAACCTGAGCTATCATAACAGATGCTGAACTGCAGTGGATGACCTCTGGAACTGGGGCACAAAGAGGACATTGGGTAGGCAGCAAACAGAATAACATGGTTCCAAACCAGCAGCATTAATTGTTTTGGCTAACATATTTTGATGCTGGGCAGCAGCTATTGCATAAGGCACTTGTCCACCTCCCCAAGCTTTCGAAAGGGTGGCAGCATGAAGATTAGATTAGATTAGATTGCTTACTATGTCGAAACAAGTCCACACCAACCCTCCAAAGAGCAACCCACCCAGACCTATTCCCCCACATTTACCCTTTCACTTAACACTACGGGCAATTTAGCATGGCCAATTCACCTAACCTGCACATTTTTGGACTGTGGGAGGAAACCGGAGCACCCGGAGGCAGCCCACGCAGATATGGGGAGAATGTGTAAACTCCACACAGACTGTTGTCTGAGGTGGGAACTGAACACAGGTCTCTGGTGCTGTGAAGCAGCAGTGCTAACCACTGAGCCACCGTGCCATCCTTAAGAGCTGGATCATTTTTCCATAAGGGGGAGTAATCAGAAGAAGAATTTCCTCTTTACCACCTACATGAAGTCAGCTAATAAATCTGCCAGTGAAACCAGAGGTCTGGAATTTGGCTCTTTACATACTTTCTCAGGCCAGACTTGGCAATAAAAGTATGGGGACACCTAGAAACAGGAAGAAAATAATAAATGCTAAACTCCAAAAGTCACTTTATTGGATAGCCACTTTGAGTTCAAACCAGCTCCCATCTGAGGCTATTTATATGTTTAGATTTACAAAAATAGACCAGCGGTTATACAATAAATTCCAGCAAAATTAGTAATCTTGCATATTCTTTGTGGTATGTTGATGCAATCTTCACTCTCGTGCAGATTAATTTAGCAAATATCAGTAGACCATCATAATAGCAAACATATATGTAAGCTATAATGAGAGCTCATTCTTTTGAAACACTTTAAGTTGAGGTAAGTGAAAAGAAAGCACGATTGTGCTTTTTTAACTACTCAAAGTAATTGCTGAAATACATCCCAAATTCAATCCCTGGACTGTGTTGATCTTGCCTGCAGTGATGGCAGGAGCATTGCAACTGGCTTCAGTGGCCAAGGACAAAGGAGAGGGAGAGACAGATTAGACAGTGTTCCACTCCCAACTGCTATAGAGGCAATGCTACTGAAAGAAGTATTGTGTAGGTAGAGCAGGACCAACTACAGTGAACACCTAGGAGATCAAATGTTGGTATTTATTGCTAAGGAATTGAATACCGAAATAAAGTCTAGATGTACTTGTGCAGGATTTAGATAAGATACCTGGAATATTGTGTTCTCTATTGGGTTTCACAATTATGGAAAGTCGAATTGCAATGATAACAATACAGCCAAGGTTCATTGATTGGTTCTTGTAGTGAGAGAGTTATTCTATGTGAATTGAATCGATAGTCTCTGCTTTTCAGATAAATGAACTGTGGTCTCATTCAATCCCAAACAAAATTCTGAAGGGGTTTGGTAGAGTTAACATTGACAGGGGAGCAGTGTTGGGATGAGGGACTGAGGTGATGCGTAACTTCTTCACTGGAAAAGTTCTAGGCCCTTGGAATCCTCTACCTCATAACATTTTACATGCTCCATCACTGAATATACTTCAGACTTACAGAGACTGATGTGTGGTCTCTCAGGGCATTAAGTGATATGAAGATCGGGCAGGAAATTGAAGGCAAAGATCAGCCATGATATTTTTGTTTCAGTTGTTCATGTGAATTGCTGTCTGGGCCAGCCTTTATTTCCAACTCCGAACTGCTCTCGAGAAAGTTATGGTGAGCTGCTTTATTGAACTGCTGCAGTCAACATGCTGAAGGTATACCCACAGTGCTGTGAAGAGGGGATCACCAGAACTTTGTCCCAGGGACACTGCTGTCGGTGTGGAGTCACATGTAAGCCAGACTACATAAAATTGAGAGTTCCTTCCTTAAAGAATATTAGTGAAACAGATGAGCATTGACGACAAACATGGTTGTTATTAGCCTAGATTTTAATTCAAGTTTTGTCATTTACCATGTTGGGATCCTCAGAATATTAACCTAGGACTCTGGATTACCAGTCCAGTAACACTACCACTGTACCATCACTTACCCTAAACAAGCCCGACGTGCCGAATAGTCCATTCCTCCTTTTTATTGAGTTTTCAACTGTGATATATTCTTTCCTGCTTTCAGTCACATACCAACTGACAGTGTACACATCATCTGCTGTTTGGGCATGTTACTGAGTAAAAATGAAGTTGCCATCCACCCGTAGGGTCAACAGATAACACTTCAGTTCACAGCCAATATGGAAACTGAACTCATGCAATTGGTGACACTCTGCATTACAAACCAGGTACCCAGCCATCTGAGCAAACCAGCCCCCAGTACTACCAAGTATCAAGTACTACAATCATACTATAACACTTCTAGGAAATGTGGGGACATTTGAAGGTGAAAATAGGAGAGTAGACCCAATAGGAAACCACTTTGCAATTCAAGTATAATTCTGCTTTTCAGGGATGCCAGGTCTGATCTGAGATCTAGCTACATATTGCCATCTCTTGCCCATGTTCCATGATATGTTCAATTAACAAAATATATCTGTCAATGTTAGATTTAAAATTAAATATTGTTTTCAATATTTACAGAAGAGATCTCCAAATCTCAGCTGCACTTGCAGTCAGTGTTGGAGAGGGTAAGTGTGGCACTGACTGCCTTTAATCTGGCCAGATATCACTCTATGCTGGAGTCTTTACCAAATTATCAGACATAATTCCAGTCAGGAACTGACCCTTAAGATCAGTCTTTGGTGCCCAGCCTCATCCCACTGACTCATCCCACAGCACCCTTGAGCCCACAACAGTATTCACCCCCAACACTGACAATGCTCACTTCCCCTTTCTCACTTCCTGAGAGTATTCACCTCTCCTCTCTTACGATGACAATGTTCACCTGCCTCCTTTATCGTTAACAGTGTTTACCTCTCCCTCCATTCCACCACATGGAGATGCTCTGACAATTCTTGACAATGTTGACTTTTCCAGCGTGGCTGGACAGGAGCCACAAATTCCAGAAGGTTTGTTGGGAAAGGGAGGTAGTGAGCACCATTGCATCTTCCAGGTGAGTGTGGTGAGCGTCTGAATGTTAATCGTACATACACTGGCCTGAAATCTGGAATTCCCTCCTAAAACCTTTCTCCCTTTTGACTGTTCCTTAAAATCAATCTCTTTGACTCGTCAGCTCGAGGAGATCAACAGCCCAGAAGAAGGTCCTTCAGCTCATTGAGTCTCCACGGTTCAAAACCAAACATTTAACTATTCTAATCCCGTTTTCCAGCACTTTACCCAAAGCCTCGTGTGCCTTTGCATTGCAAGTGCACACCTAAAAACTTCCTAAATGTCATGAAGGTTTCTGCTTTTAAAGGTCATGAGTTCCAGACTCTCTATGGGTGAAACGTTTTTCCTCAGATCTCCTCTAAACCTGTGTCCCTTAGCTTGAATCTATGCTCCTGGCTATTTTCCCTGCCACCAATGTCTTTGCCCATCATAATTTTATATATCTTAATCATATCCCCTCTCAACTTCCTCTGCTCTACGTTTATCCAATCCCTCTTCATATCCGAAGCTCTCCAGCCCAGGCAGCATCCTAATAAATTTCCTCTGCACCTTTTCCAGTACAATCATGTCTGTCCTATACTGTGGATTCCAAAACTCCACACAATACTCCAGCCTTCGTCTAATAAACATTTTATACAATTACTGCATTATGCCCACTGCTCTTAAAATCGATGCTTAAATATTTGGTTGCCTGTCCTGGTACCTCCTTAAAGGACTTGGTGTCAATTTATTTTCAATTTTAAAAGATGTGGGTGTTATTGGCTCGGACGATATTTATTGTCCATCCCTAATCTTTCTGGAGGCCGTAATGTGCTCCCACTTTGAACTGTTGCAGTCCTTGGGGTGTAGGGCCACCCATTGTGCTGTAACTGGAGGGGATCTGAGGATTTGATTCAACGACAGTGACGGAATGGCAATATATTACTACATCAGAAAGGTGAATGGCTTGGAGAGGAATGTAGAGGTGGTCTGGGCAGGATAAATCCAGCAATCAGGAATGTAAATCTCTTGTGTATGTCCCACAGAAGTGCACAGGTCAACATTACGTCAGGGTTTTAAGGCACAGCAGCGACATAAGTTAGGAGAAAGTGAGGACTGCAGATGCTGGAGATCAGAGCTGAAAATGTGATGCTGGAAAAGCGCAGCAGGTCAGGCAGCATCCAAGGAGCAGGAGAATCCTGAAGAAGGGCTCATGTCCGAAACGTCGATTCTCCTGCTCCTTGGATGCTGCCTGACCTGCTGCCCTTTTCCAGCAACACATTTTCAGCGACATAAGTTACTCTAGACACCTCTCCCTGTTTCAGAAAAATTTGCTCTTTATGTGCAGAAGCACTTACTAATTTCATTCCTAAAATGTTTGGCTCTAAACTTAGACCGTGCCTTCGTCCTAAACTCCCCACTCAGCGATAATAGTTCCTCCAAACGTACGCTATTTGTTTCATTATCATTCAATCAAATCAGACGTTAACCATCAAAATGCCAGGAATTACAGGAGCGAAATACTGCTTCTAAATCAGAATCTGAAATAAAACAACTGAACTCTGGAAACAGCAGATCTAGCAGCACACAGCGTCCATGAAGACTGAAACAGCGTTGACATTTCACATTGATCACTGTTTGTCACTTTCAGTCCTCATGAGCAGTCAGCAGCCTGAAATCCTAACTCTGTCCCTCTCTCCCCAGATGCTGCTACATCTTCTGAGTATTTTCAACATTTCCAGTCTCAGTTACCCTAGTTTGTGTAACATTTGTACATAATTTAACCCTTGGAGTCCTGGTTCCATAATTATCCTTTAAGTAAACCTAGTATGATGAATAGGCCATTTTCATTGTAATAGTAACTTTAAAGCATTGGGTAATGTAATTAGATGTAACTACTTTTCAGGATTATACTGTGAAGTGTGGAAAGGTCTTGATCACATACTAGGGTCTTCAGCTTGAAGCAAATGTCTCCTATTTAAAGCAATCTGAACACTGAATTCTACAAACTGCAGGCTTGTTTACTGTTACTTTACATTTATCAAGAAGGTTGCAACTGCTGTACACAAATTGCACATTGGCAACAAACTTCAAACAGCAGCTCAGTTGAACAAATATTGAAAAGCTACAATTTAGTGGGTTTTAATCAACACACGGTACAGGAATCCTAGAACTAACCCAGAAGAAAAAAATTGCTACCCTCCCATCAGATCACTAAAACCAACCCATTACAAAGTTATTTTAACTAGACTTTTGAGAAGCAAAACAAAATCCTAAGCTCTTAATTCTTATGCTAAACTACCATCTTGCTCAGTATAAAACCTAACACTAGAATGTACAACAATGTAATTCATTTCACTGATTGGTTTTTAAGTAGCCATGCTGACAAAGTTCCCAAATTAGTACCTTCAGCTGGATGTTCTTGGCCCTCTACATTGGCTGCAGGGCTGAATAAAATATTGTACTATGCACTGCTGGCTTCTTCCCTCTCTGGCATTAATAAAAACTTTCAGGGGGTGGTTGGTGGTGAAGGATGGATGGCAGCAATTATGTAATTTTGAAAATATTGCTTAATTTCCAACCCTCCCACACCCAAAAAAAACGTTCCTTCTGGATTATGTACACAGCTTACTGTTAACTGAAAAAATTCAAAAGTTACCTTTTGCAACCATCCAGAGAAAGAAATCATCTCGTAATTTCAATTAATGGTCTTTAACTTCATGGCAGTTCATGTAAACACATCTACTTGTACTAACTAACTTTTATTATTTCTGCCTTTCATATATTTCGCAACAGTAAGGATCATTTGCCAAACAATATCTTTCAATATAATCACAATTGAAGAAGTCCTGGAAATACACAGCAGATTAGCATTTGACAGAGAAACTGAGGTTAACATTTTGAGCATAGAGCACAGAAACAGTCCAACCAGTCCATGCCCACTATAATTCCAAACTAAACTAGTCCCACCTGTTTGCGCCTGGCCCATATCCCTCCAAATATTTATTCATGTACTTATCTAAATGTCTTTTACACATTGTAAGTATACCCTCACCCACCACTTCCTCTGGAAGCTCATTCCACACATGAACTACTCTCTGTGTTAAAAAAATTGCTCATATCTTTTTAAAATCTTTCTCCTCTCACTTTAAAATATATCCTCTAGTTTTGAAATCCCACTCCCTAGAGAAAAGTCACCTATCATTCACCTTACCTATACACCTCATGATTTTATAAAGCTCTATAAGGTCACCCCTCAACCTCCCATGCTCCAGTGAAAGAAGTCCCAGCCTATCCTTAAAATTCAAACCCTTCATTCCCATCAACATCCTGGTAAATCTCTTCTGAATCCTCTCAGGTATAATAATATCTTTCCTATAACAGGGCGATCAGAAATGGGCACAGGATTGAAGTAGAGACCTCTTGTACAACCTCAACATAATGTCCCAATTCCTATACTCAAAAATCTGAACAATGAAAACAACATCTGCTTAACCTTCCTGCCTATATGTGATGCAAACTTCAAAGAATTATGTACCTGAACCCCGATGTCTTCCTGTTCTGCAACACTACCCAAGGCCTGACTTTTCCTTGTATAGGCCCTGCCCTTGTTTGTTTTACCAAATTAAACAACATCTGTCATTCCTCAAACCATTAACTCCACTGATCAAGATTTGTAATCCATGATAACCTACTTCACTGCCCAGTGATTTCCAGTGAGGCAGGTGCTTTCAGATTTCTACGTTAGATTGTTACCATTTGTTCTGCCTTTTTGATTCTGATTCTTTCATCTTCATTCTCCAAATGCAGGGAATCAATCTACTGTGAAGAAGACATTTACAGCCTCTCCTTTGCTCGCCACCCCATCCTATCATTGACTCATGAATATACATAGAAACATAAAATTGAAGCAACTGTAGGCCATTCAGCCCTTCAAGTTTATTGCACCATTCAACATGATCATGACTGATCATCCAACCCAGTTCCCCCTTTCTCTCCATACCCTTTGATACTTTTGGTCATAGAGTCATAGAGATGTACAGCATGGAAACAGACCCTTCTGCCTAACCCATCCATGCCTACCAGATATCCCAACCCAACCTAGTCCCACCTGCCAGCACCCGGCCCATATTCCCCCAAACCCTTCCTATTCATATACCCATCAAAATGCCTCTTAAATGTTGCAATTGTACCAGCCTCCACCACTTCCTCTGGCAGCTCATTCTATACACGTACCACCCTCTGCGTGAAATAATTGCCTCTTAGGTCTCTTTTATATCTTTCTCCTCTCACGCTAAACCTACGTCCTACAGTTCTGGACTCCCCCACTCCAGGGAAAAAGACTGTCCATTTATCCTATCCATGTCCCTCATAATTTTGTAAACCTCTGTAAGGTCACCGCTCAGCCTCCAACGCTCTAGGGAAAACAGCCCCAGCCTGTTCAGCCTCTCTCTATAGCTCAAATCCTCCAACCCTGGCAACATCCTTGTAAAACTTTTCTGAAACTTTTCAAGTTTCACAACATCTTTCTGATAGGAAGGAGACCAAAATTGCACGCAATATTCTGACCAATAAAGGAAAGCATACCAAACACCTTCTTCACTATCCTATCTACCTGCGACTCCGCTTTTAAGGAGCTACAAACCTGCACTCCAAGGTCTCTTTGTTCAGCAACACTCCCTAGGACCTTACCATTAATTGAACTCTTTAGTCCTAAGAACTATATCTAATTCCTTCTTGAAAACTTTCAATGTTTTGACCTTAACCACTTTCTGTGGCAGAGAATTCCACAGGCTCATCATTCTCTGGCTGAAGACATTTCTCCTGTCCTAAACGGTCTATCCTATCTTTAGACTGTGATCCCTGGTTCTGGATTCTCCAACTAGCAGGAACACCCTTCCTGTGTTTGCCATGTCTAGCCCTCTAATAATTCGGTAATCTTCTATGAGATTTCCCCTTCATTATGCTAAATTCCAGTGAATACATTATTAATCGGTCCAGTTCCTCTTCATACATCAATCCTGCTTTCTCAGTATTTGGTCTAGCAAACTTGTATTTTCACACAATTGCTGTCTGTGGAGTTAGTCCTCATTTTAAAAGAAGATTCTGATCTCAAGGGCCAAAGAGCTTCATGCACTACTATTTCACCATTCCATTTCCATTGTGACAGTTGAAAGAAGATTTTTCAATTTCTGTGAGTCTAATCTACCTAACACAATGGAGCAAAGCTCAGCACGTAACTCCCACCTAAACAAAATTCTGATTGCTGCTGTTCTGGTTTTGGAGGACTCTGGACTGAATGGCCTCCAATGCCATGTCATTCTCATCTTCTGGTTCTAAGCCAGCTTTCGTTTAGCTGCTGACCAAAGCTTTTGTGCGCTATGCACTGTATCTTACAGTAAATGAGGACTATTTATTTCTTTCAGGGATATTTCTGGCAGTCTCCTGTCACCAGGTGTTGACATTGTCTGGCTAGCAGCTGTTGGGTGGGAAACAGGAAAGATGCCATGGAATTTTTAACCATCATTCCATGGAGAGCAAAAACACTCATTTATCTTTGACAATTTGTCCTCAATTTAATACAGGAAATTCGATGTTTCGGGCATAAGCCCTCAGGATTTTCCTGATGAAGGGCTTATGCCTGAAATGTCGAATTTCCTGTTCCTTGGATGCTGCCTGACCTGCTGCGCTTTAACCAGCAACACATTTTCAGCTCTGATCTCCAGCATCTGCAGACCTCACTTTTTACTCAATTTAATACGACCATAATCAAGTAATAATCGAATATCCCAGATTGGAGAAAGTGAGGACTGCAGATGCTGGAGATCAGAGCTGAAAATGTGTTGCTGGAAAAGCGCAGCCCTTCAGGAAGAAGGGCTCATGCCCGAAATGTCGATTCTCCTGCTCTTTGGATGCTGCCTGACCTGCTGTGCTTTTCCAGCAACACGTTTTCAGCTCTAATATTCCAGATTGTCAATTGCAGGCCTCTGTATGTCTGAAACAACAACTCTGCAAGATTCTCAGTAGTTAACAGGAGGCAGTCCTGATATTCCAATGGGAGTAATGGTTAAGAGGAAGAATATGCTTGTTTGAAACTTGGGTCAAATAGTGTGCAATGATAGAGAAACACTGCCAGAGTCTGCTAAATATAAGTTGTTTTTGAGTTTGATACATTCCTTGAAAAGGAAACATCTAACAGGAGTACATGCTGTTCAAGTTCACAAAACAGAAGCATACAACTGCCATCCATGGTTTCTTGGATTGGGATGCTCACAGTATACCATCCATTTACAAGCAGGAAATTGTACAGCATGGACAGAGGTATAGTAGGGTATCAAGGAGTCGTGAAATGCTAACTCTCCAACTGAGGCAGTGTTGCAAGACCTGGCCCGCAGGAAACAGGGCAACATTTCTCTGGCTTCTGCCTTGGGATCACTCCCAAAAAAGAAATTCCTCTGCAAGATATTATCCCAGTCATTCTCTGGCCAGACTCAGCCAAGGTTTAGGCGACAGAAAACTGGTTTTCTTTGGAACAATGCTGTCAGGCACAGAGTCAACTGCATTCTCATGATGGAGACTGTGTTACATATAAAATCTGTTTCAATTAAGAAGATCTTAGAGTTCACAGGAAGATGTAAACAGAACAATGGAAACATCCAAAATCCAAGGACATGGAAAAGATAGATACTCCAGGGAAGTTGGGACAAATGGATTAGTCTAGTTAAGTAACAGTATCATATATATAAATGCAGAAAAACGGCCCATCATGGGAAACCAAACAGAGAATCAGTCTTTTCTACAATGGGCTAACATTCCATTTTTATTCCTCCAGTTTTTCTGGATATGATCGTCTTTCACCATCAACTCTAACTCAATCAACAAACACATTGAGTTAGACCCCATCAACCAACCCCTGAGAAAAGGAATAGGAAGTGACTTCAACACAGGAAATAACATCACTACAGGAAATGGCATTGCCAACCCAAAGAAACCCAGACATACAAATAGAAAGCAGGAATTTTCAGCAGTGCTTTGCTTGAGGCCCACTGAAGACGCTACCTAGTAGGGTGACAAAACGTCTGGAAATTAACCTTCCAGCTCAGCGAGCAAACCTACATCCAAAACCTCAACCTGAGCTATAAATCTTCTCAAAACTCACTGAAGTCATCGTCAGGAAGATGGTTAAATTAGCAACAAACTTGTTGATGCTTTACATTTGAGCGACAATGCAGAAGAAATTTCCATTTCATGACATTTACTTTCATAAAACAAATCATGGAGTATCAAATAGTAACGCAGACTTTCAGTTAGATGTTAAAATTTCTTTCTGCTCATTTGGCAAATGTTTCAAGTAGCTCTTACAAATGAATGGTCATTTGGACAAGTGTGGATTAACTGAGAAGAGCCAACATGAATTTGCTGAAGGTAAACCGTGTTTAACTGTAGGTTAGCTTGCCGAGCTGACGGGTTGTCATGCAAACTATTCATCACCATGCTTGGTAACATCATCGGTGTGGCTTCTGTGAAGCCATAGGTGCATTGATGATGTTACTTAGCCTGGTGATGAAATGTGTTCATGACAACCCAGCAAGCAGTTGGGTGAGCTAACCTACAGTCACATCCACAACCCGAGGTACAAATCTTCGCAAGAACCTGTCTTTAACTGATTTGATTGAATCTTTTTATCGACACATCAGAGAGGTTTGATGAGGGCAATGCAGTTGATGTGGTGCATTTGGACTTCCAAATGAACTTCCATTTGGCCTTTTGGAAAATGAACAACATTCTGAATTTTGGGGAAACCTATTCAATGGTTCCAAAAAGGTTACCCATTATAATACCTGTTTTAAGTAAGGTTTTGATTAATGAATAAAGAAACTAAGTCAAGAAAATGGAAGTGACTGGGAGGAGTCTATTTCTTAATCCGTGTTTTGAGCATTTAGAGTTCAAGCATCAGAAGCACTGTTAAAAGAAAGGCAATAGAAAGGTATAAATTTCAAGTTTACAAGTAACAATAAAATCAACTGCGAGAAATTGGCAAGAAATCGAAAATTGCTGGAAATGAAAGTAAGTTAGCTACTGCCTAGAAGGAGAAAAATAATATTCATGTTGTAGGTATATGCCTTTTTTCAGTACTTCAACTGCTTTGTCTCCTTACAAATAATAGCAGGCCTGCCACACGCATCTAACAAGTTCGGAGGTTGTGATTAGTTTATGTTCCTCTATCATAATACAGCTGTCAAAAGCTGGGACAAAACTACAGCAATGTTGAACTTACATGTACAAGATCTTGTTCTACTAAGGACCAAGAGAAAAAAAATAGACAATTTCTTCCACTTCTCATAGCCTGGGAAATTTTGTGATCTTTGGGTGAAATCGATATGCAGTCAGTTTTGCCATACCTCATTGGAATGAGTCCTATTTTGATGTTTGGCTCGGTCTGATGCATTGGAGAATGCTTTGTTGCAGCCTTCATGTTCACAGACGTACGGCTTCTCTCCAGTGTGGGACCTCAGGTGAGTCTTCAAGTTCTCGAGACGTGAATAAGCTTTGCTGCAGCCTTCAAACTGGAGAAAGAGAGCAAGTTAGAGGGAGAGAGAGAGAGAGCAAGGATTACATTTAGAAGACAAGTCTGGGATTATACCACAAAGAGTCATATGGTGTGGAAACAGACCTTTGCATTTATCAAAATTAACTCCATCTGCCATTCCTCAGCCCATTGGTCCAGATGATCAAGACCCCATTGTACTCTCAGATAACCTGCTTCAGTGTCCACCATACCACCAACTTTGGTGTCATCCACAAACGTACTAATGATGCCTCCTGTATTCTCCTCCGACCATTTATATAAATTCATAAAGTACAGAAACAGACCCTTTGATTGAACTAGTCCGCTCCAATCAGACGTCCCAATCTGACCTAGTCCAACTTGCCAGGCCCATATACCTCTAAACCCTTCCTTTTCACATACCCATCCAAATATCTTTTAAATATTGTAATTGTAACCGCCTCCATCACTTCCTCTGGCAGCTCATTCCATACACACACTACCCTCTACATGAAAAAGCTACTCCTCAGGTCCCTTTTCAATCTTTCCCCTCTCACCTTGAAACTATTGCCTCTAGTTTCGATTCTCCTACAGTTATAAAAAGACCTTGGCTATTCACCGTATCCATGCCCTTGATGATTTTATAAACCCTTTATAACGTCACCCCTCAGCCTCCAATGCTCCACCCTAATGAGTAGATCTAGCAGCAATCCTCACAGTACACTTGATCACAGGCCTCCAGTCTGAACAACAACCCTCTACCACCACCCTCTGACTCCTAGCTTCAAGCCAATTTTGTATCCAATTATCTAGCTCTCCCAGGATATCAAATGATCTAACTTTACTCGCCAGCTTACCATGTGGAACCTTGTCGAAGGTAAAAGTGCACTCTTGTTGAGTCACTGGGCAAGAAAGTTCTATTGCACTGAACAGGGCATTTCACACTGTCGGCCCCCTTGATACATTAGGGGCTGAAGGACTTGCTATCGAAACCAGGATACATCTCTCAACTCTGTTCTCTCCAGCCAGAAGCTGCTGCCAAAATAAGACAGCAGCCCAAGAGCAGTTCACTCTGGAATACTCCCATCTGCCCCGCTCCCACCACCTCCTCCGAAATGACCTTTCTCCACTGCAACACTGTTCAGAGGAAGACTTCAACAATGCACAAGCACAAACTGCATCACCCTACTCCACCTTTTAGCACCTTTTCTCCCTCACTAGCCAGTAACTTCATTTAGATTGTCAGGATGCACTAGTTTATGTATTGCACTAAATTTTTCAGATATTAAACGATTAAGTGCAATCTATGAGTAAGTCTTCGGTGCAAATCTTAATTGTTAAAGAGCCTGAATGGAATATCTTTCTTCTAACGTAACTGTAGAAGCTCACGGAGAAAAAAAAAGGTGTACTTGTTCTCGATTCAGTTGGTTTGCAAGGCCAGAGGCTAACTAAATGACTTATGCCAGGCTGCAGGCATTAACATCTGACACCAATTATTTGTGGGGAAGTAGGCTGTGACCGAATCCATCATCAGACAGCAGTTAGCTGACAGCAAGCATGAACTGCAGGGAGGGAGTATTTCATGAATGGAAGCGTCTGTTCCAAGACATTCTCGGAAAGTTCTGGAGTTAATGGACCGAATGTCAAAAAAATAAATCTGTGCCCTCATTTGGAGAATTGAGAGAAGAACCTCTCATTTGCTAAAGTCAATTGGAAATAGGTGCTGCCAGAAGAAGTGGTTTTCTCCAAGCTTTTGTGAGTATTAAGAGGCAGTAGATTGAGAATATTATCTATATTCAGTGTTGAAGAGAATTAAAGAGACAATGCGGTTTAGAGATTGTAGTTTTCAATCCATCAAACCCAATCTCACAATTCAACACCCTCGAAAATAAGGTGTTGAACCATTAAAAAGGCACTTGGCTCTAAACTGGTAATTGAAAAAAATAATAAACAATAAACAGAGAAAAACATTGTATGCCTTGCAATTCTGAAATAAATACTGGGCCAGGAACACTTGGGCAGCTTCTGATAAGGAAGAGTAGCTTAATATTCTGGACTGGAGATCCCTTTTTACAATTATCAAAGAGGTTCCTCATCCTAACCCTCCCAATTGTTCACGACCTGCTATATACTGGATTTTCTGCTCTTATTAAATAAAATAATGTTGATAAAAGCAGATATTATAGTGAAGTAAATTAAACACTATAAGAAAAACAGGGATAAAAGAAATTAGCGGATGAGGAAATTAGGCTTCAATCTGATTCACAGGACTGAGATTTATTTGATTGTTCACGAGTTCAATCACACTTAAATTAGAGTGGTTAAGGTAATAGCTAGATTTCAACATGGTAATATTTTTGACACTTACATCTTTGTGATTTTACACTGTTTCAGTTCTGCATAATTAATAGGAACAATATTCCCTTTTTCTTTCTCAACTTCCTAAACTTGTAAACTGATGGTGTCTTCCTTCAAGGCTGCACCACTACTGGATGGAACAGGGTTAGGAGGCAATGGGAGTAGGGAGAGGATGTTGTTGAGGATGGGAGCACAGCTCAATGGTGTATATTGGTAACACAATGCAGAATCAGATAGGTTTAATGGGCCCGTGGGTCCTTTGTTGGTTCCTTTGCAGACTTAGTGAAATATATAAGATCCTGAGGGGACTTGACTGGATGGATGCTGAAAGGATGCTACCCTTTGTGGGAGAGATAAGAACTAGGATAAAAATAAAGGGTACTGCTTTTAAGTGAAAGATGAACAGAATGCTTTTCTCTGTCAGAGAGGGTTCTGTGGAATTCTTTGCTCTAGTCAGCAGTGGAGGTAATGTCATTGAACCTTTCAAGACACAGGTTGATAGTTGTTTGACTGACAAAAGAGTCAAAGGGTATAGGGAGTTGACAGAAAGTAGAGGTCACAATCATATCAGCCATGATCTAACCAAATGAAAAAGCAGGCTCAAGGGGCTGAATGGCCTATTCCTGTCATGCTTACGTTTGTGTATTCTATCTTCATAGGAGAAAGTGAGGTCTGCAGATGCTGGAGATCAGAGCTGAAAATGTGTTGTTCGAAAAGCGCAGCAGGTCAGGCAGCATCCAAGGAACAGGAAATCTGACGTTTCGGGCATAAGCCCTTCTTCATTCCTGAGGAAGGGCTTATGCCTGAAACGTTGAATTTCCTGTTCCTTGGATGCTGCCTGACCTGCAGCGCTTTTCCAGCAACACATTTTCAGCTCCATTCTATCTTCATACTAAATCAACCCAGCAACGTCAACAAATTGTTAATTAAACTATGAGCATTGGCAATACTTCAAAAGTAAATCTTATCTAAAGTATTAGTTTTAAGATCTTGCACACAAGTCACTCAACAAAATCAGATTTTATCATGTTAAGAGTTTCACTGTTGGAGTACCTTTGAATTTTGGGCATTTGAAGTTGATGTTTGATGCACTTTCATCAATCAATTAAGATGATTTTGAGGGAGAGAAAAAAATAGTCTGGGAAAGGAACAACTGCTTTCTAAACTTTCCAAAAGTGGTATGTTTTTAAGTAGGGAGCATTTGTTTTTAACTGGCAATTACAAATCAGTCTGTGATATGCCGTAACCCTCATAAGTGATGCAGATCTGGAAGGCTGCTCCATCATGTCTCTCTGCAAAGCTTTTTATCTAGTGGAAAGTATCCTATGTTACATCCTTGCCAACTTTCTGCAGCATTCCAATGGATTCTTGGAAGAAATCCCATACAATCATTCCAAATCTTGCAGGATTTCAGTACGTTGATATTTTTGTGAGACTGTTATATCGCTGAGTTATATTAACAGGCTACAAGGCCAGTGAGCATGTGCAGTTATTTCAGGATGAGTTAAGTAGTAAAATCATTTTTAAAAGGCTGTAATTAGTTTTCATTTAACAATGCTTAGCATGCCACAGAGGCATTGAACTGAATCTGGGCATCACTGGGTAAACTGCATGAGTGGTTCACACACACAAATAAAGGCTTGAAAAGGCACAGGGGTGGGAGTTTGTTTTGGCCCAGTTTTTGGGCTCAAAATAGACGGCATTCTGAGAGTGTGCACCAGAAGCTAGCGAACTGGAGCTCCATCAAAATGGGGCCCCAGAATCAAAGACATACTGCCAGCAAGCTGTGGGCACTATTGAGGCAGTTCACTGGCTTTACCAGGGTGGTACTGAGGTGCGGTTGCCCATCCATGTCCAGTTCCTTAGTGGGGGGAGGCAGCAGTATCTCTTGTGATCAACGAAAGGTTATGGATAAGGGAGAGTTTCTGATGGGGGCAAGAGTATGGTCCAGTTGTGGGGAAGGGATTGGTTTAATGATGGAGGAATATGGTCATAGGGGAACAGCCCAGTTGTAAGGGAGGACGGGTCACAATTGTCTGATCATAGGAGAAGGGCCCATCATGGGGAAAGATGTCGATCAACGGGGGTGTGGGGAAGGAGCCCGATTGTGGAAAGAGGTGTCCGATGGTTGGGGTAGGGTCGTGGAGGTGGCTGAAGTGTGGGAGGAGGTGTCGGATGTTTGGGGTACAGTGTTGGGGGGGGGGGGCTGGAGTGTGGGAGGAGGTGTTATATGGTTGGAATAGAATAGTGGAGGGACTGAAGTGTTGGAGGTGGTGTCAGATGGTTGGGGTAGAGCGGTGGAGGGACTGGAGTGTGAGAGGAGGTGTCAATGGTTGGGATAGAGTGATGGGGACTGGAGTGTGGGAGGAGGTGTTGGATGGTTGGGATAAAGTAGGGGAGGGGCACGGGTGTGGGGAGAGGTATTGGATGGTTGGGGGTAGAGCGTTGAGGGGAGCTGGAGTGTGGGGAGAGGTATCAATGGTTGGGGCAGAGCTGTGGAGGGACTGGAGTCTGACAGGAGTGTACCAATCATGGGCTAAAGGGTCAATTCATGGATTTTGGACAGAGGTACATCTGTGAAAGTGGTAGGAGGGAAGAGGAGTAGCCTAATTGTGGGGGATACAGGATCCCATTGTGAGGAAGGGGTAATTTTATGTAGGCCCTTTTGGTCCCAGAGTGGGGGAAGTGGGGTCCATTTGTGTGGGTGATTTTATGTTGGAGAAGCTGGGTGTTAGTTGGAGGGAAAGCGATCAGTGGGGCTCAGTGAGCAATAGTTTACAAAAAGCTGACAACAATCTTCTGGATGGCACTCCTACTTCAGCTAGCTCCATATTCAGTTCAATCCAGCAGAAAAATACACTATTCAAATACTATCAAGGCTTCCAATGATTGGAGTCAGCACCCCAATGATAGACTTGTTTATAATATTTTGTTTCTTTCATTAAGTCAGCTGCTCGTTTCAAAGCTGCGGTGTTCCCCTGTTATCATGGTCATTTTTCCTCCATGTTCCCCAGTGACCTAGTGGGACAGACAGTCATATTTACATCTAACCCTTCGTCATTTAAATGTGGGTGGAGGAAATTGATCTCTATTTCCTGTCAGGATCAAGACAATGTGCTTCCAAGTCCCTGGTGGGAGAGAGTAATTCACTTTCTCATTCTGGCACTGCCCATAATGTAGGTCAGATATTCTCAATTTTAGACCTTCTGGGGTGAAATGATTGAATCGACCCATTAATGCAAACCCATTTAAGCAAGGTGGGTTAATGGCTTTGCCATAATAATTACTTTTGTCACAGAGCACAATTTCAATCTCTCTGAATTCGGCCAACACTCTGAATAATAAGTGTTTTACTATTAACCTCTAACTTTGGCATGATACTGTTCTCTCGGATTCATTTGGATGGAAATCCACTGAGTTGCTAACTCAACAGAGGTACGTTTTTCTTAAAATGACTCTTGCATGAGCATTTACAGGTGAAGGAGCGTGGAAATGGCACTGATGGGAAATGCATGCATAGCTATGAATTTCTCCATGGGTAAACATTAAGTTCATTGTGCTGAGCAAGTGAATTAGTGCTTAAACATCTTCTAGTCCAGACACTTCGGAAGAAGCGATTTCAGTTTTAAGATACCTTTGCGCATCCAGTCATCCCAGTAGAGAGTCTGTAAGGTGGTGAACATTTTTGCTGTCTAACACAAATAACTACACTTCTACTTTCTGCATCTGAATTCCATGAAATAATAATTAAAGTGCAATAGCATTGCGTCCCTTGAGCTACAGCTTCTTGTCATTTTTATTCATCATTCTATTTAAGGAGAAGTATAGACATCAGAGCAGAAAAACAGCTTTTGTGACCTAAGGACATATATTCAACAGAGACCATATATTCTAGAGTCATTTGTGAAAGACTAACATATGCTGTCGTGCAGGCAAATTGCCACTATCAACGCTCTCCATTTTCAAGGTAAAAGAGCATTCTCCCCTGTGTCGAAGAAGTTGATCTCTCCTAATGCAACACTAAGGCATCTACCACTGATGATAACAAACAGTCTCACCCTCACTGCTCTACAGAATCTTAAATGGATTGTGCCCAGGCAGATTGTACTAAAGCTTTTTGCTCCAGTGTTCTGCTAATGCTCATAGTTTAGACTTGCACATGAAACAATCTCCACTTTGCATTTACATGCCATCTTAAACATTGCATGATTAATGCTTTAGAGGACTGGTTGCAGAGCTAGGTGTCAAGTAATGTCATTAAAAGAGAGACAGAGAGAGAGAGGGACGATAAACACCAGTGCCCAATGATGGGTTAGGAAAACGGGGAGAATCAGAGAAGTGAAGAGGGTGGTAGAGTTCGAGGGGGTTACTGAGAAAGTGAGAGATTATAATCTTCACTGCACCATAAATAACATACCAGAAAAAACTGAGAAAAGATTGCAACCAAGTAAAGCTTTCTAATATTTTGCTGTAGGAATCTTTCAACAAAGTCCAACAAAAGATCTACATGAAAGATGTCAAACCCTTTTCTTTTCTGCTTAAAGACGCTACATTTCTAACCGTTTCTATATATAGGAAAAAAAATTGAACACTGCTGCTGGGTGAACTATCCTTTGGCTGTGAGGGACTGTTGCCCCTGATGGCATTAACTACATTAAGGGTTATAAGGAAATGGTTCTATCCTGTCAGAGCGTAATCAACTGCAGGTAGGGTTTATTCTCGGGACTGACAGAGCTCTGTGGAACTTGACCATGTAAGATCAAAGCGTATTATTAACCCACATTTTGATGTGAACAGTGTCAGCTCATGCCTTAAAATCCAGATTATTTCCTTTTCACCAACAAAATCCATGAGGAGCTGTGGCAGAACAAGAGTCAATAAGGGGAGAAAGGCACTTAATTTGAGTGTCATTTAATTAAACGACATTTAAGTTGAGTGTCAGAAGGAGATGTAGTGAGGCTATCCAGTTTGGCAGGAGTAACAGGAAGGAAGACTATTACCTGTAGGGCTATAAACCAAGACAGGGGAATGTGCAATCTGACCTTAGATGTCCTCAAACACCAGTTGCTAAAGGTAAGCAGGCATTGCTGAAGGCAAAGAGTATACTGGCCTTTGTAGCAAGAGGATTTGAGTAAAGGAACATGGATGTCTTACTGTGATACAACAGGGCATTGGTTGCACCACATCTCGAATACTGTGTGCAGTTTTGGTATCCTTATCTGAGGAAAGACGTTCTTGCTGTGGAGTATAGCGAATGATTACCAAACTGACTCCTGGGATGGTAGAACTGATGTATGAGGAGAAATGTAATTGGTTAGGATTGTATTTTCTCTTGTTTAGAGGAATTTTACCAGGAATAGACAAGGTAGATGCAGTAGGTACATTCTCAATGACACGGGAATCCAGAAGCAAGGATCACAGTCTAAGGATGGGGATTAGATCATTTAGAACTGAGATGAGGAAAGATTTCTTCACCCAGAAAGTGCTCAGCTGTGAATCTTTCTACCACAGAAAATGTACGAGGCTAAAACATCATATGATTTTATAGCAATAAGTTGGATATAGCATTTCAGGTGAAAGGGATATGGGGGAAAAGCAGGAGGAGGGAACTGAGTTGGATGATCAACAATTATCATAACAAATAATGCAGCAGCTCAAAGGACCTACTCTTGCTCCCGTTTGTTCTGTTTCTATGTCACTTTCCTTGGGTTTGACAATGTAAATGTTCCACAGATCTATTTAAGGATATCTGTCTTGACTCGCTATTGCAAAACAATAATTACTTTAGAACAGGAAGAGATAATAACAGAAAAGCTGGAACAGTGGACTAGACATTCCTCCTGGTGATATTAGCCCGTGACATTCCAATGTCTGTTCAATCAAGTTAAGAATTGGCACATTGAAAATGAATATTAAGGGCAGTTAGACAGTTCTAACAAGAGGTTAAAGGAGTGTTTGTTTTGGAGCTATAATTGCTCCAAATCATCTTATAATATTGCTGAAAGATTTTGAAAAATGCTATCAAGTTACTAAGCAGACTTGGCTGAGACTAAAATGATTAATTTCATTTTTAATGTTCCATTTTCTGAGATTCTCCACCTTAGAAGAAAATGAGTGGGAGTTTCAACACAGGCAAATGTTTCTGTACTCATTGTCCTTACTACTGTGTAACTGAAATAAGAGCTAATGCTCTTTTTTTTAATGGCTACCATCACTACTTCATTGCAAACAGGTCATTTCTACTGTCATCCACATCAATCAATCATTTTTTTAAGAAAGGGAGCAGTTTTGTTGCAATGATGATTTGGCTGTGTGTCCTACTGGGGACAAGAAAGTAGGAATTCTAGGTTTCAATTACTGTTCTCTCTAGCTGCCAATTTGTTGAAATAAGGAGCTCACTGTTTGAATGAGTTTGTAGTCTGGTATTCTAAATTCTGATCTAAAGCCTCCTGAGGTGGTAATTCAGCTGATCTTTTTCATGCATTCAGCTAGCCCAAAGCCATTGTACATTTCAAGGGGATACGATGGTTGTTGCCATTCGTGTTTGATGAGATTATAACAGTGCGTCAACTCATATTCCTACCATGCTCATGACTGCTCAATATTGCTCAGGCCCCCCACTTATTGATGTATTCCTCATGTCACCATTCCACTCTGGAGTTTTCCAGATGCTCCCCAGCTCTCCAGTTGGTAAACTTACAGTGCACTTGTGTGGTTTCTCTCCCGTGTGTCGCCGCATGTGCACCACCAGCATGTACTGCGCCTTGAATGGCTTCTGTTCCCGAGAGCAATCCCGCCACCGACAAACAAACTCCTTCTTCTCTCCATGGATGTGCTCATTGTTAATGTGCTGTCGGAGGAAACAAATCAAATGGCTGTGAAGGCTCTTCAGGTAGATTCACATTTCTATAAGTCTAAGATTTCTGCACAAAATAAAAACATTGAAAAAGTTGTTCTCTTTTCACTTTCTATTACTGAGCTGTGTTTTCAGCCAGAGTAATTGGTGTAGTGAGCTGAAGTCCAGTTCAGAGTTAAGAACTAGTTGTTCATTCAACATTTACATTCAACATTCAGTCAACACTATCGTTTCTGAGAGTCTTCTATAAAGTCCTGCACGCAAACCTGCACAAATGGGGTTTGCCTGAGTTAATATCAGTATCAGGTTTGGCTATGACATCTGCTGATGGTTATACAGCCTGGGAACCACAGCAACGCACATCAATCCAGGGACAATGGGACTCTAGGCAAATTCGGGTCTCACAAAGCATCCCAGAACTAGGGCCCAAAAGGAAAAACCAGTAAACCCTCAGAATGACATGTATTTTGCCGAACCTTGTTTTTTACTATTCATTCATGGGGGCAGGACATCACTAGCTAGGTATTTATTGCCCATCCTTACTTGTCCAGACAGAGTCAATCACTGTGGGCATGGTTTGGAGTCATGTGTAGGCCAGGCCAGGTAAGGATAGCAATTTCCTTCCCTAAAGGACAATAATGAACTAGATGGGTTTTTACAACAACTGACAATGGGTTCATGGTCATGATTTCGTCTTGATTTTTACTGAATTCAAATCTGCTATGGCAGGATTTGAACCCAGGTTCCCAGAACATTACCTGGGTCTCTGGGTTAACAGTCCATTGCATTCCCATGGACTCATGTCGTCAATACATCTAGTCTATCTGTTTAGAGATGTTGTGATACACCTCCAGGGCAAGTGGGACTTGAACCTAGGCCTTCTGACCCAGAGCTGAAAATATGTTGCTGGAAAATGCAGCAGGTCAAGCAGCATCCAAGGAGCAGGAGAATCGACGTTTTGGGCATGAGCCCTTCTTCAGGAAAGGCTCTCTTGAAGAAGGGCTCATGCCCGAAACGTCGATTCTCCTGCTCCTAGGATGCTGCCTGACCTGCTGCGCTTTTCCAGCAACACATTTTCAGCTCTGATCTCCAGCATCTGCAGTCCTCACTTTCTTCTGACCCAGAGGCAGGGATAATACAAGCTCTCTCAAATCAGCTTGTAAATTTCAGATTTGTAAATCCAAAAGTATACCTACACTAAATGGACTGCAGCCTTTCACGAACACAGCTCATCTCCACTTCTCAAGGGCAACTAAGAATGGGCAGTAAGTGCTGGATAAGCCCATGAGTGAATTAAAGATTTAAGTATATGAGGTGCAAATAAAATAAGCAGGAAATCAAAGTGGCATTAGGAATCAAAGTGGCAATCTACATGGAGAGTCAAAAGACAAAGCTCAGGTTTCATATGAATGCTTTGCAAATGTATTCAAAATAGAGAAGGGGATGTAGGTCTAGAAATCAGGGAGGGTGACTGTGATGTAACACATTAGCTTTGAGAGGGAGGAGATATAGTAGTTGTAGGAAGCTTGATAATGGATAAATAACCCAGGCCCAGATGGGATGTATCCAAGGCTGCTGTTGGAAGCAAGTTTTGCAACTAAGAGCCTATGGGATCCAGTGTAATTTGTCAAATTTGTTCCAAAATTGAAAGCAGAGGATGATGGTCAAGCAGTGTTTTTGTGACTGAAAGCCTGGTGTACCACAGGGTGCTAGGTCCCAACTGGTTTGTTTATACATTAGTGATTGAGTTATGAATTTAGGAGGTATGATCAGGAAATTTTCAGATGCCATGAAAAAGTAGTGGTGTGAGGGACAGGATGTACATGTATTTGGAAAGGCAAGGACTGATCAGGAATAGTCAACATGGCTTTGTGTGTGGGAAATCATGTTTCACAAACCCGATTGAGTTTTTTGAGGAAGTAACAAAGAGGATTGATGAGGGCAGAGCGGTAGATGTGATCTATATGGACTTCAGTATGGCATTTGACAAGGTTCCCCATGGGAGACTGCTTAGCAAGGTTAGATCTCACGGAATACAGGGAGAACTAGCCATTTGGATACAGAACTGGCTCAAAGGTAGAAGACAGAGGGTAGTGGTGGAGGGTTGTTTTTCAGACTGGAGGCCTGTGACCAGTGGAGTGCCACAAGGATCGGTGCTGGGTCCTCTACTTTTTGTCATTTACATAAATGATTTGGATGTGAGTATAAGAGGTACAGTTAGTAAGTTTGCAGATGACACCAAAATTGAAGGAGTAGTGGACAACGAAGAGGATTACTTCAGATTACAACAGGATCTGGTCCAGATGGGACAAGAAGTGGCAGAAGGAGTTTAATTCAGATAAATACGAGGTGCTGCATTTTGGAAAGCAACTCTTAGCAGGACTTATTCACGTAGTGGTAAGGTTCTATAGAGTGTTGTTGAATAAAGAGACCTTGGAGTGCAGGTTCTTAGCTCCTTGAAAGTGGAGTCGCAGGTAGATAGGATAGTGAAGAAGGCTTTTTGTATGCTTTCTTTTATTGGTCAGAGTATTGAGTACAGGAGTTGGGAGGTCATATTGCGGCTGTACGGGACATTGGTTAGGCCACTGTTGGAATATTGCATGCAATTCTGGTCTCCTTCCTATCAGAAAGATGTTGTGAAACTTGAAAGGGTTCAGAAAAGATGTACAAGGATGTTGCCAGGGTTGAAAGATTTGAGCTACAGGGAGAGGCTGAACAGGCTGGGGCTGTTTTCCCTGGCGCATCGGAGGCTGAGGGGTGACCTTATAGAGGTTTAAAAATTATGAAGGGCATGGATAGGGTAAATAGGCAAAGTCTTTTCCCTGGGGTTGGGAGTCCAGAACTAGAGGGCATAGGTTTAGGGTGAGAGGGCAAAGATATAAAAGAGATCTACGGGGCAACTTTTTCACGCAGAGGGTGATATGTGAATGGAATGAGCTGCCAGAAGATGTGGTGGAGGCTGGTTCAATTGCAACATTTAAGAGGCATTTGGATGGGTATATGAATAGGAAGGATTTGGAGGGGTATGGGCCAGGTGCTGGCAGGTGGGACTACATTGGATTGGGATATCTGGTCGGCATGGATGGGTTGGACCGAAGGGTCTGTTTCCACGCTGTATATGACTTAATGATTCCTGAGACTACAGGATGTTAAAGTTGAGTTGGTCAGATAAGTTGAACTACAGCACACAGAATTTACAGTGTGAGGTGACCCATTTTGGGAGGACTAACAAGGCAAGGAAGCACATACTAAATGCACAGAGAGCGCAATGGATCAGCACTGCGTATGACCGCAGGCCAGGTAGAGATGGTTAAAATGGCATATCGGAGACTTGCCTTTCTTTACCATAGCACTGAATACAAGAGAAAGGAGGTTACACTGGAGGTGTTGATAATGTTAGTGAGACCACAGCTGGAGTACCGTGTATGGTTATAATCGCTGCATTAAAGGGAGTTTTGACTGTGTCTGAGAGGCTCTAGATTAGTTTTCCTTAAAAATGAGAAAGCTGTGGGAGGACCTGATTGGAGGGGCATAGACAGGGTAGATAGGGAGAAACCTTACCCCTTAGTAGAGGGGTCAATACCAGTAAGGAGCAGGAGGTTTAGAGGAGATTTGAAAAATGATTTCAGTATCAAGGAATTTACAAAGCATTTTGATGAGCATTTGAAACGTTAGCATACATGACTTCAGGCCAAGTGCTGGAAAATTTGAATGATGAATAAAAACAAAACCAAGAACTGCAGATACTGGATATCTGAAACCAAAAGAGAAACTGCTGGAGAAACTCATCAGCTATGGCAGAAAGGAAAGTTAATGCTTTGAATCTATTAAGCATTCTTTAGAACGAGACTGTCATCAGTCTGAAGAAAGGCAGGCGATGGCCTTGTGGCATTATCGCTGGACTATGAATCCTGGAAACTCAGCCAATGTCCTGCGGACCCAGATTTGAATCCTGCCACGGAAGATGGTGGAATGTGAATCCAATCACAAAAAAAATGTGGAATTAAGAATCTACTTCAAGATCATGAAACCATGAATGATTATCAGGGAAAAAAAAACCTATCTGGCTCACTAATGTCCTTCAGGGGAGGAAATCTGCCACCCTCACCTGGACTGACCTACACATGACTCCAGGCTCAGAGCAAATGGTTGACTCTCAGCTCTCCTCCGAATTGGCCTGGCAAGTCACCCACTTGTTCCAATCCACTGCAGCGGTTCAAGAAGGCAGCTTCTCAAGGACAACAAGGGATGGGCAATAAATGCTGGCCCAGCCAGTGATTCCCACGTCCCATGAATTTTTTAAACATGCTATTAGAATTGTAGCTGTTTAATGACTGTCAGACACATGAGGGACCGAAGGGCCTCCTTCTATGTAAAAACTTGATGTTTCCATGATTTCAGTGTGGAACTCCAGTACACCCAATAACTTTTCCAGGATAACTGGTTTCTCCCTCTGGCCTTGCATTTGAGGAAAAAATTGAGGAGACGGAACATACAATCATTGAACCTGGAAAAATGAAGATCAAAACTGCTTCACAACTATGTCTTTCTGAAAGAAAGAAAAGATTGAAGACAAAAACACGTGCAGCCAATATTGAATCCTTAGAAACAGTAATAACTGAGATAAGGATCTAAGTGACGCAGCTGCATACAGAAAGATAAATCTGTTGTGTGTAGAGAAAAATGGAAACAGTGTTATGGTATTTATCTCATACCCCAGGTTAAATTGCCAAAGCCCATCCCCCACCAATATTCAGAATTCTGACAAGACCATTGTACACAAAGTGAAACCAAAACCCAAATCATTTTGTCTTTTTTTCCTCTCCTTAATTGAAACTTTAGCCTATTCATGGGAGATGCTGGGCAGACAGTGAAACAACAAACTCCCTTGCCTGTGAGAAGGTGCTCACATCGACGGTGCATTTGACTGAGTTTAATTAGTTTTGGTGAAGACACGTCAGTGGGAGGGGAGAGGAGGAAAGCTTGCATCCATAGACTTCCTGTGCTGAGGGAGTGGGGTCCTGGCAATCACTTGAAAGTCTCTGCAGGCAAGTCCCTCAGCAGACTGACACACCAGTGTGAAATGGGAAACACATGCTGCTCCTGTTCTGCTTCACTACAGCCCTGGTATGTGAGGAGACACTGGTCTTTAGAAAACAAGCAAGCTGAATGCAGGCTTGTCATCTATTAGACAAACTCCACAATAAAATGCACCTGCTGTCAACAGCTTAAGCTTTTGGCAGGAGGAAAGAACCGGCTTATGACTAAGACAGGTCCTGGGAAGGGCGGCCATTAATTAGAGATCATAATATTTCTGCCGTTCCTGCATTGTGAGTCTACTCCCAGCCATGCAAACCTTTCCTTCTCTCTCAAGTACCCTGCTATTACTGTGTTTTTTACATCTGTCTCCACTTGCTAACTAAATAATATGTAAACAATTGACTTACTCCAAACAAATGTAATTTAGATTAATTTGTATTTCATTAGTGCCAATTGAGGCATATACTGGAAATAATCATCATTTTACAGTGCCCTCTGACAGTGTAGTGCTCCTCGCTCTGGGCCAGAAGATCTGACTTCTTATCGAATAGTCAAGGTATTTTCCCCAGGGTAGGGGAGTCCAAAGCTAAAGGGCATACATTTAAGATGACAGGGGAAAGATTGATTTGGGACGTGAGGGGTAACTCTTTCACGCACAGGGTGGTGTGTGTATGGAATGAGCTGCCAGAGGAAGTGGTGGAGGCTGGTACAATTACAACATCTAAAAGGCATCTGGATGGGTATATGAATTGGACAGATTTAGAGGGATATGGGCCAAGTGCTGGCAAATGGGATTAGATTAGGTTAGGATATCTGGACAGCATGGATGAGTTGGACTGTTTCTGTGCTGTACACCTCTATGACTAGTCCCACTTGGTCTAAAAGAGTGCTTCAATATGGCTGAATGAAAGATTATTTTGTATGCAAACAGAAGGGCAGGGCTTGGGAAATTACCCATCACTTTTGATGGCAGACATTCTCTGCATGTTTTACATCGTGAAAAAGAATTTGCATTGATATAGTATCTTGGCCATCCACTGCCAAAAAAAGTGTGTTTTAAATTGAGGGGTGATAGATTTAGAACAGATATTCACTCAGAGTGTAGTAGGGACGTGGAGCGGCCTGCCTCCAACAGTAGCAGACTCACCAACGTTAAGGGCATTTAAATTGGCATTGGACATACATATGGATAAAAATGGAACGGTGTAGGTTAGATGGACATCAAGTTATTTTCACAGGTCGGTGCAATATCGAGGGCCGAAGGGCCTGTACTACGCTGTAACATTCTTTGTTCTAATTGTAGCCACTGTTGTATTTTAGACAAATGCAAATGCCAATTTGTGCACATCAAGGTTCCACAAGTACCAAAGTGCTAAAGGCTGAACAGTCCATATTTGGGTTTGTGCTCTTGGCAGATTGCAAATGGAGATGATGAATTAATGCTGGTTCCTGTACTTGAAATATACTTGGTTCCTTGAATGAAAAGGAGAAAGTGAGGACTGCAGATGCTGGAGATCAGAGTTGAAAAATGTGGTGCTGGAAAAACACAGCAGGCCAGGCAGCATTCGAGGAGCAGGAGAATCATTCTTCATTCCTGAAGAAGGGCTTATGCCCGAAACATCGATTCTCCTGCTCCTCGGATGCTGCCTGGCCTGCTGTGTTTTTTCAGCGCCACATTTTTCAACTCCTTGAATGAAAATGTGATTAAAGGCTTGTGTTTTGCACTGTATCTTGATTCAAGGTATTTGCAGATTTATCTGGCAAAGTCTTTGGCAAAGTCTGGCAAATGGCAGGGGCGAAGGGTACCACTTAACTGAAGTAAAACCACCATTATATAGTTCTCTTAGATTAGATTACTTACAGTGTGGAAACAGGCCCTTCGGCCCAACAAATCCACACCGACCCTCCAATGAGCAACCCACCCAGACCCATTCCCCTACATTTACCTCTTCATCTAACACTACAGGCAATTTAGCACGGCCAATTCACCTAACTTGCACATTTTTGGACTGTGGGAGGAAACCAGAGCACCCGGGGGAAATCCATGCAAACATGGGGAGAGTGTGCAAACTCCACACAGACAGTTGCCTGAGGCGGGAATTGAACCTGGGTCTCTGGCGGCGTGAGTCAGCAGTGCTAACCACTGAGCCACCACTTATTTAAGAAGAAAACATAGGCAGAGACCCAATTTTATCATGAGTTATGGTACTTGATACAATTGGGTGTACCAAGAGAAAGTAATTAAGTAACCAAAGGACTAGCGCCTCTGGGCCAATAAGATGAAGTCCCAATCTAATTATCTGGTAACATGGGTTCAAATCCTACAAACGCAGTTGCTGGAATGTAAATTCAATCCATGATGTCTGAAATTTTTAAGAAAAAGTTTCAGTAATACTGACCACTGAACTATTTGCTGTTAAAATATATCAATGTTCACAAATGCGTTTCAGGGAAATTAAATCTGCCACCTTTACTTGGTCTGACCTACACATCACTCCAGATCAAAAGCAATATGGTTAGCTCAGGGGTTGGTTAGCTCAGTTGGCTGTTTTGTGATGCGGTGTGACACTAATTAGTTTCGGTTCAATTCCTGCATTGGCTGATGTTGTCATGAAGCACTCTCCTTCTCTCATTCTCCCCTCACCTGAGGTATGGCAATCCTTATGTTAAACCATTACATGTTGTCGCTCTCTAAGGAGACAGAGCAACATTATGGTCTGGTAGGACTATGGTGACTTTACCATTGCCTCTGAAATGGCCTTGGAAACCACTTAGCCCAAGTGCAGTTTCTGAGAAAGGGTCACTCGACCGAAACGTTAACTCTGATTTCCCTCCACAGATGCTGCCAGACCATGAAATACTTAAAAAGAAAACATTCATAGAGCAATTTTATTATTGGGTTGACTAGCTGTACATTGATGGAAGAGTTCATATCTGCAAAAATCTACTTATAGCTTCTCAGCTCATGTTTTTGGCAAAATATTGAACATATAGTACAGACAGTAAGTTGATGCTAATGCAATTGTTCTGGAAAATAAGCAGTAAATGAGGTTATAAGGACTGAGCATGCCCAACAGCTTACTCACATCATACTGAAAGGCAGTGTTTGAGGTTTAATTTCCTGGGCTGTATCTAATTTCTTCGATGGCAAGAAGTCAGGGCTGACCACACAGGGTTGAAAATCCAGCAGAGTGTCAAGAAAGTAAAACCTTAACTGAAGAAATTGGCCGGTTTTAATTGCAAAGAAGGTGATTTTTTTTATTAAACTCTGTGCTGTGCTGAATCCCGTACAATGTGAAACTACAGAGGATAAGGTCAGGCTCAAATTGTGGGGCCTACAGTGTACGGGCAGAGGAATTATTTCCATTAGCTTTGATGGTGCAGACATGGAAAAGATATCTCCACTTACCGGAGGGGACCAAAACCTGGGGCTAATAGTAATCACTGATAAATTCAACAAAAGAGTCAGTATAAGTATCTTCACACATTGAGAATACGAAACTCGTTATCGAGTGGAGAAGCTGAAGCAAATAGCAGAGATACTTTTAAGGAGAAGCCGAATAAAAGAATGGAAGTTGATGGGATGAGGTGAAATAAAATGGAAGGGCTCTCCTGTGAAATGTTAATGCTGCGGTTGAGCAGGATGGTCTGCTTTCTTTGCTGTGAAGTTTAAGGAACTGGAACCATCTCAGGCTCATTTGGATAAAGAGAATTAAGCAGAATAATTCAAATAGGGAAACACGCAAGGAAAGGGAGCAATGTTCCTAGGTCCATCTCTGAAACCATACTGAATGCTCTGAGGTATAAATTTCTGTTATCCTGGAAGGTGATATGTGGAACAACAGAGTCCAAATTTTTAATTAATTCACAAGATGTGGGTATCACTGGCTAGACCAGCATTTACTGCTCAGAGGGCAATTAAGAGTCAACCACAATGCTGTGCATCTGGAGTCACATGTAGGCCCGATCATGTAAGGATGGCAATTTCATTCCCTGAAGAACATTAGTGAGCCAGATAGGTACTTCCCAACAATCAACATGATTTTCTGGTCTTTATTAGGCTTTTAGAATTCTTTTATTGAATTCACATTCTACCATCTGCCATGGCAGAATTCAAACCCGGGTCCCCAGAGCATTACCTGGGTCTCTTTGAATGAGGTTGAGTACCAGAAGATGCAGATTTAAAATGATTGGCAAAATGATCAAAGGTATCTAAGGAAATACCTTTTTTTATGGAATAAGTGGCTAGGATCTGAGTGCACAGTCTGTGTACATGGTGGAGCAGATTCAATCATGACTTTCAAAAGGGTATAGGGCAAACAATGCAACTTGCAATGGCCATGGGGAAAGGTTGGGCAAGTGAGTCTTGCAGAGAGCTGGCATGGGTTCAATGGCCTCCTTAGATGCTGTAATCACTCCATGAGTCAATATGAGATCTTGTGATGTGCACATCGAACCGACAGCTACTGCCTCACTGTGCCCTGACTGCTTTCCAGCACTTGGATCAGGCCTTACTCACATGCACTAGTTGTTCCTGAGTGTCGTACTCTTTGTTGCATCCTTCCCAGTGACACACGGTCTCGTAAATGACCTCTGGCTCCTGTTTGCAATCATCTTTATCCAAGTCGTCCTTCACCTCTGTCAGCCCTGCCAGCCGATCCTGAGCAATTGTATAAATAAAGGAAAGGAAGAGTGGAAATTGAGATATCACAATGTTAAATGCAACAGTTCTTGTAACAGTCCGGCATTCCTCTGATCCACTGATGTTCTGATGGATATAAGTTCAATGAATTAACCACCTTAGACATTTAGATACCCTGCACAAATGAAATCAACTCGAGAAATGATTTATTGAACTTCTTTTACCCTCTTTGAAGTTTTTTTATTGTCTTAATATATTTTCCTTCGTACGAATCATATGAAGAGATAAGCATGTTGCTAGGCAACAGTTCTGTGAACAATATTAAGAAGCAACACAGATGGTCAAAAGCACAAGTTTGGCTAATTTCACACTGTATTCCGCACAGGGATACTATAATTTAAGTC
Source organism: Hemiscyllium ocellatum (assembly GCF_020745735.1). Taxonomy (NCBI): domain Eukaryota; kingdom Metazoa; phylum Chordata; class Chondrichthyes; order Orectolobiformes; family Hemiscylliidae; genus Hemiscyllium; species Hemiscyllium ocellatum. The sequence goes on along the minus strand of NC_083407.1, from coordinate 22,739,084 downwards.
TCAACTTTTCAACCCTTCCTATTCTACTCATTACCCTTTCTCCTCACTACCCCGATCCTCGCTAGAAGTGGGAATTCTCATTCTTAAGGAAAATTCCAGATCAGAATAATAAAATCTGGGTCCGTCGTGGGTTTGATTTAGAAGAGGACTGATAGGAACAGACATGATATTAAAATATTAAATACTTCAATAGCCAGAATTCTGATAAAGTGTGAAAATTTGGGTGCGGGTTGTGTACACTAGACAGAATTAAGGGTAACAAGAGTGGGGCCTGCAATAGGAATACTACAGCCAAGACCTGACTTTACAAAGGCATGAAGGAAAATAAGAATCAGACAACAGAATAAAGATACTAACTACACTCCATCTCAGAGAAACAGAAAAAAAACCCTCTGAATGAAGTCAAAACCCGCAATGAGTGCACAAGCAATTTGTTTGCACTAATGAACGTACTTTACCGATCAGATATTAATTCCTTTCAGATGGCAATTGTGTGTTTTTTTAAAAATTGTCTCATTAGCATCTGCCCACGTCGCAGCTGGAGATGCTTTTAGGTCATGCGCTTGCTGCTGTTGACGTTCTCTAAACTTAAAACTCGTGAGATGTGGCTCCTGCCCCGAACATGCTGACTACAGCATGTTTATCTTTCTCTGATATGCTATCTTCATCAATTTTCCTGGCCCCAGATGATTATAAACATAGCCGTCCCCATGCATCATGCCGAAGTCTGACTGGGGCTGCCTCTGGACTAAAGCAGAACAAGGAATTAGTCAAAGCTGGTGCTGTCCCAGTGACAGCAAGGTATTGTATATTTCATTAAAATGTAGTACAGGGACACTTCTTGTAGTTTAGAGTTACAATAAAAAATGGTTTAAAAAGAAAGGAGATAAATTGCTCTTGCTGCTAATTCTCACACATCAGAATGGAAAGAAGACCAGGAACTAAAGGCTTCACTGTATCAAATCTTCGTCTCTTTGACCAGTGACAGAGAGATTGCAGTGCAGTACTTTATAACTCTGAGGTAATAACCCATTAGTAACTCTCCATTACACAGCAGACAGCTCCTGGTGTTGCACTGAGGAAAGAGTCTGGGACTCAACCTGACATTATAACGGCTGGTGTCACCATTCATCTTTTCTCATACAGAATCCTGCACAAGTACAAGGAGCTGCAAGATAGTCCAACACTGGAGGCATTACTAGGATCTGAGTTAATGAGCATTTGTAGCTGAACAGTTGTATTAAAGGAAAGTGTAAGGTGCCTATTCGCACATAGTATTGTCTTTCTGTCACAAACCAGCCACATTTTAATTTTTGTATCTCGACTGAAGTTTTCCTTGAATGTGAATAAATTCCATGATCACATTTTCTACAGGTTGAAGAAAATGACATTTTAACTACTTAATCCCAGACAACATTCTACTTTTATTCCAGTAGCAGTATGGCTAATCGTATTTTTCAATAGTTTATTTTGAAATGAAAGGCTTTTTCTTTGCCCTAGGAATAGTGTTAGGCCATTTAGCTCGTTGAGCCTGTTCTACCATTCAATGAGCTCATGGTTGATCTGTTGATCATTTTACAAAGTTAAAAATCACACAACACCAGGTTACAGTCCAATAGGTTTATTTGGGAGCACTAGCTTTTGCAGCGTGGCTCCTTCATCAGGTAGCGGTCTCCACAGGTAGCTGTCTTCACAGCTCCCCGATGAAAGGGCAGCACTCCACAAGCTAGTGCTTCCAAATAAACCTGTCGGGCTACAACCTGATGCTGTGTGACTTTTAACTTTGTCCACACCAATTCAACACCAACTCCTCTACATCATGGCAATCATTTTACAGGCATTGAAGGGGCAAAATAATTGGTAAGACATTAACTCTCTCCCAAAAGACAGGTATGGGTAAAAAGAGAAATAGTGTGTTGGGGTTGTTAGGGTTGGGGAGGAGGAATGTGATGACAATATCAACACTGTCACATTATGTCATACAAGTTGTGTGAACATTTCCCCAAACTGAAGATAATGCTACAAGTCAACGGCTCCTGAGTTGTCACTTGCATGTGACTTTACATTATTTCCTATGCTGATTTAGAAACTGCCATGAACATCAACATTTATGTAGGGATATGGACCCAGGGGCAGACAGAAGGGATTAGTTTAATTTGGTGTCATGTTTGGCACAGCCTCATAAGCTGAAGGGCCCGTTCCTGTGCTGTGCTATTCTATGTTCTATTATCAAGCATCACATTTATCACTGATGTACCTTTTCAAGTGTGGCAGATAAAGAAGACAGAAAATTGAGGGTTCGGCATTGTAGTGGTTGCACTGCTAGATCTGTGCTCAGAAGGCCCTCAGCACTCATCCAGAGACTGCAGGCTGTTTGAACTTGGATTCACTTTTAACAAACGGGAAATAAAAAGCCAGCATCAGGAAAGGCAGGTGTGAACTTGTTGAATTATTTCACTCTGGTGGAGACCAAAAATAGGGGTCTTAACTACATGATAGTCACTCATAAATCTAACAGTGAATTCAGGAAGAACGCCTTTACTCAGAGAGAGATCAGAATGTGAAATGAGGCGGATTGAGGGGAATAGATTGGTACATTTAAAGAGTCCAGGTAAATGTGAGGGAGGAAGGCAATAGAAAGATATGCTGATAGGAGTGGGTGAAGTAATTTAAGAGAGAGTCATGAAAAGCATGAACACCAGCAGTGACCAGGTGGACTATATAACCTGTTTTCATGTTGTGTCCTGGCTGACTCATATTAACTTTGCTCAAGTTTTACTAAACGGCAGAAAAATACACAGGTTCTTATTTGCTCACCTCAGTGTTTGGAGATATAGCCCGGGGTCCCTCCACCTCAGTTTTAACCTTGGTGCGTTTGTTGATCATTGGATCAACAGTGCTGCTCACAGCAGACTCACCACTCAGCTTGCTCTACAGAATAAAAACCGAGCCTTGGTTAGAAGAAAGAATTCAACCCAACAGTGCAAACATATGTACACAGCCAAGTCTGCTCTCTTTAAGGTTATCCTTTTTAATTCAGTGTCGTGTTTCCCAAATCATTTTCTTTTTAGTATTATCTTTTTTCTAGATAAGGTCAAAACATAAATGGGTCTTTACTGATAATGGAGGGGATGTGGGGCTGCAGGTGAAGAGGCAGTGGATGACATACTTAGTATTTGAAGATTTACCAATGTTAGGGGCTGGCTGATGGTGGTATGAGGTACAAAGCAGGTTAGAAGTAGAACAGAAGACCTAATGCTCAACTCATCATTTTATCCTCTCCATAAAACTTGAAGACCACTCCTAACACAACCTGTGACATTTCCATTTCCTACACCAGCCAACCTCATGGGCTCCCTGAGTGAACATTAACCCATGTTAGAGTCAAAGTCATGAGACATTATCCACACTCATGGAGAACTGTGTTGAGGCAGTCAGTGGGAAAAAAGAAGACATATATCAGTTTGTACTAGTTTGGAGTCCAGCTTCCCTGAGGTCAATGAGCACAATGTGCTAACCCATATTCCCACGCCGTCGCATTCCTCTCTCACCCTTTGCATTGAAAGATGCTGCCCACAGCACCACAACAAGGATCCTGTCCTTACCTGGGACGTTTCAGATGAGGCATTATTGGCCTGACTGGGTGGCAAAACAGCTGAGGTACTGGACATGTGCTGTCGTGGAGCGAACGTTGGTGATGGCTGTATAAGGGGCGGAGTGTGGCCGAATGCTGAGTTCAGGCTGCGTTGCTGGTTCAGTATCTGTTGGTGCATTTGGAATGTCACCGGGTTGATGGGGTGAGGAAAACTGAATGCTGGGCTGAAATCAAACAGTACCAGAATTTGAAAAAAGATTCAGATTTCTTTTGTTTAAATAAACATTGGAACACGCAGCATTATAAACACTGCAAGCAACCAAGAATAATATGCTGCAAAAAAAGGGTCAGTCTTCTCTTAAGGAAATTCCATCACCTCCTTTGGTTTCCAGTTGACCTTAAAATATCTTAAAGTGTCAAACAGATTTAATCAGCAATTTCAATGATATCTGCACTGGTTAATCAACCAATTTCTTTTTCAAAAAACAATTTTGGATTATCTTTTTATCCTTTCATTAATAGTTTTCTGACCCAGATTTTTAGAAACCCCATATACATTATTCTGTGGTAAAATAGACTCAGGTGGACTTTAATGTTGGCGATAGGCTTTTGGAGAGCCCAGTGGCAGACTCATGTCTCCACGGTTGGGGAAGAGCCACTAGAATTAGGCATCTAACTGGCCAAAATGTGCCCTCTTAGTGTTCGGACCTGAGGGTGGGCAGGCCCATAGATCTCCTCCCACAACACCCCACTGCGCCCCACCCCCCCCCCTCCAAACCCCTCTCTCACCCCATCTTTCTATTGCCCACCTCCCTCCAAACACAGAGTTGCTGGCCAATTAGCTCCTTACTATCTACAAACCTTGGAAGGTCACTGACGAAGTGGAGGCCATAGGGGAGTGAGGGCAGGAGATCATTACTGAACTGGGCAGGGGGAATGGTAGGAAGAAAGGGCAGCACACAGCCTCTCAGCAGGTACACACTCCAGCTCTTTCATTGGTTTCTGGCTGCCTCAATCATGCCTTGAGTGTGTTTGAGTGAGGAAACCCAGGCTTGTGTTTCAGGCTCCTGTGTGGTAACTCCCCCTCCTGCTGTGGTTGGAACATCAGCATTGTTGGAATCAGGCAGGGAGGTAGTGGAATCTTCTCCTGTACACCTCCCACGTGATTAAACGCCCCCGTCTGACTCCAAACTCACCGATGGGTAAGTAGTAAATTGAGCCTGTGATTTCTGTTGCCCATGACCTAGGCCCAGTAAAGGACATTCAAATCTGTGTCAATACAGTTGTTGGGATATTTATTCTGAATTTTTTCTACAAATATGGAAGTGTGATTCTTTGAAAGTACATTTATTCTCACGATTCAATCTTCTGCAACTTGGTTTTTGAAATAGTGCAAGTTTGTTATGCTAGAAAGGACCTGTTGCTGTTTTGTTGACTAAATGCTTAAAGAATTTGGATCAAACATTACTCCCCATGACTTGAGCAGAAACATCAGTCGGACTTATAAATAAACGGGTTAGTTTCTCTGTTAACCTGAGCCAGGAATTTAAATGTTCGCATCTAATGTGGCCTATTAAATGGTGAAATACAATGAGCGAGACAACTGCAAAGTGTGGATCTCTGTCAGCTCAATGATCTGAATCGCTGGACATTCCTAATAACTCAATTACATACCAGCTTAATATACATCCAAGAAAGTTCAGGGCCATTGGGAAAGAACTGCACATTGAACTTACGACCCCTGGTAATCAGCACTTGCCAGTCAGCCATCCAATACGCTGACTTTAATTATGGAAGTGCTGCTGAGAGCTGTGTCTGACTGGAATGCAGACAGCATGACAATCACTCACCAAGACTTGAAGGCCATGCACGAATTACCCCACAGACAAACCGTCTAGCCTCAATTAGAATTGGTCAACAGGTAAAGCAGGCTCTCCTCGGCAAAGTGAATGCCTCACCTGATAGCACCAGCTGACAGATGCCCGTATGAACCACTGGCTGCAGAGCTGCTTCGGGAGTTGTTGATGTAGGCCACTAGAGAGTTGGGGGATGTCCTGATCATGGTCTGCAGGTCGATGCTGGCGTCAGACAGCGGCGAGATAGACAGGGCCCGCTTTCTGCTCATTCTTGCAGCTGGCCGAGGACTCGAGAATCTTGAGACTGAGAAACAGACAGTGGACAACTTCAGTGACAGGCTGAAAAAAACTGAAGTGTTTATCAACTGTGACACCTTGTTTCATAAATCAGAACTTTAATCATTTTTCTCAGTGTAATTGGCAATCAGAGGTTATTCCAGATTTGTCAAATGTTGACGCGTCATCCAAGTCACACACAGTGAGCATAAAAGAAATTAAACTGTTTAATTTCAGAAGGGTGAATGCTTCCTTCTAAATCTTTAGTACAGAGCACATTGGACCGGAGTCATTTTTTTGTACTTTTACATACTAATTACACTGCACTCGATCCATGTGATGTGCATGAATTCTTAAAAGAGAGACAAGGGAACACCAGCAATTAAGCAGGCCGCTGTGCCATTTTTTGAGCATCGAAAGCAAAACTCTGTGATTGACACAATTAAATATACTGACAAAAATACTGTTCAGCAAACACCCAATGTTAGGGTTGCCAACTCTAGCCTGGTGCATTCCTGGAAATTCGATCATGTGCCACTCAATTAGCTATGACACTCAATCACATTGCTCTGCTATCCAGATTATTCAGCAGATATTGCACCATCTGATGTCTACACACTGTTTGCCAAAGTTATGGCATATCTTTTTGCTGGCACATAGTTTTGGCAAAGTTATGGCACATAGTTTTGTCAGGTGAATAAAAATTAGAACAGTTCAAGGTTAACTTATTTTGAATTAAAAACAATAAGCGGAAAGTTTCTATTTTATATTAATTACAGTTAGTAACATTCAAATCTGCTCCACTGATTCAACGAAAACATCATTGATATAAATAGCTCAGAATTAAAGATTTTGTGCTACTTTCTGACAGTATACAATACACAGCAGGTTATAAAAATAATATGTATAAATCAAAATGAAACAAACTCCAACAGCCTATTTCTGAAAGCTAGTTTCAGTGAAGTGAGCACTATCCTTAGAGAAAAGCTTTAACATATCTTTTCGAGGAATAAAGCACTTAATGCAGCAACCCTTATCACAACAGACACAAGCGCTCCCTCCCTTCAGTTTATTCACCCGTTCCTCCTTTCTAGAGTTTTGGTTTTCCTCTCCCTCCTTTCCCAATTTTATTTTTCTCTCTTTCCTTCCTTTTCCTCCGCTTCCCCAAACATGTGCAGGTGACGTGAACTGGTTTTGATGGGTTACTCTTCGGAGGGTCGATGTGGAATTGTTGGACTGAAGGGCCTGTTTCCACACTATAGGGATTTTATGATTTCTCTCACTTTCCTTCCCTCTCTCTTTTTCACACTTTGCTTCAGTGTTTGTTATTCCTACACTATTTCCATCTGCCAGATTGTGTAGCAAACACAGGCAGAAATTCATGGAGAAACTCGGTTGATCTAGCAGCATCTATGCAGAGAGAAAACAGTGACCCTTCTTCAGAATTTATCGACTCAACTTGAAATGTTAACTTTATTTCTCTCTCTCTCCACAGTTGCTGAGTTTCTTCAGCATTTTTGGTAATTTTTTTTCAAGTATCTCTTTTTTTCACAGTTCTTTGTCTTATATCAGATTGTGTTGTTCTCTCCTACGCTCTCACGTACTGCAACTTTCTCTTTTTCCCTCCTCTTATTTCTCTTCACATCCCCCAAGTTGTCCATTGAGTTTCCTGGTGATTTTAATTAGCTCAAATTGTGCCATCCACACATCCAATAACTTCCAAATATGACAGGACTGGCAAGGCTTAGACAACATGGCTACATCTACAGGGCATTGTACATTTGAGAACTGCATATATGAGCAGTGGTTCCAGGAAGTTGCCAATTGTATTCAGGAGACCAATGAGTGTTGCAAATAGTGGTAACAATCACCCCTTTGGCTGCCAGAGGTAAGTTTCATATTGGCTGCACATTAAGGTCACTTTTTTCATACGATCTCTGTATCAACAGTAAACCCTCGGTATGTGTGAAATTGCTGAAGTTGCTCTGCAGGAAGCAATGGGCAAGTGTTTAACTCACTAAGAAAAATTTGCTTACACAAAGTCATCAGCCCAATATTTATATAAAAAATATAAGACGTAGGAGCTGAAGTAGGTCACTCAATGAGGTAGGTCGTGGCTGCTTTGATAATCCTCAACTCCACTTTTCTGTCTTTTTCCCATAACTCTTGATTATCTTCATGGTTAGGAATCAGTCTATGCCAGGCTAACTGTGCTCAGCAATATGATAGAAACTTACCTAAGTGTAACAGCAATTCTTTGTCAGGCATGCATGTTTGAACAATTACCAGTGCCTGTCATGATACTGTCTGTGTGCAAGGGCTGGAACTGAATAAGACACTGAAAAGGACACCCTGTACTATACAGAGAACAACCTGACCTGGATTGGGGCAAGGTGATATAATACATCGAATCTAAAATTGTTAAAATGCAAAAGGAGGCCATTCAGCCCATCGGGTCTGCAGTGGCTGTTTGTCTGAACGATCCACTCAGTGCCAAATATAGTAGCAGTAAGAGCAAGCTTGCAATGAAGCCAGTCAAATCTTTGTGAAAATTAGATCTGTGAATTCAAATCGGATTCTCTCATCCTCAGATGTCGAGGTCTTGAAGATTTTTTTTCAACAAATTCAATGTAACTCTTGTATGTGCTGTTTGAATCCTTTAGGAAATCGGAACAGCTCAGTTGGACTGGGTGTTTCTGCCTGTCTCTGAGAAACACAGTAGAGTCATACAGGAAACAAACTCCTCAGTCCAACTCATCCGTGCTGACCAGATATCCCAATCTGACCCAGTCCCATTTGCCTCTAAACCCTTTCTCTTCATGTACCCATCCGGATGCTATTTAAATATTGTAATTGTATCTGCTTCCACCACTTCATCAGGCAGATTGATCCATCCATGCACCACCCTCTGCATGAAAACCTTGCCCCTCATGTCCCTTTTAAATCTCTCCTCTCTCACCTTAAAACCTATAGCCTCTAGTTTTGGGCTCCCCCACTCGAGGAACTTTCCAAGAGACAGCACATTGTTCTGATATATGAAAACAATTCTTAATACAAATGCAAAAATATAATGGATTATGCACTTTGTATCAATCGCTTCTGTATTGCTCATGAGATAGCATTTGCGACATTCCTCTGCTGTTTATTGCAGGAATTAATCAATTTATTTCAAATTCATTAACACTGTCAGCAAGGCAGTCTGTAGAGTATCGCAGAGCCTTCCATTAGTGAAACAAATTTCTCAGCTCACCCTATTTTTAAGGATAAGACCTCACTGACTTACCTGATATATCAAGAATTTTCAATTGATTCTTTTTTTTAAACACAATCAGAGATGAGCAGCAAATCTGGTTCTTAAATATGTCTGAAGTATTTGAAATGTTACTGTGAAATAAAATACTTGGCAAACATTTTATTGTTTGGCTTGTGAGAGATGCCATATTATACCACCTCAAAGTTTTGCCCAAATGTCACAATGCATTGCAACGTTTTCAAGAATTGTAATCCGTGTTTATAAGCAAACCAGCGTAAAGATTAGTTGAACATTTCCAATGAAAATAATGCTCTTGCAATTCACAGGATGAAACAATACCAATGGATCTTATTTTCTTTACAGGAGCTCACTCAATTTTCTTTCATTTGTGCATAGGTCGTAGCCTTGGCTAACTGCTCTTGAGAAGGTGCTGGTAATGACTGCCTTCTTGAACCACTGCAGTCCTTGGTGAGTAGGGATACCTATAATTCCATTAGGGAGGGAGCTCCAGGATTTTCACCCGCAATGCAGAAGGAATATCAATATACTTCCAAGTCAGGATTGTGTGTGATTAGGAGGGGTATTTGCAGATGGATCTTGCAGCCCCACTCCTTATCATTTCCCATATCCCTGTGTATACTTCCTTTTCAAGTATATATCCAAACCTCAACTGAAAACTACTACTGAGTCTTTGTCCATCACCCTTTCAGGCAGTGCTTCCTGATTGCACCAACTTTCCGCTTAAAGGAAAACAATTCCCCTCATTTCCCTTCTGGTGCTTTTGCCAATCAATAGAAAATTACACTTAAATAGTTAAGTATGCAGCAGAACTAAGCTGCTGGGATGCAGTGTGCTTAAATACCAGGGATTGTGGGAACGACCAGATTATTACTGTTTCGAAATAAATAGAAAGTCTGAAAATGTGTATAAGAGAAACACACAAGCTTTATATTAACTCAATTTGCATTCCCACAGTCCCCTGCTTTCTATGGGCTTGGAGATGCAAGTTAGATTTGGCAGTCGTATTTATCTCTGTTATCCCCTCACCTCAGGGGACCTGTGTTTATTAATGTGCCACTTCCCATGATAAATTACTAAATAGAAAGAAAAGCCTTGTACTCATTTCTCCCCCCATTTCCCGTGATTTATGTCTATGATGACTGCTCAGACATTGGCCCCCATTAATTTGCAGGCATTGGTGTGACGTCCACTACCAGCTCAAGTTTATTGGTGTGTCTGCTGGTCGGCTGAGCAAATGTAAACCTAATCTGTAAAGCTCTGTTGAAGAATGTCATGTTTAGTAGACTGGTCTGGGACCTTTCCAATACATAACGAGTAACAGGCATTTCATTTCTGTCTCTTCTAATTTCGGTCTTTGGGGCCTCTGAAAGTCTCAAGCCATTACAGTGCAGAGACTTTAAATACTACGTCTATTCAGACAGGAGGACAAGGAACCGTAGTTTATGCAAGGAGAACTGCGAGAGCTGGAATTCCAACATACGGAATACTGGAGATTCACAGCGAATCAGTCCGAGAGGAAGTTAGGATAACTTCTTGGGTGGGACCTCCTGTTGAAGCCCATAACATTCATAAAGGTGTTTAGCTATTTGTTGATATTGCCAAGTTTTAATGGTCAGGCGGTCCTTGTGGCTCAGTGAGTAGCATCCCTACCTCTGAGCCAGAAACTCCAGGTTTGAGCCCTATGCCTCGGCTCAGCGGTCAGAGAAGGTGTGCTTGTAGTCTGGTCAGACAGGCTGATTATCAGTCTGTAAATTCTGTCTACAACAAGCAGTAAGAGTAGGAGGGTCTCCTGTTTCACCATGTTTGATAGAGAGTAATGACAGATTGGTGACCTGTTCCAGGTGAAACAGATACAAGCAAGTGCTATTCTTTATTTATTCATGTAATATCGATGCAACTGGCAGGGCCAGTATTTATTGTCCATCCCTTGTACCCCTTGAGAAGCTGGTGGTCAGCTACCTTCTTTAACCTCTGCAGAACATTTTTCTGCCTCTTGCAGAGCGCTTTCTCCTCTCAATGGATAACGAGTCTGTGGAATTCTTCACTACAGACAGCTATTGGGACTGAGTCATTAAATATAGGAGCACTGTCAATAGGGAAAGAAGTAGGTCATTGGAGCTTGTTCCACTGTTCAATACGATCATGGCTCATCATCTGACTCAGTACTTGTTCCTGCTTTCCCCCTTAAGCATATTCAAGTCTGAGGAAATCAGATTTTTAATCAGTAGGGGAATTGAGGGTTACAGGTAAAAATAGGGAACTAGAGTCAAGGTTGAAGTTCAGCTATGATTGTGTTAAATGGTAGAGGAGACTCAATGGGCTAAAAAGCCTACTTCTGCTGAGTTATCCAATTGTCTTATATATCACAAGATGTGGGAAGCTCCGAAGTCAAGTTATGTTTGTCATTTAAAGGGCTGGAGGAAGAGAAAAACGTGGTGATAGTGGGGGAGTGGTCATATAGGTGAGGGGGGGGGGGGGTTCAAAACTGAGATGTGGTGAAACCACTTCTCTCAGAGGGTTGTGAACCTGTGGCACGCACCGTCCCAGAGTGCAGTGGAGACAGAATCAATCAACAGATTCAAGAAAGAAATAGAAATGTATCTGATGAAAAGGGGGATAAAGGGCCTTGAACAGCAGGCAGGAAAGTGGAGGATAAGAGACCAGGATAAGATCAGCTATGATCATGTGAATGGCAGCGTGGGCTCAAGGGGCTGAAGTGCGTGCTCCCATTCCTAATCCCTATGTTCCCGACAGCGGATGGGAATTTGCCTGGTCCAGAATTTGATGGAAGCCCAAGACTGGCTTGAAATCGGACGTCAGGCCTCATTGCAATGATCAGTAGCTGACTGTCGTGCCCTGACAAACAGTTTAGATTTTGGCAGGGTCAGGCTGCCTGTCCAGTTGCAAGTGGCCTCAGGTGAATCTTGGGAAAGGTAAAGGACGTGTAGAGAAGGGGCGGGGCGGGGAAGTACATATGTGTGGCTGTTAGCGGCCTTAAAGAGGTGGGAAGTCCAGCTCACAAGGAAAGCGCAGCAGGCACATGGTTCTAAACACAGAAGCACCAAATACTGGAGCAGGGGAAGGCCAGTTCCACACCCCCATCCCTCATCGCCAGAACGTCCTTCTTCAGATGGCAAAGGCAGCAGCAGGAGAATGGCCTTCAGTCAGTAAGCCATGAGAGAGGAGAGCGAGTTCCATTCCTCAGCTTGTGTCATTAAGGGCCATTTCCATTGCAGTCTGAATCACATCATTGCGATAAACGTGGTGGTCTCACGGAGCAGTGGGAATGGGGATAGACTGAAGGGAAATGGGACCTGCCCAACTGAAATTCAGGAGTGTGGGTCTGTCTTTTCCCATCTCTAACCTGGACAATTCTGTGTCCAGCCGGGCCCAGCTCAGCATAAGCTGGAGCACAATGTAGTCTGGACCATTCTTGTCTCTGCAGTATAAATGACCCTGGCAGTGTCAAAAACCAGTAAAGGAATGGAAGATGGAAGCAATACAATCCAGAGGCAGAATCTGATGGACTCAGGCAAAAAGAGGGAGAATCTCAGGTCGCAGTCGGATAAAAGGTTTTATTCACTTCACCCCCAGCTGCAAGTCTCAGCAGAACAGAGTTACGAGGTAGCGAAAACAACTGGAAAGAAGCATTCTCTGCTACCTGTGGTTACAAGTCATTCTCAAGTAATTAGAAGCTGGGTGGAAGGAAGCAACGGCTCCATTTACACATGTCAGCCACCCCTGATTCGACTTAAGTTCGCACCTAATCCTGATTGGAGGGTTTTGGGATTAGGATCGCAGCCAGCCTCTGCAGCTGGTACAGCTGGCCAGGGGCTGCTGGATGTGCCCTGATGGGTACGTGCACATTTGCGTGGTCTCAGACGGGCGCCGTCAGATTCTTCACAACATGTTTTGTGTCTCCACGGGTTCGTCTGCCCTGCTCTCCTTTCCTTTCAGAAACTGCAGGTGCTTCATATTCCACTCTGCACCTTCTAATGCTTTCCCTAAAATTTACTTACACAACGACTTTCCTTCTCCACTGCGTTATCTGTTTTGAGGGGGAGCGGTGTAGGAGATAAGATAGATAGAGAGAGAGGGAGAGAATGAATGGGAAAGCGGGCATGCCCTTCCCTTCACTCCTAATTGTCATTTATCTTTCTGGAAATTCTGTATTGCCTGTCTGCTCTTGGGCACTGGAAATATTTTGCACAGATTGGCTTCAGACAAGTTGGATTGCAAGTAGGAAAAGAATCTGCCGTGTTGACAGAGAAGCTTTGGAAGTCACTCAAAAAGCAGTCAGAGTGTGGTGAAAAGCCAAAACACACACATGTGCAAACACCGCAGTAAACTGAAAAATCCAGGCACATGTTTACCTATATCATCTGCTTTTGCTTGCACTTTTCGACTTGAGAAATCGAATCTAGAAAATAATTTGCTTTGATAACGCTCTAATTTCTACTGACAACATCTGCGCAATTAAATTGCACAAACTGATGCAAACATTTTTGGGGATTAGGTAAATACCCATTAAATATTTAAAACATTGCATAGCTTCTGAACACTCAGGACTCTTGAATCTATGGGTGTTAAGATCAAACGTGTTAAGATTAAAACATGCGCTGATGCAACTCAAAAAATAAACTGGGAGAGAGAAGTGTATTCCTTGCTTGGTGATGAGGTTTTGTCACGAAATGGTGACGTGATCACATGTCAGGATACCAGATCAGCACTTTTTATATGTGGCGTAAATACTCACACTTTCACAGTAATTAATATCATAGAGAGAGAGGCAGGGAAGGAACGTAGGATAGAGCTATGAACACATTTACAATTTGTTAATATAGCCAAGTGCTTCATTAGCTCAAAGCTTGAATAGTTAAAAGTGATCTTCTAATTTATATCTCAACCATGGAATGTCCATTGGGAATCTTTTGACTAATGTTGAAGCTTTATATTAAATGCGTTATTCTAATATCAGGCTGCTAATACCTCTATAAATGTGTGCACATGTGTGTGTAACTCTGTCAAAGTGCCACCACATTTATACAGGAGGATTCGGATTTGCAGTCATGTTCCTGTTGCTTTGCTGGGGGTTGATCTGCAGTTCGTTCACAGAATCTGCAGACCCAATTGGTATATATTAAAGATTACATTGTACAAGGCTCCACTCTCGAAGGGAACATTCATTGAAGAACTGAGAAGTTAGTAGAAGTGAATTGTAATATTTCAGAAAGTTTTAGTCAGAACTTTTCCGTAAAAAATTGAGAGAGGTACGAGTCAGGAAAGTAACCTCTGAACCAAATTCTCTAAATTGCAGAGTTGTTGTTTGAGGCTCCGACTGGGAATGGAGCTTAGCAAAGTTTACTAATATAGCTAACGTTTCCACAGTTCAACAAAGACACTTGCTTTCACACTGGCTTGACTGGTGCTCGACACAGTCCTGCAATGTCAAGCTGAGGTTTGCTGTCTCTGTAGCCCCTACCTAGGATTAATTCTCCCTATCGCACTGGTCTTTAGGACACTTCACTATCCAATTGGCGGCAGTGGAAACCTTGGGCTCAATCACCTTGATAAGGTGAAAAGCAATAAATTCTAGAAATAGGAAATCAGCTTAACAGTGCTGAATTACTTCTGAAAGCCAGTCAGCATTTGGAAGAGAAAGGACAACTTTATGTTTGGATTGCATTCCAATGAAAGGCCTTAAACATTAAACACACATCTTTTCTTTTTTCTGATGTTAATGGTGCTACTGCATGAGCAGTTTTCGTATTGTTCTCAATACATTATTCTTATTTGAAACACACAATAAATGGACTCAGTGCTGTTGCGCAATTCACACTTAACCTGCAAACTCACAACATAGATCCACAGTACAGACTAGTTTGGATTAACTGTCTGGATTCACACTCCATTCCTAAACTATAAGCTTACAACACAGACCCAAAGAATAGACTTACACCACAGACCCAAAATACAGACTTGTATTATAGGCTCACAATATAGATCCACAGTATAGATTTACAACACAGGCTCACAATAAAGATCCACAGTACAACTTACACAACATACTCACGATATAGACCAAAACAACAGACATATCCTACAGACTAAAAACATGAACCTAAATATAACATCACAATAAAGACTGAGGTGTAAAACTTTGTCATTGGTGATGGAACAAGAGGAGCACTATCCATTGGTTGCCTGTTACTTGCAACCCCTAAAATTCAATTCTACTGCAGACAACAGAATTAACTATTAGGGGTCAGTTAGCTCAACTGACTGGGAAGCTGGTTTGCAATATCATGTAACACCAATGCTGTGGGTTTGATACCTGCATCAGCCAAGGTCACCATAAAGGGTCTATCTTCTCAATCTCTCCCCCCTCACCTGAGGCATGGTGACCCTCAGGTTAAACTCACCACTGGTTATCTCTAATGTGAGAGCAGCCCACTGGAACTATGATGATTTATAACAGCGAGCAATCCAATAATTTTGCAAGACAAATTTTTATCCCTTAACAAGTTCAACTGCAGGAATCTTAAAAATGGAGAAAGAAAGGACTCACAGCAAATGAAATAATATATATTTATGGTAATCAAGTCAACTTTTGAAATGGTTCTAAGTTTGTTTGTTTAAACACAGATCTGTAGCTATTCTGGTTCATAAAACCACATACCAAGTGTTGCAGATACATTCAGACTCAGGTTGACTTTCCTTTACAAGTAGAATTGGGCTGTTAGAATCCAGTAAAAATTTTCAAAACTTCACCATATTGTCACATCTCTGATTTCAAAAGTGTTTGACAAGAGTTAGCCAATTATTAAGTTTTCAGGGATATTTGCAGAAGCTCTCTGAAGTCAAATGACTATAAGATGACCCAAATATGGGATTTTTCTTTTAAAAGGATGCAAACTCATCGACTCATTGAAAACATTACATTTGGTCTTTCCAGAATTTGGGCATGAACATTTTGAAAGATCAGCCGATTGCTTGTGAAATGCAATGAGATGGATCGCGGGTGCTTTTTAACTTTGCATTTTGCCCTGAGCTACACAGTGCTCCCAGCAAGGATGTTGCCTGACCTGCTGTGCTTTTCCAGCACCACTCTGATCTAAACTCCCAGCATGGATGTCAGTCCACTGCCTGATCTATTTAGAGCAATTTGACAATTAATTGTTCAGATTGCATGCCTAGACTTCACACGGATTCCTTGCTAACAACAGGCCTGATATGGGGGCATGTACTCTTTTGGAACTGGTATGCCCTAGCCACTGCACAGCATAGTGTGTTAAAGGTCCATTGAGGGTAATGTGCCCGCACAGACAGACAACATAGCACTAAACCCCCAACTTCTGTAGTTCAGAAAGGCTAACAAACAATAAATCTGCGCAGTTAGATGAACTGATGAGGAAAAAAACAACACCCACTTGTTGTTTATGGTTTCTGACAAAATAGACTGTTTAAAAAGCTGAGATGAAGTTACTTCTGATCAGACTAGTTCCTGGAAGAGGGACTGATGCAATCCAGATGCCTCGAAAACATAAAGAGCAAAGGGCGCATATTATTTTAAAGAGGCAAGCACTTTATTGTTTGAATGCCCAAGGAATACATTAGTGCTTGATAATTATCTGTGTGGGGAGACTGGTTTACAGCAGAACTCCCCTTTGCGAAAGGGTGATGCAATGATCTTGAAGCTCTAACCTGTGTGGGAGAAAGAAAGTTGTCTCAGGAGTGAGTGAAAGTTTAACCCACACTGTTATAAATAAGTGAATAAGGTGCATTCAATGCATATAACATGCACACTTTCTCAGCACTTCTCCACCACTACCCTGTGTGCTACATTCCGCGATGATTTATTATTTGACCCAGTCACCTACACCAATTGTCACTTAGCAGCATCTCAGTTAGACCAGTCGATAACGCAATAAACAGCTGCTGATTAGGAAAAGCCAAAATCTGACCAGGGTGAAGCAAAATAACAACCTTTACTCATCTCGTTTCATGTGGTGATTTCTCCCGCCACAGTCTCCTAACACCACACAGCTCACTTCTACCTCCTTCCCCTAATCGACAAACAGGACCACCCAGGCACACCCATTGTTTCAGCTCCTGCTCCGGGAACTCATCTCTTTCTACCTCGACGCAAATGTTTTTTCCCTCTTGTCCAGTCCCTTGCCATTTACATCTGCAATTCTTCTGGTGCTTTATGTCAGAATTTCTCGTTTACAGATTCCATTTGCCTCCTCTTCACCATGGACATACAATTCCTGAACAGTCAATTACCCCCTGGATGGTCGCAGGGCTCTCTGCTTCTTCCTGGACAAAAGACCTGAATCGTTCTCACCCATGACCACCCTCCTCCTTCTGGCTCACCCTGAACAACTTCTCCTTTAACTCCTCTCATTTTCTTCAGGTCAGAGGAGTGGCTGTGGGTATCTGCATGGGCCTCAGTTGTGCTTGTCTCTTTGCAGGGTATATAGAACATTCCTTGTTCCAGTCCTATCCCAGACCCCACCCACAACTCTTTCTCTGGTATATCAATGATATTACCAAAACCATTTCCCTCTCTTGTTTGGAATTGGGAAAGTTAATCAGTTTCACTTCCACTTTCCACCTCACTCTCACCTTCACCTGGTCTATCCGTGATTCCTCCCTTCACTTCCTGAACATCTCTGTTTCTATTTCTGGGGATAGGCTGGTCACCCATATCCACTACAAACCCACTGACTCCCACAGTTACGTTGACTGTACATCCTCACACCTTGCTTCCATTCTCCCAGCTCCTTCATCTCTGATGCATCTGTTTTGATGATGCCAATTTGACAAGGTGCCCTCTTAAAGGTCCACCTTCTTCCTCAACCGAGAATTTCCCACCACCATGGTTGATAGGTCGAACACAACTGAGGGCCCTATCTCCCGCACTTTGGCCCTCACCCCCTCTTTTCCCTCCTGCAACAGTGTTCCCCTTGTCCTTTCCTATCATTTCACCAGCATCCATAACCAGAAGATCATTAGCTGGCATTCTGCCACCTCCAGCGGGATGCCACCACCAGACACATGTTCCCCTCCCCTCCCTTGTCAACCTTCTGCAGGGACCGTTCCCTCCGGGACACCCTGGTTCAAACCTCCTTCACTCTCAACACCTTGCCATGCCCCCACGGCACCTTCCCATGCAACCGCAGCAGGTGTAACACCTGTCCATTTACCACCTCCCTCCTCACTATCAAAGGTCCAAACATCTAGGTAAAGCAGTAGTTTACCTGTACTTTGCTCAATCTCATCTCCCATACTTGGTGCTCAAAACGTGGTCTGCTCTACAGTGAGGAGACAAAATGCAGACTGGGTGACTACTTTGCAGAACACCCTTGTTCTATTCACTAAAAAGACCCTGAGCTTCCAGTTGCCTGCCATGTCAACACACCACACTGGGTTCCCCGGCCAGCATCTGCCTCAGGCTTGCTGCAGTGCTCCAGCAAAGCTCAACGCAAGATGGAAGGACAGCATCTCATTTTCCACTGCAGCCTTTGGGACTCAATATTGAATTCAGTAATTCAGTAATTTTAGAGTCTAAGCAACTTTTCCCACATCTTTCCCTCAAGCCCCATACACCAGGTTTTCTCGTCACATGGGCTGCTGCCACAAACAACACATTGTCAGCCACTAATGGTCCCATTAGCAACTATTCATTCTCAGATGGTGACCTTTATCAATTCCTTTGTCTGCCCAACTGTTTCTCTCTCTCTCCCTGGGCTCCATCAGCATCTATCATTAACTTCTACACCCCTCCCCCCCCCCCATTTTCAGCTTATATACCAACTTTTTCCTTGCTAAAATCAGTTTTGAAAAGGGGTCGCTGCATCCGAAATGTTAACTCTGTTTTCTCTCCACAGATGCTGCCAGACCTGTTGAGTTTTTCTAAAAAGTTCTGTTTGTGTTTAAAATTTTGCTTGCATTGTTTCTGACATCCCATCTGCAGTTCTATAGCGATGGTGGGAACAGATACACAAATCTGTCACATCAAGCTGAAATTTACACACTGACATGGTAACACAATTTCCACTGATGTCAGAGAAGGCAAAGAACTGTCAGAACACAGGAAGAGCATGAAGACTGCAGGTTGAAGCCACTGTCAGCACTGAATTCAGAGTTTTTTGTCAAGGAAGTGAGAGCAACCTGCAACAATTGGCCTCAGGGTGCCTCTGAGATAAAAAAAATTCTCACTCTGTTTGGAATGAGTGAATGAATGAATGAGATTGTGTGTGAGTAAATGGGCATGAGTCAACCTTCAGCACCAGTACATAATCATATCTTAACCGATTTCAGGTCCTTTGTCTCCACTATTCTTAGACATCCATTCCATTCATTGAACATGTTCTTTTGTGAATAAGGATTTCCTAATGTTGTTCTTAAGGAATGGCAGGAAACAGTGAGTAGCACTTATCCCGCTGAACCAGAATGAGTTGCACTTCAGGGTTGGATGGCCAAAGAAGGTGTATTCAT
Organism: Hemiscyllium ocellatum; assembly: GCF_020745735.1. Classification (NCBI taxonomy): domain Eukaryota; kingdom Metazoa; phylum Chordata; class Chondrichthyes; order Orectolobiformes; family Hemiscylliidae; genus Hemiscyllium; species Hemiscyllium ocellatum. The sequence continues at coordinate 22,719,580 of NC_083407.1, read as the reverse complement.
TTCACAACCAAAGTGTTTTGTGTATCAATCTGTAAATCATTCCAACTACTTGCCAATGGCAGACTGGAAGAGAGATTCCTGATGGAAGGAAAGTTTGGGACATCTATCATATTTTCAAATTGCAGCATGCAAGTCGGTGTTTACATCGCCACAGCAACGCTCTGAATGAACTGTAACATAACACCAACAATATAATTAAGTTCGCCCTTGATATACGTTGTCACAGCCCAGTTCATAGATGTATGCTAGATTTCCTTTGTTATTATTTAAAGGTGGAAAATCAAAGCTTCTCCACCCTTTTCTCATAACTCAATCTCTTCATAATCAATCAATTTTGAAGCTCTTCCATGCACTATGTGTTTTATGTTTCTCTGATCAGTTTTAGTTTCTAGTTCAGCACTGAGCGTAGTTCTAGTTGCTGGCACTGTTACATACCAAGATTAGGTCGGTGTGGACTTGTTGGGCCGAAAGGCCTGTTTCCACACTGTAACTAATCTAATTATTACTAATACTGCTGAATGTCTTATAAAGCTCCCCCCTGAAAACTTTCAATGTGAGCAACAAAGGTTGCATAAGGAGCTTGAGGCGAATCTTTGGAATTCTTTCTCATCTGAGGAAGCACAATGGGACTCATCCCTGTCCTTTTCCGGAACAATGTGACTCAGATCGGGGATTAATGATAATGCTGATTGTGGTTAAAAATGTGACTTCATTCTGTAAGTATTTCATAGATGATCGCAGCTTCAAAGTGCCTATTTTTTCATAAACTGGAACTCAAAAAGTATGGGAATTGTGAAGCTGGAGAGTCAGTTATACCAGTTGAAGTCAACACAGCATTGTGCAAACAAAAAGACTCTCACACCTCATGGACGGAATGTTGTGGAGGCGATGGAGGTCTCAACTGCCAGCTGAAGAGTTGGTTTAAGTCCCCAGGCATCTCTTTTAGGGAACTTGTCTCAGGGCAGTGCTGGGGGTGTCAAACGCTTGGCTGACCACATTAAGAAAGCGGGAACAGGGTATTGTGTTGGATGACTAGCCAGGATCATAACGAATGGCAGAACAGATTGGAAGGGCCAAATGACCCACCTCTGCTCCTATTTTCTGTTTTTATTCAGCAGAAGGGTGGCACAGTGGCTCAGTGGTTAGCACCGCTGCCTCACAGCACCACGATTCCAGGTTCAATTCCAGCCTTGGGTGACTGTGTGGAGTTTGCACATTCCCCCTGTGTCTGTGTGGGTTTCCTCTAGGTGCTCCGGTTTCCCCTCACAGTCCAAAGATGAGTAGGCTAGATGAATTGGCCATGCTAAATTGCCCACAGTGTTAGGTGCATTAGTCAGAGGGAAATGGGTCTGGGTGGGTTACGTTTTGGAAGGTCGGTATGGACTCGTTGGGCTGAATGGCCTGTTTCCACACTGTAGGGAATCTAATCTTAGAAATGGCAAGGAGAGTCTCTCATCCATTCATAGAACATAGAACATAGAAGGATACAGCGCAGTACAGGCCCTTCGGCCCTCGATGTTGCGCCGACCGAGTCCTACCTAACCTATACTAGCCCAATAACTTCCAAATGCCTATCCAATGCCCGCTTAAATGAACATAAAGAAGGAGAGTTCACCACTGATACGGGCAGGGCATTCCATGAACTCACAACCCGCTGTGTGAAGAATCTACCCCTAACATCTGTCCTATACCTACCACCCCTTAATTTAAAGCTATGTCCCCTAGTAACACCTGACTCCATTAGCGGTAAAAGGTTCTTAGTATCTACCCTATCTAAACCCCTAATCATCTTATACACTATTCATCTTATACATCTCTTCCTAATGCCAAGTCCATTCAGTCGGCATCGAGTGCCTGTGAATGAGGGGCATCTAGATGCCTGACATTGAGTTAGTAAGAGTGGTGGTTCGATGGGTCCTTAACTGGCCATTCATTGGGGACTTAAGGTCCTCAATTGGTGATAGTGTGGGAAAAACATCCAGGGATCGCCTCTTGCCATCTCAGTCAAGATAGAGGTGGCACACATGAGCAGGTTTCCCAGCTGCTACCCATCCGTTGAATGATGTCGCGCCAAGACCAGATTTACCGGATAAGGGCTCAAGATTCCATTCCTTGGCTTCGGGCGGAGCCTGAATTAAACAGTCCAGTGCTGCACATGTAAAACAGCTTGGCCTTAAGCTGCTGCTGTGAAAGCAAAGTGGAGGGTGATGGTATTAGGCTGGAAGGTGTTTGAAAAACATGTGCTGGCACAGGCCCAGTGGCTTAAGTGGCCAATCCTTAGATGTTGCAGTTTTGTTGATCCTCAGACACAAAGTGAGTGTGTACACTCAACCATTTCACACGAGGACCTGAGCTAAACCAATGCCAAGCAGTGAACATGCCATCCATTTCCAGTTCACCTAGGTTTGTTCCACTGTCTCAATAATTATCAGATTGAAAGCAGATCATTAAGAATTAAAGCTGTGGATTTTTTCTGCACTCTCTATGTGGTGTACAGCAGAATGCTCTGTTTCTGTTTAGTATGTTTAGATTAGGTTACTTACAGTATGGAAACAGGCCCTTTGGCCCAACAAGTCCACACTGACCCGCCGAAGCGCAACCCCCCCATACCCTTACATATACCCCTTATCTAACACTACGGGCAACTTAGCATGGCCAATTCACCTGACCTGCACACCTTTGGACTGTGGGAGGAAACCGGAGCACCCGGAGGAAACCCACGCAGACACGGGGAGAACATGCAAACTCCACACAGTCAGTCACCTGAGGCGGGAATTGAACCCGGGTCTCTGGCGCTGTGAGGCAGCAGTGCTAACCACTGTGCTACCGTTTAGTCTGTGTGTAGCAGAGGCGACCAAGACAAACAAATGAACGAGCATATATCATTTCCCTACCTATCTCCAACATTCTCAAGTTTTCAGTCATTGGACAGCATCCTCTCCTTGTTCTATCCATTATACTACCATTGTCAAGAAGTCTCTCACTTGTATCAATCAGATCACTCTACCCCATATCAAGTTAGACAGCAAGAACATTTATAAATATATAAAAAGGTAGAAAGAGAGACAGAGAGATCTAGGCTCTAGAGAGAATGAGGCTGGGTAATTATAATAGAAACCCAGGAAATGGTGGAGGAGTTTAGCATATATTTTGCAACTTTCTTCACGGTGGTATATACTACTAGCATTCCAAAACGCTAAAGAATCATTTGGCAAAAGGAGAAGAAAAAAATAAATGCAATTGCTGTCACTAGAAATAAAAATACTCGGCAAACTAATGGGGTTAAAGGCCAATGAGACTCCTAGACCTGATGGGCTGCCTCTGATGATAGTAAAAGAAATAGCTATAGAGATACTAAATGCACTGGCAGTAATTATCGGAGAACCCTTATGTTCTGATAAGTCCCAGTGGACTGGAAACTGTCAATGTAATGCCTTCATTCAAAAAGGCAAGGAGATGAAACCATAAGTCAGTTAGCTTAACATCTTTTACTGGGGAAATGTTGGTATCTATTATACAGGGTCTAATAGCAGAGCATTTAGAAATACATCAAAGGGTCAAACATGATCTGCAAGACTGCATGGAATGGAAATCATGCCTAACAAATTTATTAGAATTCCTTGAGGAAATAATGAGTAGGATAGAGGGGAAGCAGTAGATGTAATATATTTGGCTTTGGAGGGATGTTTGATAAGTACTGCACACAAGGTTGCTTAATAAGATAACAGCCCATGGGTTGGAGGTAGTATATTAGCATGGATAGAGGTTTGGCTAATTAATAGGAGATGGAGTGTTGGGATAAGGGGGCACATTCAGGTTGGCAATCCTTAAGGAGTGGAGTGCAACAGGGATCAAGGCTTTGGCCACAATTGTTTGAATATATACTTATGACTTGAATGAAGAAATGAACTTACAATTGCTAAGTTTGTGGATGACACAAAAATAATCGGGAAGGCAAGTGGTGAGGATGACGCAAAGAGTGGGCAAAAATTTGGCAAATGGCATACAATGTGCAAAAATATGAGGTTATGCACTGTGGTGGGAAGAATAGTGTCATAAAGTTATCGAGTTATAAAGAATAGAACTAGACCTTTTGGTTCAACTAGTCCACACTGACTATGTTCCCAAACCAAAATGGCCTCACTTGCCTGCGTTTGGCCCATAACTTAAAACTTATATCCCTGGCAGCATCCTGATAAACCTTTTCTGAACCCACTCCAATTTCTATAGCAGGGTGACTGGAACTGTAGACAATATGCCAGGAAAGGCCTCGATAATGTCCTGTACAACTTCTATACTCAAAGCTCTGAGCCTTGAAGGCAAGTCTGCTAAATGCCTTCTTAACCACCCTGTTTGCATCTAATGCAAATTTCAAATAATTATGCACCTAAACCCTCAGGTCTCTCTGTTCTACAACATTATCCAGGGCCCTACAATTGTTTGTATAGCATGAGATGGAACTTTAATGAAACAGCCAAGATGCTCAGGGGACTTGGCAGGGTAGATATGGAAAGGTTGTCTTCTCATATGGGAGATGCCACAACCAGAAGGGATAATCTTACAGTAAGGGGCTGCACGTTTAATGCAGGGATGAGGAGGAATTTCTTTTCAGAGGGTAGTGAATCTCTGGAACTTTTTGATATGGCAGAGGACTGTTGAAACTAGGTCATTAAGTATATTCAAGGTGGAGGAAAACAGTTTTAATTAGTAAGGGAGTCAAGCATTACTGAAATAAGGCAGCAAAGTGGAGTTGAGGATTCAGATCAGCTATCTCCTCATTGAGTGGCCAGGTTGACTTGAAGGGCAGAATGGCCAACTTCTGCCCCTATGTCTTATGGTCACACCCAACTCACACCAGTGTAATATATCTCAACAATTCTTTTACTTATATTTCCCATTATTGTCCCTACTGCCACTGAAGTGTCTCCTACTCTACCTGACCCTCACATGATGCTTTCTCTTTGTCTCATCAGGGCATGTTTCTCTAACTGCAACAAACTGTTGATCTGGCCCCCTCAGACTTTTGAACAGACTTCTGAAGTGTTAGTTCCGATCTCTCTCTTTCTGCACCTGTAGTTGTAACACTGTAATCGGCACTCCGTTCTGCTACCCTGATGTACTTTTTATGGTACGATCTGCCTGTATAGTATGCAAAATAACACTTTTCACTGTACCTCGGTACATGTGACAACAATAAATGAAACTCAAACTCCATGATACATGTTTTTCCTGATGATGGTAAGCCTGGCATAGTGGGTGGTCATGTTGTGCTTTTTACTGGCACTGATGAAATCAAATACAGATGTGTGTTGACACACACAATTTCTTTGGACCTGCAAGCAACACTCTTCTGGATAATGCAACAAAAGCTAGATTTTCCTTTATACTCAGAGGGAAGGGAAGACCTCTAACATCGAGATGACCATGAACCTGAAGATGTCAATGAGGCGGTGTTTGAACATTGAACAGTACAGCGCAGTATAGGCCCTTCAGCCCTCGCTGTTAGGCCGACTCTAAGATCAACCTGATCTATAAACCCTTCATTTGTACTACCTCCCATGTGCCTATCCAAGAGCCGCATAAATGTCTCTAATGTAACTGACTCTAGTACCGCTGCTGGCAGTGCATTCCATGCACCCGGCACTCTTTGTGTAAAGAACCGACCTCTGACATCTCCCTTAAACCTTCCTCCAATCACCTTAAAATTATGCCTCCTTGTGATTGCCATTTCTGCCATGGGAAAAAAAGTCTCTGGCTATCCATTCTACCTATGCCTCTCATCACTTTGTACACTTGTATCAAGTCACCTCTCATCTTTCTTCGCTCCAATGAGAAAAGCCCTAGCTCCCTCAACCTTATTTCATAAGCCATGTCTTCCAGTCCAGGCAGCATCATGGCAAATCTCCTCAGCACCCTCTCTAAGACTTCCACATCCTTCCTATAATGAGGCAACCAGAACTGAACTTAATATTCCAGGGCTTTAAGAGAGGTGCAGCATAACCTCGTGACTCTTAAATCTAATCCCCTTTCTTAAGAAAGCCAATATACCACATGCCTTGTTAACAACCCTATCAACTTGGGTGGCAACTTTGAGGGATCGATGGACATGCACCCTAAGATCCCTCTGTTCCTCCACAGTGCCAATAATCCTGCATTTAACTCTGTATCCACATTTAAATTTGACCTTCCAAAACAAATCACTTCATACTTTTACAGGTTCAACTCCATCTACCACTTCTCAGTCCAGTTCTGTATCCTGTCAATGACTTGTTGCAACCTAAAACAATCCTCCACACTATCTACCATTCCACCAATCTTCGTGTCATTGACAAGCCTAACTAATGCACTCTTCCACTTCCTCATCCGAGTCATTTATAAAAATCACAAAGAGCAGAGGTCCCAGAACTGATCCATGTGGAACACCACTCGTCACCGAGCTCTAGCTGAATACTTTCAATCTACCATCACCCGCTGTCTTCTATGGGCCAGCCAACTCTGTATCCAGGCAGCCAGATTTTTCTGTATCCATGCCTCCTTACTTTCTGAATGAGCTTACCATGGAGAACCTTATCAAATTACTTGCTGTAATCCATGTACACCCCATCCACTGCTCTTCCTTCATCAATGTGCTTTGTCACATCCTCTAAGAATTCAGTAAGGTTTGTGAGGCATGACTTACCCCTCACAAGGTCATGCTGACTATCTCTGATCAAGCTATAGTTTTCCAAGTAATCATAAATTCCGTCTCAAAATCTTCTCCAATAATTTGCCCACCGCAGACGTAACACTGATTGGTCTGTGGTTCACAGGATATTATCCCTATTCCCTTCCTAGTACTAAGGGAATAACATTTGCTGCCATCCAATCATCTGGCACTACTACAATGGAGAGTGAGGATGTAAAGCTCATCGGCAAAGGCACAGCAATCTCTTCCCTCACTTCCTGTAGTAACCTTGGGTACATCCCATCTGGCCCAGGGGATTTATCTATCCTTATGCTTTTCAAAATTTTCAGCACATCCTCCTTCTTAACAGCAATATGTTTGAGCATATCAGTCTGTATCATGCTGTCCTCACAAACGTAAAGGTCCCTCTCAGTAGTGAAAACTGAAGCAAAGTATTCATTAAGGACCTCCCCAACCTCCTCTGATTCCAGTACAAGTTCCCTCCACTATCGCTGATCGGCCCAATCCTCACTCTGACCATCCTCTTGTTACTTACATAAGTTTAGAATGCCTGAGAGTTTTCCTTAATCTTACCCGCTAAAGCTTTTTCATGCCTCCTTCTAGCTCTCCTAAGTCCATTCTTCAGTTCCTTCCTGGCTACTTTGTAACTCTCTAAAGCCCTGGTTGATCCTTGCCTCCTCAACCTTGATGAAGTTTCCTTCTTCCACTTGACTAGATGTTCCACCTCCCTTGCCACTCATGGTTCTTGCCACTCTACAATCGCTTCCTTGCCTCAGTGGGTCAAACCTGTCCAGCACTATCAGCAAGTGTTCCCTGAACAATCTCCACACTTCTGTCATGCATTTCCCTGTTCCCAATTTCGGTGCCTCAGTTCCTGCCTAATAACATTGTAATTCCCACTCCCCCAATTAAACACTTTCACACACCATCTGCACCTATCCATCTCCATGAGTATAGTAAAGGTCAGGGAGTTCTGATCACTGTCACCAAAATGTCCTCCCACTGAGAAATTGGATATCTGTCATGGTTTGTTGCCAAGCATCAAATCCAATATGGCCGCCCCTCTAGTCGGCCTATCTACATATTGAGTCAGAAACCCTTACTGGACACACCTGACAATAATTGTTTCAGCCAAACAATTTGAACCAAAGCAGTTCCAAACCATATTAGGGAAGTTAAAGTTGCCCATGACAACAACACTGTTATTTTTGCACCTTTCCAAAGTCTGCCTCCCAATCTGCTCCTCCATCTCTCTGTTGCTTTTGGGGTGTCTGTAGAAAACTCCCAATAAAGTGACTGCTCCTTTCCTGTTTCTGACTGCCACCCATACTGGCTCTGTAGATAAACCCTCCTCGACGATGTCCCTTTCTGCAGCTGATATACTATCCCTGATTAGCAATGCCACTCCCCACCTCTTTTACCTCCACCCCCCACCCCATTCCTTTTGAAACATCTAAACTCTGGAACATCCAACAACCATTCCAGTCCCTGTAATATCCAAGTCTCCATAATGGCCACAATTCATAGTTCCAAGTACTGATCCATGCTCTAAGTTCATCACCCTTGCTTCAGACACTTCTTGCATTAAAAATATACACTTCAACCCATTACAGTGACTGCACCTTTGTCCTATCAACTGTCTATCCTTCCTCAAAGACTCTTTGCATACTGTATCTAGCTGTTCACTACCTACTCCATTATCTGATCCGTAGCTCCGGTTCCCACCCTGCTGCCAAATCAGTTTTAACCCTCCCGAAGATCTCTAGCAAATGTCCGCCCAGGATATTGGTGTCCTTCCAGTTCAGGTGCAACCTGTCCTTCTTGTATTGGTCCCACCTTCCCTAGAAAGTATCCCAATGACCCACATATCTGAAGCCCTCCCTCCTCCACCAGCCACGTGTTCATTTGCACTCACTCCCTATTCCGAGCCTCACTAGCCTGCAGCACCAGTAGCAATCCCAAGATTACTACTCTGCTTGTCCTGCCTTCTAGCTTCCAACATAACTCCCTATATTCTCTTTTCTATGAATTTCTATTGGCAGACAAAAATAGGTTCTACAAGTGCACAATCGAGAATCTGCAGCTCATTGCCAAGATTATTTTGCATTTTCAATGAAAAATGTGAAGAAGAAACACAGGGGACCGTGGGAACATGATAACTAAAGGATTACTTAGCATGATGTTACAGTAATGGAACTCTCAGCTTAACAAAAGCTCTATAGTCACACAGTGCATTATTTTATGGTCCAGTTTCAAAGGTAGAATAAGGAGCAATAAAACCAGAGTGCTACATCTGAGACTCTGGTAGAGATGAAACCACATATTGCATTTCAAGTCTCCACCAGCGCACACTGGTGTAACCAGGCTGTGGATCTAGGTGTAGACACTGCATGTACAGTGTGTTTGTACCTTCTACAGGGGAGACATATAGTGAAGTAAAACCCATGCACTTATCCACAAAAAGGGTGATGGAGAAATATAACTGGTATAAGATCCCTCAACAGAGAGGAATAATTAGTAATTAACAAAGACTCAAAGCAGTAAACATTTTCCAGGGAAAATCTATGTGCTGCAATCTTAACTCAGCCCAATGCAGTAGTCGTAATTGAATATTTAAACCTTCAACCTTTCAAAATTTTGTCTCGCTAGGATGAGTTACAATATTAGGTAAAAACAATGACTGCAGATGCTGGAAACCAGAGTTTAGATTAGAGTGGTGCTGGAAAAGCTTGTCCTCACCCTTAACAATTTCACCTTTGAATCCTCCTACTTCCTCCAGACCAAACAGGTAGCCATAGGCACCCATATGGGCCCCAGCTATGCTTGTCTCTTTGTTGGCTACATAGAACAGTCCATCTTCCGTAATTACACCGGCACCACTCCCCACCTCTTCCTCTGCAACATTGATGACTACATTGGCGCCACCATGTGCTCCCGCGAGGAGGTTGAGCAATTCATCAACTTCAACAATATATTCCACCCTGACCTTAAATTTACTTGGACCATCTCTGACACCTTCCTCCCCTTCCTGGACCTCTCCATCTCCATTAATGATGACTGACTTGACACCAACATTTTTTACAAACCCACCGACAACCTGGATTACACCTCTTCCCACCCTACCTCCTGCAAAAATGCCATGCCCTATTCCTAATTCCTCTGCCTCTGCCGTATCTGCTCCCAGGAGAACCAGTTCCACCACAGAACACACCAGATGGCCTCCTTCTTTAGAGACCGCAATTTCGCTTCCCATGTGGTTAAAGATGCCCTCCAACATATCTCGTCCACATCCCGCACCTCTGCCCTCAGACCCCAACCCTCCAACTGTAACAAGGACAGAATGCCCCTGGTGCTCACCTTCCACCCTACCAACCTTCGCATAAACTAAATCATCTGCTGACATTTCCGCCACCTCCAAAAAGACCCCACCAACAGGGATATATTTCCCTCCCACCTCTTTCCGCCTTCCGCAAAGACCATTCCCTTCGTGACTACCTGGTCAAGTTCACGTCCCACAACAACCCACCCTCCTATCCTGGCACCTTCCCCTGCCACCGCAGGAATTGCAAAACCTGCGCCCACACCTCCTCCCTCGCCTCCATCCAAGGCCCCAAAGGAGCCTTCCACATCCATCAAAGTTCTACCTGCACATTCACCAATATAATTTATTGTATCCGTTGCTCCCGATGTGGCCTCCTCTACATTGGGGAGACTGGACGCCTCCTAGCAGAGCATTTTAGGGAACATCTCTGGGACACCCGCACTAATCAACCACACCGCCCTGTGGCCCAACATTTCAACTCCCCCTCCCACTCAGCCGAGGACATGGAGGTCCTGGGCCTCCTTTACCCTCGCTCCCTCACCACCCGACGCCTGGAGGAAGAACGCCTCATCTTCTGCCTCGGAACACTTCAACCCCAGGGCATCAATGTGGACTTCACCAGTTTCCTCATTGCCCCTTCCCCCAGCTCATCCCAGTCCCAAACTTCCAGCTCAGCACTGTCCCCATGACTTGTCTTACCTGTCTATCTTCCTTTCCACCTATCTACTCCACCCTCCTCCCTGACCTATCACCTTCATCCCCTCCCCCATTCACCTATTGTACTCTATGCTACTTTCTCCCCACCCCCACCCTCCTCTCATTTATCTTTCCACTCTTTAGGCACTCTGCCTGTACTCCTGATGAAGGGCTTTTGCCCGAAACGTCGATTTTACTGCTCCTCGGATGCTGCCTGAGCTGCTGTGCTCTTCCAGCGCCACTCTAATCTAAACTCTGAGTTACAATATTAGCAAATGCCGAAAGGAAAGGTGACCACAATGTGGAAGAACTGAGGTGGACAAAGTTAAAAATCACACAACATCAGGTTAATGTCCAACAGGTTTATTTGAAAGCACTAACTCTCGGACCACTGTTCCTTCATCAGAAAAGATGACAATATTACAGACTCAGAGACATTTACAACTCAAAGGGAGACCATTCAGTCCACTGTGTCCATGTTGAGTAACGATCTGACTACACTAAGTCGGAAGTGAGTACTGCAGATGATGGAGATCAGAGTCAAGCTTTGAGTGGTGCTGAAAAAAACACAGCAGGTCAGACAGCATCCGAGGAGCAGGAAAAATTGACATTTCGGGCAAAAACCCTTCATCAGGAATTTGAAGGGCTAATGAAAGGCTTTTGCCCGAAACATCGATTTTTCCTGCTCCTCGGATGCTGTCTGACCTGCAGTGTTTTTCTAGCACCACTCTAAGCTTGACTCTGACTATACTAAGTAAAAAATGAGGTCTGCAGATGCTGGAGATCACAGCTGAAAATGTGTTGCTGGTCAAAGCACAGCAGGCCAGGCAGCATCTCAGGAATAGGGAATTCGACGTTTCGAGCATAAGCCCTTCATCATTCCTGATGAAGGGCTTATGCTCGAAACGTCGAATTCCCTATTCCTGAGATGCTGCCTGGCCTGCTGTGCTTTGACCAGCAACACATTTTCAGCTCTGACTATACTAAGTCTACTTTCCAACTCTTTATTCATAACCCTGGAGGATACAGGAGTGCAAATGAATATCTAAATTCAACTTAAATGCTACTTGCGTTTCTGACTCACCACCTTTCAGGCAGTGACTTTACTGACTCCCACCACCTTTGGTCTGGAAAGTTCTCTCTTTGACTCTCTTCTTAGTCTCTACCTCTTATCTGCAAGCTATGCCCCCTAATTATTCACCCTTGTATTCATGGAAAAACTGGCTATCTTCCTACCTCCTCTATACCCCTCATGATCTTACAAATCTCTATCAGGTCCCCTCTCAACCTTCGCTGCTCCAAGGAAAACAGCTTGAATCTTTCTTCGTAGCTCAGACCTTCCAGACCAATCAGCATCCTGGTGAATTTCCTCTGTAGCACCTTCACTACAATCACATCCTTCCTACTATGTGGTGACCAGAACTGCACGCGTACGCCAGTTGTGGTCGAATCAGCATTTTATAGAGTTTCAGCATAATCTCTTCGATTCTACATTTCTGTGGTTCAACTAATAAAGGCAAATATCCATTTGCCTTTTTAACTACTTTGCCTGCTGGTGCTGCTATTTTCAGGGATGTCTGGATGTGCACAGCAACATCTCTCTGATCTTCAGTACTTTCCAGGATCTCACCATTCAGAGTACAGTCCCCTGCTTTGGCAGTTCACCAAAGGAAGTGTATTAACTCACACTTTTCAGGATGGATTTCAATTTGCACTGCTGACTTGAGCAGTCTATTGATATCTTTCTGCAATTTATGATTATCCTGCTTACTATTTATCATTGCATGAATTTTTATGTCATCCACGAACTTCTTGATCAACCCCCCTATAGTCAAGTCCAACAGCACCAATAGCACTTGGTTCAGCACCGAGCCTTGAGGAACCCCATTCAAAACTGACTTCCAGTCGCAAAAACATTCCTCTCCCATCACCCTCTGCTTCCTGGCTCTCAGCCAATGAGTCCAATGTGCCACTTTGCTTTGGTTAAAATCCATGTAGCTCACTTCAAATGCATTACCCTCAACAACACTCCTTGTTGCCACCTCAAGAAACTAAATCGAATTTGTCAAAGATGACCTTTCCTTTAACAAAACTAGGCTGACTATCTCTGATGGTCTCTTCATGAGTAGATCTACACTGTTCCTCAGAATTCTTTCTAATAACTGCCCCACCACCTAAGTTAGACTGAATAATCTGTCCTGATCCAGGCTTGCCTCCCTTTTTTTTAATAATAGGAGAATGTTAGCAGTCTTACAGTCCTCTGGCACCTCACCTGTGGCTACACAGGATTTAAAAATTACTGGCAGGGCTCTCATATTGCCTCCTTTGTCTTGATTGACAACCTTCATTGCATCCAGGTCTGCACATTTATCCACTTTTAAAACTGCTCAATCTGTTAGGATTTCTTCCCACTCGCTGTTGATTTCTTCTGATATCTCCCAGTCCTTCATCCCGATCTCTACACCCGCATCATCCTTTTGCAAAGTGAAGACAATGCAATACTCTTTCCAATGCAGACAATTCATTGAGAACTGTGTCCATGCCTTCAGAGTCCACATACAGATTACATCCATCATCCCTAATGGAGCCCTGTTTTTTCCTGATTTATTCGTTTGTTCTTTAAATATTAAAAAAAACATTTTTGAGTTTTCCTTTATTTAGATTAGATTACTTACAGTGTGGAAACAGGTCCTTCGGCCCAACAAGTCTACACCAACCCGAAACCCACCCATACCCCTACCTAACACTACGGGCAATTTAGCATGGCCAATTCACCTGACCCGCACATCTTTGGACTGTGGGAGGAAACCGGAGCACCCAGAGGAAACCCACGCAGACACGGGGAGAATGTGCAAACTCCACACAGTCAGTCGCCTGAGGTGGGAATTGAACCTGGGTCTCTGGTGCTGTGAGGCAGCAGTGCTAACCACTGTGCCACCGTGCCGCCCCAATTTAACTTGCCAATGCTTTTTCATGTACTTTCTTAATTTTCCTAATTTCTTTTTTAGGTTTCTCTCTGTACGTTTTAATACACCTCTAGGGAGTATTAAACCCTTGGTATCTTGCCATAAGCTTCTCTTTCTTTAGTAATCCTAATCTTGATGTCCTTTGACATCCAGGTTTCTCTGGTCTTGGTCCTACCCTCTGTCTTTATGAGAACATTTTCCCCTGTATTCCTACTAATTCCTCCCTGAATGTCTCCCACTTCTCTGACATATCGATAAGTAGCTGCCCCCAGGCCAAATCATACCCTATTTCAGTAAAATTATCCATTCCCCAGTTCAGAATCTTTATTCACAGCCCATCCATATCCTTTCTATATCTATACTAAATCAAACTGAGTTGTGATTACTATTTCCAAAATTATCCCAAATGATATGCCTTCCACCTGCCAGTGCTCATTTCTGAACATTATGTCCAAAACTATCGATTCCCTTGTTGGGTTTTCCTTGTGCTGGCTAAAACAGTTCTCCTGGATGCCATTTAAATATTTTGTTCCCCTAAAATTATCCTAGGTAATACTGGGGTAGATAAAATTCCTTACTATTAATGCTTTTATATTTGTCCATTTTTCTGAAATTTGATCCTCTATCTCTCTCTCTTATCATTTGGGGCCTGTATGTGTTCTTTTTGTGAGTTTTTTTCTCATCTACCAGAGGATCTCATTTGATGACCCTTCCAGGATATCATTCCTCCTCACTGCTATAAGTCATTCGTGACAAATACTGCAACTCTCCCCACACCCCCATCTTTGCCTCTATTCTGTCTGAATCTCGGTAAGGTTGAGCTGCCAATCTTGCCCATCTTTCGGCCATGTTTTGGTCGTAGCTAGGATATCAAACTCCCACATGCCTATCTATGACCTCAGATTATCTGTCTCGGCCCTCATTAACAAATCCTCACTACTATTGCTATCCCACACCTCCCTCTCCCTCCCTGTGCAACTGGACCACCCACAGTGCCCTGGTCCTGGCCTTGTTGGTATCCACAAAGGAAACATCACGCTCACTGTCTTTCAAGTCTGAAAAATGTTTTGCACATGAGATTCACATCTGCTGATACCCTCACTACCTGCCAGGACATCTTCCGTCTGGTGCTCACTTATTCCTTGTCTGCCTGCAATTCCATAAGTTGTGACGTGACCAGGTCCAGAAATGTGCTATCCACAAGACTCTCAGCCTTGTGAGTGCACTGTAGCGCCCTCAAATACTACGCAAACGCCAAAACTCAAAGTTGGGGTTGCTCTAGCCAGAGGTGCCTCCTGTGCACATCGTCATCCAGACACCAGCAGTCTCTGGGATTTCCCACATAGTCCAGGATTGCAGATCAAGGGCCTGAGCTCTATTGTAGCCTTGGTTTTACTTAACTATTCACTCTACGAAAACACGGCAAAGGTTTAAGATATTGCCCAGCTCATGCTGTTGGCTCCCTCTGATTTCATTGCTCGTTGGATGCTGCCTGAACTGCTGAGCTCTTCCAGCACCACTGATCCAGAATCTGGTTTCCAGCATCTGCAGTCATTGTTTTTACCTCCTTCCTCTGCCGACTATTTTTCCTTCTGAATCTTTAGCTGCTTTGATGTGTCCTTGCTATTGTTTGCAGCTTCTCTCTTCACCACAGAGACTCCCTGCTCCCAATCTAACTGCACAGCTTTATTTCTTCAACAAAACTCAGTATCATGTTACAGACAACTGGCAACAGAACTGAATTCTAAACCCTATTTCTGAGATCCTGCTCTCTACACTTGGTTCAGATGCAGCATGGGATGTGGGTGTCACAGGCTGGGCCAGCATTTGCTAGCCATCTGCAATTGTCCTTGAGGAGGTGCTGGTAAACAGCCTTTAAGAACTGCTGCAGATCATTTGATGTCATTACTTTATAAAGATACTTTATTCATAAAATATCTAAAAGGGCATTCTGAAATATTTAGAATTGGAAACCACAGAAAGTGCAGTAATATTCAACTCTTCTCCATCGAGCATGTTGTAATCTGAGGTGCCTCAATCCACTGTGTAAGCAATATCAAGCATGTGGACTGAGAGATCTGACACGGTTACCATCCCCTCAGTGCATTATGGCTGAAAGGCTGTATAACTTTTGCCTTTCCCCATTGTATCTTTCTCATGGCTGTCCCAAACTAGAGAACCTTCCTCAATATGCCAGTCTGCAATGCTCCATCAAGGCCGGGTTCTTGCACTCGAAGCACAAAACATGTCATGCAGACGGAAGCATTTCTCTCACCAAGCAGATGGTCCCCAGCAACAGCTGATGACTGTCTCAGGGGGGAGTCCTTGCAAACAGCAAAACTCCCCCATGTCATGGAGCTGTCCAGGATGAGCTGTCCAGGATGAACTTCTCCGTAAAGTAACCTTCCAGAAGGAAGTGTGTTACGTCTTTTGTCTATCACAGGCACTTTGATGGTTGTGTGATAAGAAGGCTTTGGTAGGGGTAGGTTCCTTCTCAGCATCAACCACAGCATGGTGCTTGTGGGCAGCATGGTGGCACAGTGGTTAACACTGCTGCCTCACAGCGCCAGTGACCTGGGTTCAATTCCCGCCTCAGGCAACTGTCTGTGTGGAGTTTGCCCGTGTCTGCAATTCTCCCTGTGTCTGTGTGGGTTTCTTCCGGG
Organism: Hemiscyllium ocellatum; assembly: GCF_020745735.1. Lineage (NCBI taxonomy): Eukaryota > Metazoa > Chordata > Chondrichthyes > Orectolobiformes > Hemiscylliidae > Hemiscyllium > Hemiscyllium ocellatum. The sequence goes on along the minus strand of NC_083407.1, from coordinate 22,703,248 downwards.
TGCTCCGGTTTCCTCCTACAGTCCAAAAATGTGCAGGTTAAGTGAATTGGCCATGCTAAATTGCCCGTAGTGTTAGGTGAAGGGGTAAATGTAGGGGTATGGGTGGGTTGCTCTTCAGAGGGTCGGTACGGACTTGTTGGGCAGAAGGGCCTGTTTCCACACTGTAAGTAATCTAATCTAATCTTGTTTCAAAGTTCTATTTTGGGAGGCATTTGGCCAAGTGCCTTTGAAAGACTGCTCAGGGAACCATCCGATAGGATCCACAATTTCCTATCCTAGAGGATGGCACGTAAAGATCACTGCGTGATGGAGTTACAGTCGACGATTTCTCTGCACATAAATTTTCCACAAGTGATGTGTGATAATATTTAGTTCAACTGTTTGGAGCAGGTCATGACACTATAGCCAAACGCACCCTTTGCAGGCTAGGTGGCTCCTCAGACAACAGTCCTGTGGACCTGAATTTTCTCTTTGCAGTTTGATATATCTGAACCGTTTACTTGATCATTTCAGGGGTAGGTTAAGAGTCAACCAATCAGCCTCATGTCAGATATCGGCAGACAAGTAAGAATGGAAGATTTGCTCCCCTTAAGGACGGTGGACCAGATGGAATTTAAATAATCCAGTTGTTTTTGCATATGTACAATGTGTTCCAAATCTCATGAGGTGCTAAAGTACTTGTAGCCAATGCAACTTTGAAATGAAATCACTGCTGTACTGAACCAAGATATGGTAGAAATTTTAACATAGCAAGATCCAATAAACAGAAACATGGTAATAAGCATATAATCTGTTTAAGAGATGTTGGCTAAGGGATAAATGTGTGCCAGGATATTACACTTTTTGGGAAAGCTTCCCAAGAAGTAAATAATTAAAACTCTTTGGATGTGTCGCAGAAAACTCTCATGGTCATAAGTTGCATCTTATCAAACAGGTGACTGGTTTAGAAGCTGTAAATAGAAAAATTCTGCAGGTAGTTTTAACCAGAGCAATGCTGTGACTGCCTATCTTCACTGGAAGTGCCTTAAGCTAGAGAAAGGGCAAATTTTGGATTTACTTGCGTAGGCCAAAGTTTTGGATGGTGTTAAAATAACTGGTTACAGCTCACTTCTAAGTAGTACAAAGCTTACTTTGGTTCTTGCAGATTCTGTACTCTTACTCAGACCCAGCTGTAGGCCTGGGATTTTCACTTTTCCCATAGCCCTTGCACGTACAATTAGTCAAAGAGAACTCGCTTTCAGTTTAGGACATTGTGAGGGATTCTTTGACTCCAGTTCTCCAAATTAACAACCCAAGGGAATCGAAACTATTCGACCTGGTATTTTAAGGTCATGAATGCAATGTTACCTGATCTCTAAAGCCTCAACATCATGCCTAGCAAAACACATGTGCAGAAATAAATGTGCCTTCAGAAGGCAGGATTTTCTTTCTACATTTGATCTTAGTGTCTGTCAGGAAATAGTCGGTAGCACTCTCACCTCTAGTCAGACAGTCATGGCTTCAACCCCACTCCAGAGATTTAAGCACCTAATTCATACTGACATCCAAATGCAGCATTTAGTGGGCACTGCATTGTCTGAAAGGCCGTCCTTTAGATGAGGCATTAAACTGACGGTCAATCTACTTTCCCAGTTGGACACAGAACCCTGACAGTGGGAAAGCAGTCTGTTCAGCCCATCAAATTCAAATACTGACCCTCTGAAGAGCATCCCACCCAGAACCAACCCTCTTAGCCTATCCCTGTAACCATGCATTTCCCATGGCTAACCCATCTCGTCTGCACATCCCTGGACACTATGGGCAATTTCCCATGGCCAATCCAGCTGACCTGCACACTTTGGACTATGGGAGGAAACCTATACAGACAAGGGAAGAATGTGCAAACTCCACACAGACAGTTGTCCGAGGGTGGAATCGGGTCCCTGGCACTGTATGACAACAGTGCTAACCAATGAGCCACTCCAAAAAATCCATAAAACATTCTTGTCTCTATATTGAAGAATAGAGAACTCTTTTTGGTGTCCTCCTATAAAAATGCAATTCTTTCTTTAACTTGACATGTTTGTAACCAATATCCAAAGTAATTCATTGCTACGGTGTGTAACCTTCCGTGAAATTTTGGGTAAGGGCCTTAATTTTAAAATCACATTCTTCTTCCATTTCTTTTTGCAGCCTGACTGACTTCTGATCCTTACCACAGTGGATGTAGTGGTTCTAAAAGAGATGGTGAGAGAGAATTCTCATAATCTCCTGCAGTTCTGGTTTAAATGCAAAGTCCTTCTAAATGTATCGTGATCTTGACATAACTCAGTAAAAAATGCTCACTCTGCGTAAAGTTTAAATCAGGCCGATCAGATATCTGTACCTGCATGTGCCAACACTGAATGCTGGAAGTTGTTCTTTTAATGATATCTGCGTGTGTGGGATTGAAAGCCAGTTCACTAATGTATTGCAAATTTGGAACCACTTAAGTTTAAAAAAATGCATAACAAGGAGAGGCTTTGTGTGGGGGAGTACATCTCTGCCTGATGTTCTGAGGAGTAGCAATTATTTTTTCCACCCCTCCAATGTGCTTTCTCGGTCTCCTGACAATGTTAACATTTACTGGCATATGGTGACATGGATGCCAGATAACTTCTGGTACCTCACTCAAGTGGGTATACTTCAGACATGAGTTTAGACAATGGAATGCGTGCACTGAGGAAGGAAACCACAAATAAGTCCTCTGTCCCGTGCTGAGCCAAAATGAAATTCAATGCAGGAGGAACCACTGGCAAAGATGCCGTCAGTCAGTTCATAGTTCTGTTGATTTCTTTCAGTCAAAGTGCCTACAATACGCTAACAACACATCACTTTGTTATCCTGGGCTAGGCTCGGCAGGAGTCACCTTCCCAGGTCCTGAATACCGTTCTGTTGTAGCACCCCTTTCCAGATTAGCAAACTCTGTACGCTTTGAAGATTAAACCTAGAACAATCCTGATTTGCATGCCTCAGACCCGTTTGTGAAAATCCAGCAATTGCTTCAGTTCACAGGTCATCCACTGTCAACTACTACGCTAGCTGGAATAGAAGGATGTCAAGGCCTGAGATGTAACCTTCCGTGAAAGGGTGTAGATGAGATTTACCAGAAATGAGGCATCAGCAAAGTGGACAGACTGGATATGCTGTTCTTCTTCTGAACTTAACAAGAGGGTTCAAATGAAAATAGAAGAGATCAGATGGGCAGCCCCTCTGCTCACCTTTCCTTTCCTCAACTAATTCCAGATACCAAAGCACTCTCTCCAACCAATCGCAACCCTTTTTACTGCCCAGCAGCGTTTGACAGCAGAGTGAGCAGTTATCACCAGTTATGTGATTTGAGGGAGCCTTATTAAAACAAAATTGCCAGTATCTAGCATGACCTTTCAACAACCTCTTTTAAAGAAATCGCTGCGGGTATTTCCACAAAATCTGGAAGCCTTTCATAATCCTTAAAAAATTAAGTCCTGCAGGAGTCAGCACCTATAAAGTGTTCATCTAACAAAAGTCTTAGATGCTTTTTGATCAGGTAACTAAACATGAACTAGAAGGAGGTTCGGTTAACAAAGGACATTGATTTACTTTGCTACTTGGCTAAGATAGGTGATGTAGAGAACGTTTTGCAGCCTATGTTAGAAGAATCGGGAATGCAGTGGCTAAAAGTGGGATGGAAGGAGAATCAAAAGACAATGGGTACATTTTGCATGGCTAAGGGGAAAGAACAGGGAGTGGGATTCACTGAATAGGTCTCACAGCTCATTGCCTGCCATTATTGAGTCTCCTCTGTGGTGTTTGATTTGTCACTGGCGTGAATTCTATTCACCAGCTTTTGCAATAATTCTGCAAAGGAAACAGCATAATTATTCATTCTTCATTGTCAATTACATCAACTGTCATGAATTTAATGAGATGCTGTTGTTGCGAGCTGGGCTCCCAAACTGAATGAGGCCAAGTCATGAAATTAACCGTGCATTTTAAGGCAAAGGAAAACAACATCCTCCTTTCTCGTTGATAATGTACAATTAAAATTCACAGCAACTATGAGAAACTTCAGCGTTTGTCACCTGGACAACCTCTCCTTCCACACCATGATTGCTCTGTTTGCTGTGTCACTATTTTACACATAATGTTCTCAAATCCTAGGGGGGAACGTGGTAAAATAAGGGAAAAAGGCTGATTCCTGAAGAATCTACATGAAGCCTATGGTCTCTGGATAGTGGAAGAATTTGAGTCTACAGAGATTCCGTGGGGGAGAATTCATCACATCCTTTACACTAATCTCTCACATGAAATAGATAACCCCAGTGTTTAAACATGTCCTAAATGGTGCTGCACAGAAATTATGCTCTCACTTGTATCAGTTATAATGATTTGATTTAGATTTGATTTGATGCGTCATTATTGTCACATGTACCTAGGTAGAATGAAAAATTGCATTTTGCATGCAGTAGAACCAGATCATATCATACAATGTCCATCGGGGTAATAGAACAGAGCGTGGCTTACAGGGAAGATGAAGATCTGATCTACTTTTGCAAACAGTCAATATAAAAATTCCTTTAAAAAAAACATTGTGAATATTCAGTGAGAACAGCTGTTGCTGGTGACCAACAGGCCCTCTGCTCAGGGGACAGGCTGTTCCAAAATCTCATCTTGCCTGGAAGTTGCCCAATGTAAGAACAATGCCCCTCCTTCAGAAACAGGCCAGAGGAGAACAGTGAAGGTGTGTTTTCAACTCTTCTCCAAAGTCAGAGTTTTGTTGAGAGTGGAACATCCTGAAGAATCTAATCCCCTAGGTGTTGTTAACATGAGCTGGGAAGAGAAGAGCTATAGACCAGATGTACAGTGCCATTAACTCCCTTCACTGTTTGAACTTTGACCTATGGCCTATAATGTGGCAGGCGATGGCTATGTAAAATGCAGATAATCTGAGTGGATCTTTAGATTTGAAATCTCCAACTAAACAGAAACAGAAATTCTGTTCCTTGATGACTGTGGAATTGAGAGGCATTAATTTGGGGAGTGGGACAATTCTTATTACACACAACTTACATCTCCATGAAACACTCCCAGACCAGACATAATACAGCTAAATGCACACTAAAATGATGCCCCAACAACACATCTTAACACAAACTTCAGAAACCATTTCCCATGGCAGTAGTGTAATACTGATCTTCTCATTTCCTAAATTCAGCCATTACATCTTTCTAAGACGGTTATTTGAAATTATGTTAATGGCTTCTTCAATATAGGGAAGGTAATGATCTAGTGGAATTATCACTGAACTGCTAATCTAGAGATCTAGGTAATGTTCTGGGGACCTGGGTTCAAATCCCACCATGGCAACACGACGCCTGGAGGAAGAGCGCCTCATCTTCCGCCTCGGAACCCTCCAACCACAAGGGATGAATGCAGATTTCTCCAGCTTCCTCATTTCCCCTTCCCCCACTTTATCTCAGTCTCAACTCTTGGACTCAGAACCGCCTTCTTGACCTGCAATCTTCTTCCCAATCTCTCCGCCTCCACCCCCTCTCTGGCCTATCACCCTCACCTTAACCCCCTTCCACCTGTCGCATTCCCAACGCCCCTCCCCCAAGTCCCTCCTCCCTACCTTTTATCTTAGCCTGCTTGGCACACCCTCCTCATTCCTGAAGAAGGGCTTATGCCCGAAACATCGATTCTCCTGCTCCTTGGATGCTGCCTGACCTGCTGCGCTTTTCCAGCAAACATTTTTCAGCCCTTACAGTAACATGCTCATCCCGTGAATGAATAAACAAAAAGAGTTGAACTTCGACCTTCTGGATAGTAACTTGGCAGACAGGAAGTATGTGCCAACTCAAATTTGAGCCATTTGGTCAAACTGAACCAGGAAATCACTATCTGGCAACCCTTAAGCTAAAAATGGCTGCTTTCTCTTCTTCCCTTCAGCCCCAATGCAATTCTCTGTCTTCTTGTTGTAAATGTGTTATATGTTTGAAGTACAATCCTGTACTGAATCTTATAGACAACAAGATTGGGCTTGTTAGCCTGGACCAATATAAACAGGGGATTCAGACAGTTTCCTGTCTTCAGGGACTGACTCCGAGCTGGTTGGTCACAGCCCATGGATTGTGCACACATAAATAATGGGTGACCTGGTGATGGGATATTGGCCCCTGTGCAGTTATTTCAGGTCCTGAAAGGGATTGCTCTGGATTCTTCACAAATTAAGATTAATCTGCAGGGCATTCCTGTCAGCAAACACCAGGGGAGAATCACAGAGGCTTAAAATGTGGCTGTGGCATTTTCTGGATATGAACAATCCTAAATATCCTAATCCCTGTTGTTATTGGAGATGGGGGCAGAGGGGACATACCAAGAGTTAGCCAATTGAAAAATGAACAATTCGGCTTTCTCATTGGCAAAAGGTGAAACCTTGGTCAGGTGGTCACATCAGGTGACCAGGGGGAAAGGGAGGGGTAAGGCAGAAACCTGTAGTTCTCACAGAATCCTCCGCAATCCTTTCACTCACCCAAATACCTGCTCTTTGCGTACAATCCTAATTATAGAATGCACACAGAACTTCTGGCTGCGCCAATGTGGAATCTTGATTTGGAGATGCTGATGTTGGACTGGGGTGTACAAAGTTAAAAATCACACAACACCAGGTTATAGTCCAACAGGTTTAATTGGAAGCACACTAGCTTTCGGAGCGACGCTCCTTCATCAGGTGATTGTGGAGGGTTCGATCGTAACACAGAATTTATAGCACCGTGTTACGATCGAGCCCTCCACAATCACCTGATGAAGGAGCGACGCTCTGAAAGCTAGTGCTTCCAATTAAACCTGTTGGACTATAACCTGGTGTTGTGTGATTTTTAACAATGTGGAGTCTAGTGGGGTATCATAATCTGGTGTCTGTCCATTTATGCCCTGCTGAAGTCTTCAAACATGGTTCATACAAACTAACTTATGTTTAGACAGCATCTTTAACCTGAGGACCTCCCAAAGTGTTTTACAGCCAATTAAATGCTTTTTGAAGTGTAGCCATTGTTGTAATGTTAGAAATCAGGATTAGAAACATTGACTTTTTCTCCCCCTCCCTAGCCTGAGGATGTTAAGAGTAGTTGCAGTATCCTGACTGCCAAAGTTTTCAGTTAACTCATAAGGGACCAGTGAGCACTGTCCCAATCCGCGTGGCTTAGTGACTCAATAGGCAGCACATCGACTTCAGATTTTAGATTCAGATTTTATTGTCGTGAGCACTCAGGTTAGATTTGTGGCTGAAAGCCTGCAGGATTAGTCAGTAGGATGATTGAACCCATGACCTTGGCGTTATTAGTACCACACTCTTAACTATCTGAGTGCACCAACCAACGCATAACAATATGGATGGTAGAAATCTGAAATGAAAACAGAAAGTGCTGGATAAACTCAGCAGGTCTGGCAGCATCTGTGGAGCGAGAAACAAAGTTAATGTTTTGAGTCCAAAAATTCTTCTTTGCCAAACTCAAAATCTTTCTCTGCAGATGCTGTTAGACTTTCTGAGTTCCTCCAGTATTCTCTACATTTACTCCATACTTTGGAAAGGTCCTTCATAAAATCAAAAGGAAAACTGAGTATGCTGGTCAATTCTGAGCAATTTTGGCGGCATCTGGAGAACAAAATAGAGAAACAGAAACAGTAAACTTTACAGGGCTCTGATCAGAAGTCCTGATGTGAGGTCACAGAAACATCAACTATGTTTTTTCTCTCTGCAGATACTGCCTGACGTGCTGAGTATTTCCAGAATTTTCAGGGTTTTATTCCAGTTTTCTAGCTTCCACGGTACTTTACTTGAATGGGGTAATAAATCACAGCATAACGGAAGGAAAACATACAGCACCTTCCTACAATCCCTTCTCTCCCACTAAAGCTTTCCTTACTCCCGGCAGGAGTCGGGTGGAAGCAATGGAATACAGTGGTATATTAGGAATCAAACCATATACGGTAAGAAACAGTTTCCCAGTGAGGGCTGGGCACAGGCCATCCACGTGTCCGGCACATTTGACAAAATATGGATTGTCTGGAATCTACAACTTAACCAAAAACTGGAAGCCTGTGGCTCCTGGCTGCGATACGGTATGATTTCAGTCTGAGCTGCATACATTCTGTACAGCACACAACTTTTAAACAAAAAATAAAAGACAAAGAGTACATCTGTGTACAGTGCCTTCTCGGAGCATGCCGCCAAACTAGAAATATGTGTAAAATAAGTCAGGCTTCCTCAGTGCGCTCGGGCTGAGCTGTGGGGGGAGACTGTCACAACTGTTGGTTCTATCCATTAAACTCTTTGGAGTTTGCTGTCGTACCCAGCTCTCTGTGTTAACTTTTACTGCACACGTACCATACGGGGCTGTTGGAAGCACATTAGTGTTATCCTTACTTCAAATGAAACAATCCAAATCGCTCTCAAATTCTGAGCCATTACTGAGTTCAGACCTGGATGATTTAGGGACATGCTGAAGAACCTAGTAAGATGCAGTCAGTTGTAAACAGTATAACTGCACGTGGCACTGGCCCTTCACACATAGGAAACAACTGGCCCACCGGGTGGAGTTATCTTTATCTGTGTAGCTTTCTCTATTAATAGTAAATGCTAGTTGCTGAGTTACTATTCACCACACAAAGTAGAGGAAGTTTTCAAACTAAACCACAATATATACAGATGTCTATCAAAAGGACTGACTGTCTTTGTTCTGGACCAGTTGCATTCTTGTCAGGATTTGTGCTAACCTGTAATAAATTAAAATCTATGCAAAAAAACAACTTCAAAAGTAAATGGTACAAAACCTGAGGTAAGAGTAAGCACTGATAGATTTTAAAAATCAACTCTGTTTGCTTTACACTAGGATTTGTTCATGCATCCTTAACTGTGAACAGAAAAGTGTTGTTTTCTGTCAGCTCGAGAAAGGCTAGAAATATTTTTCTTCACTTCATGAGAAGAGTTGGAAATAATTTTATTCTGAAATAATAAAAGCTGCAGATTATGTGATGCTGGTGTGGTTGGAATATCATGCGCAGGGCATCATTTATACAGCAGGGCAGGCACACAGCGTTCAAAGGGTTAACACTGACAATCAGAACCGCACTCTTTTCAAAGCAACTTTCCTTCAGAAACTATGCTCCTGCACTCAGCTTCCTGATCTGAGGGATAAAAAAAGTGAAAACGAGGAAGTCCAACTGTACTTACTGTCCACAGGGTTGATGTAATCTGTGATGTGCGTCGCACTGCCTGTTCCACTGGTCTGCATCAGGATGTCACCATACGGGCTTCGATGACTGGCCATTAGAGTCATTTGATGATAGTATTCAGCTGGATTAGCTCCTGGTGGGGGAGGAGGCAGGCTAAACAGACCTCTGTCCTTCAAGTGCTCATGAGGAACTGCAGGGCAGAAAACAAGATACCCGTTCCTAAAGTTGCAAAGAAAAACCTTTGTGATTTTTCTGCACTGACGTCAGACATCCCTCTGCTACCCAGATGGAAGCTATCCCCGCTGCTCAGTGACGGTAGTTTTGGGCGTGTTTGTGTAGAACAGAGCTCAGTGAGCTGGGGCCTCCACATTCCAGTGTTTCCTCAAACTCATAAACAAACCCTGGCTGCATCGAATGACTTCAGGCACGAAGACAGAGAGAGAGCGAAAATAAATCACAGCAGTAAAAGGTACGAACACTTGGAATCATGGCCACGCCAGGTCTAAAGTCAGTAAGTGTGACTTTTATTCATCAAAAGCAGGCACATGTGCAGTCCCACATATACTGACATACACAAGTTCACTCAGACCCTTTCTCAGGTACGCTCTAATGCAATATTACATGCACACAATATACGGATGTTCCTCAAACTTACTGGTTGAATTTACCCAGTTTGGCTGTGAAGCTTTAACCCGCCTGAGGGATTGGAGTAACTTTCTGACAGAACTTCCACCTCCAACAAGACACAACAAGACACCCAATGTTTTCATTCATTTAGAAAAGCTTGAGAGTTCCGGTGTGTCTGCTCTATTTCTCTTGATGTAGTAAGACAACCTTAACCCTTACATTGGTGACTGACTAATCGGTTTAATTGTGCAGACCAAAATAACGATTTATCCTCACTGGTGCATTACTAATGGAAGAATTAATAGCACTTGAAACTTCAGAAGATAGTTTTACAGATACATATTTTGAATATTACACTGAACACTCAGTATTAAAGGGGTTAAATTTCACTTTCTTTCCTGAATCAGAGTAGCGTTCGTGAATCTATATCAAATTATTTTCTACTCCACTTGTTTTGTCACAATTTTGTGACCTGACTTTATTATTACCATTTAGCCTTTCAGCAGGTATCTTATGTAATTAATGACCTGTTATCAACTTTGCACCTCTGTGCAATAAAAGCTTGGAGTTAATATTTTGGGAGTTCTCAGTTTGCAGTTCCATTTTATTATAATTAGCCATGACACAAAATGATTGTTAAATTTTTGTCTGTGTTTAATGCAATAAATTCTCCTGTGTGTGTAAGAACACTCTTTTACTGAACAATTAAAGCTTTACAATGATTACTTAGGGAACAGGACTTAGACAGAAAGGAGAATAAAGCTCTGATTTGCTGTTTGCATCCATGCATCTCATTAAACTCAGGAGCCATTATACTAAAACAAAGCAAACATCGATGATTGTAAAGTGACCATCATTTTAGCTCATGCCTGACACACAAAATTAAATCAGCTTCATAAATAACACCTGACGCTGCCTTTTGTGATACATGTACTTTGTATCTTGGAGAGGACATTTTGAGAAGTAATTAACGTCACTTGATACTGTCCTTCCTTTAGTTTGCCTGTTGTCAAACCATCTTTCTGTTGGTTTTGCTTTTCCTGGACAGCCCTGGTCTCTGTCCAATGTTTTGGTTTCCATGAAGTTTCATTTCATCCAAACCTTTGTTGCCTTTTTGTTTTATTCACTCATGCGATATAGGTGCCATTGGTTGGGCCAGGAGTTATTGTCATTCAGTAGGGAGTGGTTAGTCCATTTGATGTAAATACAACCACAGTGCCATCAGGGAGGGAGTTTCAGGATTTTGACCTCGTGACAGTGGAGGAACAGCAATATACTTCCACATCAGGATGGTGAATGACTGAGAGATGAACTTGCAGGAGGTGATATTCCCATGAACGGAGGAATCTCAATTATCCGGCAATCAATTAACCGAATTACGGATTATCCGAACAAGATCGTAAGGTCCCGATGCTTGGCTATCTATGTCATTCGGCATTCAATTACCTGGTATTTGATTAGCTGAACGAAATATTCCCCACTGTGTCCTTTGGTTAACTGAGGTTCCTCTGTACCTGCTCTCTTTGTTCTTCTAGATGTATGTAGTTATGAATTAGGAAGGTGCTGTCCAATAAACCTTGATGAATTTCTGGAATGCATCTGTACACACTGCAGTTTGCATTGGAGGGATTGAGTGCTTGTGGCACCAATCCTGTGGGCTGTTTTGTCATAGAGGCACAGAGGTCAACAGCACAAAAATAAGGACTTCTGCCCATTAAGTGTGCAACAGTCAAAAGAATGACCTAACCATTCTGATCCCACTTTCTGGAGTGTGGCCCATAGCTTTGTTTGCCTTGGTATCGCAAATGCCCATCTCAATGCTACTTAAATGTTATGAAGCTTTCTGCCTCTACCACCCTTACAGGCAGTGAGTTCCAGATTCAAACCACTCTTTGGGTGAAAAAGACTTTTTATCATCTCCTTCAAACCTTCTGCCCTGTACCTTAAATCTATATCCCCGGTCACTGATCCCTCCGTCAAGGGGAAAGGTTTCTTCCTGTCCATCCTATCTACGCTACTCATAATATTAAATGTCTCAAACATGACCCCCTCCAATACTGGGGCCTAACAACCTCCATGCTCTTAAACTCTGCCTTCTTAATCACTTTATCCACTTGTCACGTTATCTTTAGGGACTGGTGTACATGCACACTGAGGTCCCTCTGATCCTTGGTGCTTCCCAGAGTTCTACTATTCATCATGCATTCCCTTTCCTTGCTTGACCTGCCCAAGGCATTACCTCACACAAAAGTGGATTGAATTCCTTTTGCCACTGTCCAGCCCATCTGATCAGCCTGGGGGATTTCAAGATTTGGGAGCATATTTTTAAGGTGAAAGAAGAGAGATTTTAAAAAGACATTAGAAGGAAACTTTTTACACAGAAGTCAATTCATGTGTGGAATGAACTTCTTGAGGAAATGGAGGACACGGGCACAGTTATGTTTAAAAGACATTTAGGTAAGTACATGAATAGGAAAGGTTTGAAGGGATGTGGGCCAGGAGCAGGCAGGTGGGACTAGTTTAGTTTGGGATTATAGTGTAGCTTGGCATGGACTGGTTGCACCAAAGGGTCTGTTTCCATGCTGTAAGTCTCTGACTCCACAAATTTTTGTACCATCTGTGAATTTATTGATCAACCGTCCAACATTGAATTCTAACTTGTTTACCTAAACCACAAACAGCAAGGCCCCAATGGTGAGTGATCCCCGCTGAACCCCACTGGACACAGACTTCCAGTCACAAAAACACCCCTCAATCATCACCCTCTAATTCCTGCCACTCAGCCAAATGCGGATCCTATTTGCCCAAATTTCCTTGAATCCCCTGGACTCTTACCTTCACCATCAGTGTCCCATGGGCCGACCTTATCAAAGCCTTACTGAAATCAAAGTAGATAACATCGAATCCATTGCCCTTGCCTACACATCCGGTTACCTCTTCAAAAAATTAAATCAAATTGGCCAGACATGACCTTTCCTTAACAAAACCAAGCTGACTATTCTTGGTTTATCCCTGCCTCTCCATGTGCAGATTAATGCTGTCCCTCAGAATTGCCTTCCTTTTTTAAATAATAGTACGACACTAGCTATCTTTCAGTCTTCTGGCAAGTCTCTTCTTTGAGAAGAATTGAAAATTATTGCCAACACCTCTGCTAATTCGTCACTCAACAGCCCAGGGTACATTTCATCTGGTCCTGAAGATATATCTATAGAACAAAGAACATAGAAAAATACAGCACAGTACAGGCCCTTTGGCCCTTGATGTTGCGCCGATCCAAGCCCACCTAACCTACACTAGCCCACTATCCTCCATATGCCTATCCAATGCCCGTTTAAATGCCCATAAAGAGGGAGAGTCCACCACTGCTACTGGCAGGGCATTCCATGAACTCACGACTCGCTGATTAAAGAATCTACTCCTAACATCTGTCCTATACCTACCTATGCCCCCTTGTAATAGCTGACTCCTTATGTGGAAAAAGGTTCTCATAGTCAATCCTATCTAAACCTCTAATCATCTTGTACACCTCTATCAAGTCACCCCTAAACCTTCTTTTCTCTAATGAAAACAGCCCCAAGTGCCTCAGCCTTTCTTTATACGATCTTCCTACCATACCAGACAACATCCTGGTAAACCTCCTCTGCACCCGTTCCAGTGCCTCCACATCCTTCCTATAGTATGGTGACCAAAACTGCACACAATACTCCAGATGCGGCCGCACCAGAGTCTTATACAACTGCAACATGACCTCAGGACTCCAGAACTCATTTCCTCTATCAATAAAAGCCAGTACGCCATATGCCTTCTTCACAGCACTATTTACCTGGGTGGCAACTTTCAGAGATCTGTGTGCATGGACACCAAGATCCCTCTGCTCATCCACACTACCAAGTATCCGACCATTAGCCCAATATTCCATCTTCTTGTTAATCTTATCAAAGTGAATCACTTCACACTTACCTACATTGAACTCCATTTGCCACCATTCTGCCCAGCTCTGCAGTTTATCTATATCCCGCTGTAACCTGCCACATCCTTCCTCACTGTCAACAACTCCACCGACTTTCGTATCATCCGCAAACTTGCTCACCCAACCTTCTAGCCCCTCCTCCAGGTCATTTATAAAAATGACAAACAGCAATGATCCCAAAACAGATCCTTGCGGAACACCACTAGTAACTGCACTCCAAGACGAACCTTTACCATCAACTACTACCCTTGTTCTTCTTCCAGCCAGCCAATTCCTAATCCAAACTTCTAACGCACCCTCAATGCCATACCTCCGTATTTTTTGCAGTAGCCTACCATGGGGAAACCTTATCAAACGCCTTACTAAAATCCATATACACCACATCTACTGCTTTACCCTCGTCCACCTCCTTAATCACCTTCTCAAAGAATTCAACAAGGTTTGTGAGGCACGACCTGCCCTTCACAAAACCATGCCGACTATCCTTGATCACACTATTCCTATCCAGATGTTCATAAATCCTATCCCTTACAATTCTCTCTAAGACTTTGCCCACAACCGAGGTAAGACTCACCAGCCTATAGTTACTAGGGTTATCCCTACTACCCTTCTTGAACAAGGGAACTACATTTGCTATCCTCCAGTCTTCTGTAGACAACGAGGCACTATTCCTGTAGACAACGAGGACATAAAAATCAAGGCCAATGGCTCTGCAATCTCCTCCCTTGCTTCCCAGAGAATCTTAGGATAAATGCCATCAGGCCCAGGTGGACTTATCTATTTTCACCCTTTCCAGAATTTCCAACACCTCTTCCCTACATACCTCAAAGCCATCTATGTTCCAGCCTGCCAGACACTCGGATCTCCTCTCTGTCTATGTCAGATCACAGTCCTTCTCCCTGATTTCTATACTCACATCATCCTTCTCACTGGTGAACACCATCACAGGGTATTCATTTAGAAAATTACTGCAGCTTCTAACACCAAGTACAAATTATCCTAATGGGCCTTACTCTCTTCCGAATTATCTTCTTATCCTTAATGTAAATTAACTTAGGATTTTCCTTTTTTTTTACTTGTCATTATTCTTTCATGCCTCCTTTCTGTTCTCCTAATTTCCTTTTTAATTTTCTATTGCACATTTTGTACCCTTCCACGGCTTTTGTTGTTTTGGGCCTTTGGAATGTGCCATGAGCCTCTGAACTTCATAAAGCTCTGGTTAGGCCCCATTTAGAATACTGTGTCCAATTTTCGGCCCCACACCACAGGAAGATCATACTGCACTGGAGAGTGTCCGGTGGAGATTTACACAGATGATTCCTGGAATAGTAGGCCTACGAACAGCTGAGGATCCTGGGATTGTATTCATTAGAGTTTAGAAGGTTGAGGGGAGATCTAATAGAAACTTACAAGATAATGCATGGTTTAGAAAGGGTGGATGCTGGGAATTTGTTTCTGTCAGTCGACGAGATTAGGACCTGTGGGCACTGCCTTAAAATTGGAGGGGGTCAATTTAAAACAGAAATGAGGAAACATTTCTTCAGCCAGAGAGTGGTGGGCCTGTGTAATTCATTGCCATGAAGTGCAGCGGAGGCCGGGACGTTAAATGTCTTCAAGGCAGAGTTTGATAAACTCTTGATCTCGCAAGGAATTAAGGACTACGGGGAGAGTGCGGGTAAGTGGAGTTGAAATGCCCATCAGCCATGATTAAATGGCAGAATGGACTCAATGGGCTGAATGGCCTTCCTTCCACTCCTATGTCTTATGGTGTTACGGTCTTTATCTCCATATCCCACCCCTGATATCCAGCATTTCCTGCCCCGCCCCATACTTTGTCTTTATAAGAATATGTTAACCCTGTACACTCCCTATTTCCTTCCTGAATGTGTCCTATTGTTCTGACACAGTATCTGCTCCCAGTCCAATCTGGCCAAATCATACTGACCATTATGAAAATCAGCCTCACACTAGTTTAGAACTATGGTTTCAGGCCTACCCTGGTCTACAAAACACTATTTCTCCGATAATTCAGTCACTTGCCCTGCTACATTCCCTAAAATTAAGTTCAGGACAGCTCCATCTATTGTAAGGCCTCTTATGTACCGGCTTAAAGCTCTCCTGGATACATTTTGAGAATTTCATTCCCTTTAACCCTTTCACATTATGACTATCCCAGTTAATATTGGGATTCCTATAATATCTTATTAGTTTAACACTTCTTTGACATTTGACATTTTATATATCTGCTCTTCTATTTCTCTTGGACTTTTGGAGGCTGAGAGTAAACTCCCAGCAATGTGACTGCTCCTCTTTGGTATTTAAGTTCTGCCCTTGACTTCATTCGATGAGCTTTCTAAGGTATCAACCGTCCTTACTACTGTATTTGATTCCCTAGTCAATATTGCGTCACCTTCCTCTTCTATTAATCTCCTTCTCTGCCTTTCCAGAAAACCCTATATTCTAGAACATTGAGCTGCCAATACTATCTCAATCACATCTCAGTGATAGCAATGTTTTAATATATGCCCTCAACTCATTTGCCACATTTGTCAGATTCTTTACATTAAAATAAATGCCATCTGACCATGCCAAATTCATTTGTGCCTTAACCCGCCTATAATTTCTCTGTCGTCTTGATTCCTTTGCTGTCTCTTCTAATTTTGGCTGTTCATCTTCCCCATGCTGAACCTTGACTCAGGATCCTACCCCCTACTAAGTTAGTATAACCCCCTCTCCAGCAGTAACAAGCCTCCTATCAAGGATGCTGGTCCCTTTCTGGTTTGGATGCAACCCATCCACATTGTATGGGTCCCACTGTTCCCCCCCTCCACCCCCACTCCCCCACCCCCAAAACATCATAAAGTTCAGAAATCTAAACCCTCCCACCTGCACCATCTCTCCAGCCTCATTTTCATCTGGGCCAACCTCCTACTTCTGTACTCACTCACACATAGCACCGGAAATAGTCCAAAGAAGACTAGCTTTTGAGTACCTGTTCTTTAATTTACTTCCTTGTTCCTAAAATTCCACTTCTGGGACCATGGCCCTTTTTCTACCTGTGTCACTGATACCAATATGTACCACAATCTCTGTTTGCCCTCCCCCTTAAGAATGCCCTGCATCCTGACCATTGCATCTGGAAGACAGCATACATCCTGGAGTGTCTTTTTCACCTGCAGAAATACCTATCTGTTCCACTTACATTCGAATCCCTTACTTTCTTCCTTCCCCCTTGTGCAGCAGGCCAACCCTGGTATCGTGAAATTGGCTGCCACTGCTTTCAGCCGCTCAGTTTCCAAAATGGTAGAACTGTTCGAAGGGAGGATGGCAATCGGGGATTCCTGCACCACCTGCCTTCCATTACTGTCTGGTGGTCACCCATGCCTTTACCACCTGTTCCATTTTCATCTATGATGTGATGTGTGACCATCTCAGTGAATGTGCTGTCCATTAGATGTTCAGTATTACAAATGATGCTCCACAGTGAATTCACCCACAGCACCAGCTCTAAAATGTGGTTAGTCAGCAGCTGCAGCTGGTCGCAATTCCATCATCGATCACTCGGGACACCTGAAGCTTCCTTGATTTTTATTACACAAGAGGAACATATCATGGGTGTGAGGTTTGTAGCCATGACTTCCTTTAAGCTCCTTAGTCACTTTTTTTTCAAAAAGAAGTTACTAATTATACACGTCTAAGAATATTAACTTACTTCCCTTATGCTACCTGTACTTTCTTTGCCCCACTTTGCTTACTTATATTACTTTATTATTATAGATCCTAACTTTTACAGTATTCCTGTTTCTCATTTACTCCTTTCTTCCAAAAAAATGCACTTCTTTAAAATCACCAAGCAATCAACACATCACTTTCCTGTGATCTCACTGTTTGATTTATTTTCTCAATCAAAACAAAACAAAGCGAAAACCAACTCTTTTCCTCTGCACCAAATTTCTATGGTGCGCCAAATTCCCAGAAAAACGCGCTCCCATCCTGATTACACTCCTTTCCATCAGGCAGAAGATACAAAAGTTTGAATACATGTACCAACAGATTTAACAACAGCTTTTTCTCGGCTGTTATCAGACTTATGAATGGACCTCTCATATCTTAGAGCTGATCTTCCTCTGTACTTCCTCTGCAGTTGTAACACTATGTTCTGCATTCTATTCTATTACCCTGAAGCACATACGCAAGGTATCGTTTGTTTGGTTAGCACATGAAACAATGCTGTGTCTCAGTACATGTGACAATAATAGATCAAATCCAAATCAAAAAGTCACTCAGGATGTTCCTCACTCTGTCTCAACTGCTTGTGTGATTTTCACTGTCCTGGATGGTGTTAAGCTTCTTGTGTTGTTGGGACTGCACATATCCCAGTAAGTAGGCAGCACTCCATCACATTCCTCACTCATGGCTTTAGATGGTGGATAGGATTTGAGGAGTCAGGAGATGAGTCATTCATTCTATCCATTCCAAACTTTTGACCAGCTCGGTCCAAATTTGGGTCTTGTTCATGTCTTGATGCATTTGGACATCGACTGTTTCAATATTTGAGGAGTA
This sequence comes from Hemiscyllium ocellatum, assembly GCF_020745735.1. Classification (NCBI taxonomy): domain Eukaryota; kingdom Metazoa; phylum Chordata; class Chondrichthyes; order Orectolobiformes; family Hemiscylliidae; genus Hemiscyllium; species Hemiscyllium ocellatum. Next base: position 22,684,854 of record NC_083407.1, on the reverse strand, counting down.
TCGAAATTATGCTTAACATCCCCACTTCTGACCATAAAATGGAGGGAAGGTCATTGGTAAAGCAGCTGAAGACCTTTGCAGTGATGTCCTTGGGCTGTGATGAGTGACTTCTCTAACAGCCACACACATATTTACTTGTACTAGATATCACTCCAACAAGCTAAGAGATCCCCCACCCACCCCAAAATTCCCATTGATTCCAGTTTGGCAAGAGCTCCCTGACATCACACTCAATCAAATGCAGCCTTGATGTCCAAGGGCTGTCACTCTCACCTCCTCTATAATTTAATTCTTTTGTCCATGTTTTAAACAAGGCTGTAATGAGGTCAGAAGCAGAGTGGCCCTGGCAGAAACCAAACTGGGCATCACTGAGCAGGTTACTGCTGAGCAGGGGCTGCTGGATAGCATTGTTGAGACCCTTCCCATCACTTTACTGATGACAAAATTGAAAGTGCAATATTAGCATTAATTTCAAGAGTAAAAAGTGAGGTCTGCAGATGCTGGAGATCAGAGCTGAAAATGTGTTGCTGGTTAAAGTGCAGCAGGTCAGGCAGCATCCAAGGAACAGGAAATTCAACGTTTCGGGCCAGAGCCCTTCATCAGGAATGAGGAAAGTGTGTCCAGCAGGCTAAGATAAAAGGTAGGGAGGAGGGACTTAGGGGAGAGGCGATGGAGATGTGATAGGTGGAAGGAGGTCAAGGTGAGGGTGATAGGCCGGAGTGGGGTGGGGGCGGAGAGGTCAGGAAGAAAATTGCAGGTTGGGGGGGCGGTGCTGAGTTCGAGGGAATCGACTGAGACAAGTTGGGGGGGGGGGGGAAATGAGGAAACTGGAGAAATCTGAGTTCATCCCTTGTAGTTGGAGGGTTCCCAGGCGGAAGATGAGGCGCTCTTCCTCTAACCGTCGTGTTGTTATGTTCTGGCCATGGAGGAGTCCAAGGACTTGCATGTCCTTGGTGGAGTGGGAGGGAGAGTTAAAGTTTTGAGCCACAGGGTGGTTGGGTTGGTTGGTCTGGGCGTCCCAGAGGTGTTCCCTGAAGCGTTCCGCCAGTAGGCGGCCCGTCTCCCCAATATAGAGGAGGCCACATCGGGTGCAGCGGATGCAATAGATGATGTGTGTGGAGGTGCAGGTGAATTTGTGGCGGATATGGAAGGATCCCTTGGGGCCTTGGAGAGAGGTAAGGGAGGAGGTGTGGGCGCAAGTTTTGCATTTCCTGCGGTTGCAGGGGAAGGTGCCGGGAGTGGAGGTTGGGTTGGTGGGGGGTGTGGACCTGACGAGGGAGTCACGAAGGGAGTGGTCTTTGCGGAACACTGATAGGGGAGGGGAGGGAAATATATCCCTGGTGATGGGGTCCGTTTGGAGGTGGCGGAAATGATGGCAGATGATACGCTGTATACGGAGGTTGGTGGGGTGGTAGGTGAGAACCAGTGTGGTTCTGTCCTGGTGGCGATTGGAGGGGCGGGGCTCAAGGGCGGAGGAGCAGGAAGTGGAGGAGATGCGGTGGAGGGCATCGTTGATCACGTCTGGGGGGATTCTGCGGTCTTTGAAGAAGGAGGCCATCTGGGCTGTACGGTATTGGAACTGGTCCTCCTGGGAGCAGATGCGGCAGAGACGAAGGAATTGGGAATATGGGATGGCGTTTTTACAGGGGGCAGGGTGGGAGGAGGTGTAGTCCGGGTAGCTGTGGGAGTCAGTCGGTTTATAGTAGATGTCTGTGTTGATTCAGTCGCCCGAGCTAGAAATGGAAAGGTCTAGGAAGGGGAGGGAGGAATCTGAGACAGTCCAGGTGAATTTGAGGTCGGGATGGAAGGTGTTGGTAAAGTTGATGAACTGGGAGCACGAGGCAGCGCCACGCCGACTTTCATCACCACGCGTAACCCCGCCCCCCATGCCGACTTCCGTCATCACGCGTAACCCCGCCCCCACGCCAACTTCCGTCACCACGCGTGACCCCGCTCCCACACCGAGGTTCGTCACCACGTCTAACCCCGCCCCTACGTCGATCTCCATCTCCGCCCCTGCCCCAACCCCGCCCCCACTCCCAGCCCCAGTCCCACACCAGGTCGTAGCTCCCAGCCTTGCCGGATCTTCACCATCCCTCCAGACCTCCCCCTCTCTGAGGATGAAAGATCAGTCCTCAGCAGAGGCCTCACCTTCATTCCCCTATGCCCTCGGATTAATGAGTTCAACACGTGGCGAGATATTGAACAATTCTTCCGCCGCCTTCGCCTCCGTGCCTACTTCTAGAACCAAGAGTCCCGACCACCCTCTGACGACCCCTTCTCCCGACTCCAACACACCCCATCCACCTGGACACCTCGTGCTGGCCTCTTACCCGCCCTCGATCTCTTTATAGCCAACCGCCGCCGTGACATTAACCGACTCAATCTGTCCACCCCTCTTACCCACTCCAACCTCTCACCCTCAGAACGTGCAGCCCTCCACTCCCTTCGCTCCAACCCCAACCTCACCATCAAACCGGCAGACAAGGGAGGCGCGGTAGTAGTTTGGCGCACCGACCTTTATACCGCTGAGGCCAAACGCCAGCTCGCGGACGCCTCCTCCTATTGCCCCCTTGACCATGACCCCACCTTCCACCACCAAACCATCATTTCGGAGACCATCCATAACCTCATCACCTCAGGGGATCTCGCATCCACCGCCTCTAACCTCATAGTCCCACAACCTTGCACCGCCCGTTTCTACCTCCTTCCCAAAATCCACAAACCTGACTGCCCCGGCTGACCCATTGTCTCAGCCTGCTCCTGCCCCACCGAACTCATCTCCGCGTACCTCGACACGGTTCTGTCCCCCTTAGTCCAAGAACTCCCCACCTATGTTAGGGACACCACCCACGCCTTCCACCTCCTCTATGATTTTCGCATCCCCAGTTCGCAACGCTTTATCTTCAAGATGGACATCCAGTCCCTGTACACCTCCATCCCCCATCACGAAGGACTCAAAGCCCTCTGCTTCTTCCTTTCCCGCCGCACCAACCAGTACCCTTCCGCTGACACCCTCCTCCGACTGACTGAACTGGTCCTCACCCTGAACAACTTCTCTTTCCAATCCTCCCACTTCCTCCAAACTAAAGGAGTTGCCATGGACACCCGCATGGGCCCAAGCTATGCCTGTCTCTTCGTAGGATATGTGGAACAGTCCATCTTCCGCAACTACACTGGCACCATCCCCCACCTTTTCCTCTGCTACATCGATGACTGTATTGGCGCTGCCTCGTGCTCCCACGAGGAGGTTGAACAGTTCATCAACTTTACCAACACCTTCCATCCCGACCTCAAATTCACCTGGACTGTCTCAGACTCCTCCCTCCCCTTCCTAGACCTTTCCATTTCTAGTTCGGGTGACCAACTCAACACAGACATCTACTATAAACTGACTGACTCCCACAGCTACCTGGACTACACCTCCTCCCACCCTGCCCCCTGTAAAAACGCCATCCCATATTCCCAATTCCTTCGTCTCCGCCGCATCTGCTCCCAGGAGGACCAGTTCCAATACCGTACAGCCCAGATGGCCTCCTTCTTCAAAGACCGCAGAATCCCCCCAGACGTGATCGACGATGCCCTCCACCGCATTTCCTCCACTTCCCGCTCCTCCGCCCTTGAGCCCTGCCCCCCCAACCGCCACCAAGACAGAACCACACTGGTTCTCACCTACCACCCCACCAACCTCCGTATACAGCGTATCATCTGCCGTCATTTCCACCACCTCCAAACGGACCCCACCACCAGGGATATATTTCCCTCCCCTCCCCTATCAGCGTTCCGCAAAGACCACTCCCTTCGTGACTCCCTCGTCAGGTCCACACCCCCCACCAACCCAACCTCCACTCCCGGCACCTTCCCCTGCAACCGCAGGAAATGCAAAACTTGCGCCCACACCTCCTCCCTTACCTCTCTCCAAGGCCCCAAGGGATCCTTCCATATCCGCCACAAATTCACCTGCACCTCCACACACATCATCTATTGCATCCGCTGCACCCGATGTGGCCTCCTCTATATTGGGGAGACGGGCCGCCTACTGGCGGAACGCTTCAGGGAACACCTCTGGGACGCCCAGACCAACCAACCCAACCACCCCGTGGCTCAACACTTTAACTCTCCCTCCCACTCCACCAAGGACATGCAAGTCCTTGGACTCCTCCATGGCCAGAACATAACAACACGACGGTTGGAGGAAGAGCGCCTCATCTTCCGCCTGGGAACCCTCCAACCACAAGGGATGAACTCAGATTTCTCCAGTTTCCTCATTTCCCCTCCCCCCACCTTGTCTCAGTCGATTCCCTCGAACTCAGCACCGCCCCCCTAACCTGCAATTTTCTTCCTGACCTCTCCGCCCCCACCCCACTCCGGCCTATCACCCTCACCTTGACCTCCTTCCACCTATCACATCTCCATCGCCCCTCCCCCAAGTCCCTCCTCCCTACCTTTTATCTTAGCCTGCTGGACACACTTTCCTCATTCCTGATGAAGGGCTTTTGCCCGAAACGTTGAATTTCCTGTTCCTTGGATGCTGCCTGACCTGCTACGCTTTAACCAGCAACACATTTTCAGCATTAATTTCAAGAGGACTACAATACAAGAGCATGGACTGTTAAAACTGTATAAGGGTCTGCTCAGATCTCATTTGGAATTTATGAGCAGTTTTGGGCCCCGTATCTAAGGAAGGATGCGTTGGTATACGAGGGTGTTCAGAGAAAGTTCACAAGTATGATCCCAGGAACGAATGGCTTGATATCTGAAGAACTTGGAGTTTTGAAGGATATGGGGCTGATTTGACTGAAACTTACAGAATACTGAGAGGCCTGGATAGAGTGAACATGGAGATGATGTTTGCAATAACAGGAGGCATTGAACCTGATGTGAAACTTTGTTGAAAGATATTCCTGCAAAGTGCCTTGGGGTGTTTTATCACAGCAAAAGATGTTGCATAAATACAAGTCTTCACTGGCAAAAACATGCAAGTGAAGAACACAGACAGACTTACCATCAGCTGGACTCAAGCCTCTTGCAGCTGAGATCATGGAGAGCGTGGGGCTACCATGCATGGTCCTCAGGTAATGCTCCATGTGCGGGTTGACATAAGGATGGGGTGGGCTGAAAGGAGACTCGCCCGTGGCTGCTGGATTCCGATGAGGAGACAGCCTAATGAGGGAGATGTCGGAGAAGACAGGGCTTCCAGTCAAGGCAGGAGGCCTGAGGAAAGAGAAGCACAAAATGTTTGAGAGTTCAGGCAACTTTCTATCTGCATTCCCATTGAGAAGTGTGCAGCTGGCTATCTGTTTGGGTCTGTTGATCGGAAGTGCGTTTGATGTGAACATTTATATTCAACCCTGCTTTGAGCGCGGACATAGTCATACAGCACTGAAATAGAGCCTGTGGTCCAACCAGTCCATGACAAACATATCCCAAACCAAACTAGTCCCATATGCCTGCTCCTGGCCTATATCTCTCCAAACTTTTCCTATTCATGTACTTATCCAAATGTCTTTTAAATATTGCAACTGTACCCGCATCTACCATTTCCTCAGGAAGTTTAATCCACATGTGAACCACCCTCTGTGTAAAACATTTGTCCCTCATGTCCTCTCTGTTCTCACCTTAAAAACTTGCCCTCTAGTCTTGCAAACCCCCATCCTCAGGAAAAGATACCTACCATTAACCTGATCTACACCACTCATGATTTTATAAACCTCTATGAGACCCCTCTCAATATTTTATGTTCCAGTGAAGAAAGGTCCCAGCCTATCAAACCTTTCTTCATAATTCAAAGCTTCCATACCTGGCAACATCCTGGTAAATCTCATATGATCATTTTTGTGCACTATGACACGAAGCTGGTCGAAGTGGGAGGGAGCAAGACTCCAAGTTATAACTCAGGTCTGAATTCATCATAAACTGGAGCTCAACTGCTTTTTCCTAAGTTGACAGGAGGCTGAGTTTCTGCTGTGATATAACTGAATAAATTCAGACCTACATTGTGCACTTGGATTCAAAGCAGCTGGTAATCTGAGACAAAGCTCAGTATTTTATCATTGCTATCTTTCTGAGGCTAATGCGGACCTTATGAATCCTTGACGTTCCTCGCAGCTTAAATGGATAAATGTTGGAGGTTGGAAAGAGCTAACCAACACCAGCAACATCTCCCCCTCACCTTCCACACTCCATGGTGATAAAAGTACATTTTACTCCAGGAATGCATGGAAAATCTTCATAACATCTTAAGATATTGCCTTTGGGTAGGAAGAGACAAGCTCAAATGATAGCACACTAAACGATGAGCTTCATTTATGAGTTGGACTCATGTGCCACCCCTCCTCCCACTATTAACAGAAGACAAGACCATATAGGTCTTCCTTGACAACTTTTTAACGCTGGTTCTAGTGATTCTGGAAGTGACAGAATATTCTAAGCAGGTCAAATGTCTCCTGGTGGATGAGGTATTTTGCTAAAAGAGGGAAGGAGAGGGGTAACTTCGAGGGAGAAAAGGAAGAAAATAATACCAGCACAGCGAATGTTGATTTATTTGAATTAAATGTAATGAAAGTAAGTGTTACGTCTTGATTAAAAATTCCTTTGGTGTTGTACCAAGCGAGAGGGATCTCTGGCCTTATTTTGGAGTACAACTTTATAAATTACACTGCTGTTAGGGAAATGTTCAGTGGGAAGCCCAACTCAAACCCACTCATTCCTACCAGATGGATTAGGTTAAAGGAAGGACTTTGAAATTAAATGGGTGCTTCTCACATCTTGCGGAGTTGTGTGAGGGAACATCATATATTGCAATATTGTTGACATGTAGGTAGACACTAGTTATTTTCATCTCAGCAGGATCTACTTTGGCGATGGTTCTTAGGGATAAATGGATCAAAGGGGGAAAGCAGGGTTCAGGCACTGAGTTAGATGATTACTCATGATCATATTGAGATATGTGGCCTCTATCTGCTAGGACTGGGTGGGTTTGATTTGGGTATGCCACTCAATTCTTTTCTGTTCCCATTTGATAAATTATCTTAAAATTGGCATTGAAGTTTTTTTCCTTTTATTTTCAATAATAGCATTGTAATTTATAATGTCATTCTCTAAAGTCATACTGAGTGATGGAGCACTCGAATGGCCAAATGGCTGATCTCTGCTCCTAGTTTTTCCATCTCAATGGTACGAGGGAGGGAAGCGTGCTCCGTGCTTTTTTAAAATATTGTCAATGATTTACCAAGTGAACCATACAAATCCTCACTTTAACAACTTATTTGAAGGATGCCATTTTAGGCACTGTGACTATCCCTCGATACTACACTGCTGCTGATGTTGAACTTTAATCCTCTGTCTTATGGTTCAGACTCAAAGATGCTGGCTAACTGTTCTACCTAATTACTATGTCACCAGTTAGTAACAACAGCACATTCAGGTGTGAATACATTTTAAGTCTATGTTCATTCATCCAGCAACTCACTGTTTAGGGCTTTCTAATTGAGCTTCTGTTACCACCACATATCTGAATCAAAATCATAAATAAGATGAACTACTGGGACTAACACCACAGGGCATGATTACACCTTGAGATCTCTGCAGCCTTTGACATGATTAATGACACCATCCCCTTCCAAGTGCTGTCACCAGTTGCCCAACCCTATTCTTAATTGGTTGTATTTTGACCCATCCAATTCTAGTCAGCACTTCTCCACCTATCTATGTATTCGTGGTGCCATCCTCATTTTCATTGATGTGTTAACCTGTGTTACCCAAAGACATAGGGTCAGTTTCCTCAGAGATGCTGACAACACCCAGCACTACTGTCTCAACTGCTCCACATCCTCCATTTGATGGTTAGTCCAGCATTCTGTTTTCCTTAAACAGTGGTAAGATCGAAACATCCAGCCTCAGCCACTACTACAAATTTTGAATCTTAGCAATCAACTCTATTTCCCTCAGCAGCCAGCCAGACTGCCCAGGAGCGCTAAAAATACCCTCTGACATTAAAGAATACCCAATGTCACCTCCATTGACAACTCCATTTCAGGCCATCTACCGCTGAAACCATCACCCATGTCTTCGTCACTTCCAGTGCCAAGTATGGCCATTCTGTTTCTGCCTGTTGGGAACCACAATTGTCTGAAAAATATGACGCTCTTATTCTGGATAACACCAAGCCTTATTTGTTCATTCCCTGATCCCTCCAAGCCGACATCCTGGCCCTCAGTGGCTCCAATTTAAATGATCTTTCTTGTATTTAAATCAGGTAATGATCTTGTTCTCTCTCTATTTTTGTAACCTGCTTCAATGCTGCCTACACACCTACTCACCATCTTGCCTCCATTTCTCTGATCTAGTCTTTAAGACATTCTCCTTCAAGTCAATACTATCAGCTGTTCCTTTTGCTCCACTCTGGGATTTTCTCTCTAGCATGGCTTGCCAATGCCCCGTCTTCTGCTCTTTGGAAGCATGCTCCTTAAAATCCAACCCATTGGCTGCGCTTCTTGATAATTTACCCACCCTCCCCCAATATTGCCCCCACTCTGGCTCAGTATTCATAATGGCCATCCAACTCTGCCTTGGGACATCTGTCTCTGCATCTAGGGAGCCACAGAAATTCCTCCTTTTTTATTGTTGTTGTTGCATTTTCCAAAGAAAAGATGACAAAAATCTGAAAGGCAGGACCTTAAAATAAACAGAAGTTTTCAGCACCCCATGTTGCTCTGGTTGCAGCTGATGTGTGGCAAACATCGGGTCTGAAAAGTTCAGCTGAACTAATTCACCGAACCACCTCATTTATCAACCTGACAAGAAGGATTTCAATAGCAACAGGTAGCAGAATCACTAAAATTCACCGCTCGATCATGCAGAAAGATACACACTCACTCCACAGCTAATGGAACCTGATCGAAATGATCAGACAGCTTTACCCTTTTCTTGGGTTCGTGTTCCTACTTATTGGGTGATGTGTATTTGAGTTTCCCTTGAGAAAGCAATTCACAGTTAATAGATTGGAATAGCTTCCTGCCTCTTTTTGCAACAGTGCATCTTAACTTGGATATCATGTTTAGTCGAACCAAGTTGTACCCACAGTCCAAAATGAGAATGACAAAGCTGAAAGTTTCTTCCCTTGTATTACACCACAACTTTAAAAAGGTTACAAACATTTCACAAACTTGGAGCAAATTGGCATTAATATACTGCCTTTCCCATCCTGAAGATGTGTCAAACACTTCAAAGCCAATGAATTACTCTTGGACAGTAGTAATTGTTGAAAGGCAGACCAACACAATAGTCAATCTATGCACAGCAAGGGTCAAAAAGCATCAATAAGATAAATAATTCAGCTCGGTGGTGTTGGTTCAAGGGTAAACATTGACCAGGATACTGAGAGACATCTTAGCTACACTTTAAACAGTGCCACAATCTCTTACTTCCACTTGAATCCAGCAGACTAGAACTCAGTGTAATGCCTCATTGTTACCTCCAACAGTGAAGCACCCTCTCAACTCTACAATTAAATAGCCTGGATTATGTGATTCAAACCCACAACCTTCTGATTCAGAGGTGATAGCTCTAGCCACAGTACCCATAGAATAGAATAGAAACCCTACAGTGTGACAACAGGCCCTCTGGTCCAACAAGTCCACACTGACCTTCTGAAGAGTAACCCACCCACACCCACTCCCCGACCCTATTGCGCTACATTTTCCCCTGATTAATGCACCTAATCTACACATCCCTGAACACCATGGGCAATTTATCATGGCCAATTCACCTACCCTGCACATCTATGGACTGTGGGAGGAAATTCACATAAACATGGGGAGCATGTGCAAACTCCTCTCAGACAGTCACCTGAGGTGGGAATTGAACCCGTGTCCCTGGCGCTGTGAGGCAGCAGTGCTAACCACTGAGCCACTGTGCTGCCCATATGTTTAGTTAAAGATTTTTCCACCAACTTTGGGTTTTTAAGATGCAGTGCTATATCCTCCATCCATTGCTACTCTCAGTTGTTAAAACATCGACATTGTATGTGAGCCGTCAGGCAGAAGTGGAGCTGGTTAAAAAAAAACACCTGGAGCTGATGCCAATTCCCAGCTAAAGCTGCCATTTCTCTGGTACCAAAGTAAGGTGGAAAACAGCAGATTTAAATGAGCTGGTGAATGAAGTGGTTGTGCGCTGACCTTGGATTTCGGGTTTAAATGGGAAAGTGCCATTAGTCACAGCTAGCTGCAGTTGTTCAAATAAAAGCGAGTCCTTTTTTTTGCTTCAGCCTTTGCATTTGAATCATGCTCCATATACATCATGTTACCTGACCAATTGTCCAGCTGTGATTCTAATCTTACCACTTATAAATTCCAACCCCTCCCCTCCATCACCCCATCCCCCGCTTTAAAATGCGGAGTACAAAATAAATGTGAGCCAACCTGCCCTGTTTCAGGAGACTTCCAGCATCCTATTAACAGCTAATCCTAGCAGAAGAGCAAGGAGACTTGGGACACAGATGCACTCAAGACATTTGAAAAGTAATTCTTCTAAAACTTGAGAACGATTTACACGTGCTGAAAAAAATTGTAAGACCAAAACACTGTCAATTTTTTGAAAATAGATTCATAGAATGCCTACAGTGTGGAAGCAGGCCATTCAGCCCAACGAGTCCACACCAACCCACCAAAGGGAATTCCACCCAGACCCACCTCCCATTTCCCATGCACCATCCCTGAACACTATGGGGTAATTTAGCATGGCCAAACTAATTAACCTGCACATCTTTGGATTGTGAGAGGAAACCAGAGCTCCTGGTGGAGATATGAGGAGAACATGCAAACTCCACACAGTCAGTCGCCCAAGGGTAGAATTGACGCTGTTTCCTAACACTGTGAGGCAACAGTGCTAACCACTGAGCCACCATGTCACCCCCACATCACCCTGACAGCTTTTTCTCAGCAAGGCAAGACATCAGGATGCCCTTGGTCAGAGTAGATGAAACAGGATTATGTGATATCAATTCCAAAGAGCCTTCATTTACTCTGTTTAATATGTGCTAGGACCCTCCCTTTGATCATATCAGAAGCTCACAGGCACAAACCTAAGCTTGTTAATATTGTAGCTCACACATTGTAATCTATTAGATCAGAGTTAGAGGGAAAATTAGGTAATGCTGTCTAATAGTGAGTTAAAGAAGTTTCTCGATGCACACAAACTTGACTTGTGAGTTTGATACTAACATAAAATCACTGTTCTGTGGCTGTGCAGTACAGTTTCTAGAGGACAGCACTGCCATCTTATAGGCATATAAGTCTATGTGTTGATAAAAAAAACGCTGAAAGATTCCAGCCACAATTCTAAACTAAGCAGATAGTGCTGCAGCAATATATGTCAGGGAGGGATCAGGGTTTGAGGTGGGGGCTGTTCTGAGTCTGGGATTTTAGTGTTTCCACAATATGCCACACAATTACAAACAGAAATAGCAGTCATATTCATAAGGATTAAACAGGGAGATAGACTTTTGTTTGAAATAAACTGTCAGCAAAACCTGCTTAGCTGTTGTAACTGTAGAACTATGGAAAATAAAATTAAAACAAAAGTGTTCAAGGCCAAGAATGAAAGAAAAGGGAATAAATGAACTGAGAACAGTCAATGGAAATGAGAAACTGCAAACAGCTTTTGAAATATCTTCCCCTGTTCCTGCACTTGCTAATTCTCCCTTTCTTCATATTGGCTTCTACAAACCCCTAGCCAGAGGTGGGTTCTGCAGATGCTGGAGATTAGAGTCAAGATTAGAGTGGTGCTGGAAAAGCACAGCAGGTCAGATAGCATCCGAGAAGCAAGAAAAATCCCTTCATCAGGAATGACAAGTAAACCTACTAATGGTTCCTCGTATGTGAACCTTGACTTTATTGGAATGGAAATCCACTAGAGATGGTGCTATAGAGACTGTGGCCTCAACAAGTTCAACACCAGACCTCATGCTTAAGCCAAATGTACCTTGCGTGTGCCAGAAGTTTCTCAGTGAGTGCTGTCTTAGCATCACTTAATCGCCGCTCTATTTGAGAGTTTGGAACATACAGCTCCATTCAACACACCTGCTTACTATTCTTCAGGCTTTTCCTGCGTGGGTCAGGAGCCAGTTGACAGAGTCAAAGTGAAGTTGAGAAACCTGCAGTATATTGGAAACAGTCATTGTGTGGGTGGTCACTTAACAGCTTGAAGTGGCCTCACCATTCCATTCAGAACTTGAACTTGGAAGGCTAATAGAAGGGCTTGCGGCTCAGGTAACAGCAGGATGTCAACACTGATGTCAACAGTCCAGCACTGGGCAGTGCTGGACTGTTAAAGCTCAGGATCCTCTCAGCCTGTCTTATTGCTAGCCCCAGGGCCCCGAACACTGCAGGAAGCTGCAGCGCCTCCTGTTGCCTGTGAAAAATCTGCAGCCTGATTAGAAAACCTCAATCAGCCTCCAACAATTAAGTGAGCATTATCTGGGTCAGTTGGAAATCAGAAAGGGCGAGGCTGGGTGCCAGGAAATCAAGGTGGGGCAGCTTGCCCATGATGACAAGTTATAGCATGATTGTGAACTAGGAGTCGAGAATGAGCATAAGGCATAAACATACTAACATCTTCAGCAATCGTGGTGATGCCAGACTGCCATGGGGTTTGTCACAACATGAGGCAGAGAACAATCTATTCAATAGGGTTCTTATTCCCCCATTACTTCTGCATTGCTCCCTCTCCCTTCTGTTGTGTGCCACCTATGAGAGAGAAGAATTACTATCAGCCATTTTGTTGCACTGAGCTTTGATGATGTTATGCGAAAGCTGAAGAGCTGCAGATATGTGGAGCTGAACTTGAGATTGATATCTTTGGAATCTGTGACTGCATGACGCGTATCTGGATGTGAGACACGAGTTCCTGAGTGCCAATGCACGAGTGAAGGGCACGTAGTGAATTGGGCTTTATAGGAGGTTGGTGGTATGGTGAGTCAGATGTGTTTATGGAAGCATTCACTGAACCTGCCTCCCGACATGAGGCCACTAGAAGTCTTGTGGCACCACTGTCAGGTTCGTGAGACAGACATTGGGAATTCACCTAGTGGAGGGAGCCTTGTGTGCCTCCAACAATATACCTCAGCATGTCTCTTTCTCACCTAAACGGATAAAGCCTCTAGCCCATCAGTGGACTTGGAAACACTCTCAGTGTCTTGATTGCCTTGGCTACGACATGCCCCAAAATCGGCTACGATTGTCCAATTTAAGAATCACAGAAATAGTATTCAGCAGTGGCCTTCTGTGAAGGTTCCTTTTAAGAGGGACAGACTGTCTTGAAGAAGTATAAGCTGTTGAATACACTATAAGAGAATGCTGCTTATTTCCTTGGTGGACGCTCAGGTAGCCAGGAACACTGGTTCCACTCTGAGCAATACCGTGCCACAATCAGAGAAATAAGGAGGCAGCATTATGCTTGCATTCTACCTACCATAATGGCAACAGCTGTGATCAGATCACTCAGAAAATGGCACTGATTAATTTTTATCCCTGAATGTTTTTTTGATCAGGGCAAGGCATCAGAGTGACAACAAGCCTGGTTCAGACTAACACCCTCTCAAATGCATTTTACAACTGGTGTCCAACATAATAACAAATGCAAAATATTGTGGATGTTGATGATCTTAAATTAAATCAGAAAATGTTGGAAATACACAGCAGGTCTGCCAGTGTTTGAAGAAACAGAGAAACAGTAGTAACGGTTCGGGTTAATTAACTGATGACAAGACAACAGCTTGAAACACAAGCTCATGCCTCAGAAGTGGTAAAACCTGCTACATATTTTTAGTATTTACAGTTATGGTAGTGGTGCAATATAAATGTGCTGTTATAGGAAACAGCATATTTACATTGCTCCTCTACCATAATAAAACCTTCCAGGGTGTTGTGGATTCTCCTTCCGAACCCATGGCCATTTCCTCTAGAAAGCTGAGGGCAGCAGATCCATGGGAACACTGCCATGTGCAAGTTCCTCTCCAAACCACTCATCGCCATTCCATCAACGTCACTGAGGCAAAATCTTGGAATTCCCTGCCTAACGGCATGGGTCAACCCCCAGCAGGTTGACTGCAGCGCTTCGAGAAAGCAGCTCAAGATCTCAAGGACAACTAGGGACGGACAATAAACGTGGGCCCAGCCAGCGATGACAGCATCCCACGAGTGAATTTGAAAGAACTCAGACTGAGATAGCAGTTGCATAACGGGCAGAGAACTGTGAGAATTCAAGAGTATGGTCAGGAGAATTTTTAACAATGGTATGTTTCCAGTCTAATGAGAAAAGAGACATTCGGGACTTGGTTATTCGGAATGACGAGAGATAAATAGATGAAGAGTCAGTTAGGCCACATTTAGGAGGCAGTGATCATTGCACCTAAGGTTTACATTGTCTCTGGAATAACAGAAGAAACAATTGGGGAAGGATAATTATTAGGTAGATGGCCAATGTTAATGAGTGGGAACAGACCAGGCCCAATAACTTGGGATCTAAGGGTGGCAGGCAAAATTCCAACTGAAATGCCTTTAAAAAGGAGATACTTTGGCTACGGTCAACGTACATTGATACATGGGAATAAGTAGATCAAATAAATCTGAAACTGCCTACATGATGATAGAGTTGAGAGCATGGTGCTGGAAAAACATAGCAGGTCAGGCAGCATCCAAGGAGCAGGAGAATTGACATTTCGGGCATCAGGAATGACTCATTACCTGACCTCATTACCTCACAGCCTGATCGGCTGTGCTTTTCCAGGACCACACTCTGGACTCTGATCTCCAGCTTCTGCAGTCTTCACTTTCTACTACATGATGACAGAGTAGGTTAAAGCAGAAAAAGGGAGCACATCTTGGGCGGATAATACAACTGACAATCAGGCTCAGTATAGAAGGGAAAAAGGAAGGACATAGTAGTGGTGTCCTTGCCTCTGGGCCAGATTGGCTGGATTCAAATCCCACTTGTTCCAGGGGTGTGTCATAGCATGTCTCAAAGAGTTTGATTTTAAAATATCTAGAAGGCTTTGAAGGGAATTGAAAACAAAAACAAAGGAAAAGTATGAGAAGAGGCGGGAAGCTAACAAATGTCTTCTGTAATAACAAAGAAATTGAGGGTTTGGTTAAAAGGAAGTAGGATTATACTTAAGAGGGAAATCAGGAGGGCAAAAAGGGGACATGAGATAGCTTTGGCAACTAGAATTAAGGAGAATCCAAATGGTTTTTACAAATATATTAAGGACAAAAGGGTAACTAGGGAGAGAATAGGGTCCCTCAAAGATCAGCAAGGTGGCCTTTGTGTAGAGCCACAGAAAATGAGGGAGATACTACATGAATATTTTGCATCAGTATTTACTGTGGAAAAGGATACGGAAGATATAGATTTTAGGGAAATAGATGGTGACATCTTGCAAAACGTCCAGATTACAGAGGAGGAAGTGCTGATGTCTTGAAATGGTTAAAGGTGGATAAATCCCCAGGACCTGATCAGGTGTACCCGAGAACTCTGTGGGAAGCTGGAGAAGTGATTGCTGGACCTCTTGCTGAGATATGTGTATCACTGATAGTCACAGGTGAGGTGCCAGAAGACTGGAGGTTGGAAAGTGTGGTGCCACTGTTTAAAAAGGGCTATAAAGTCAAGCCACGGAACTATAGACCGGTGAGCCTGACCTCAGTGGTGGGCAAGTTGTTGGAGAGAATCCTGAGGGACAGGATGTACATGTATTTGGAAAGGCAAGGACTGATTAGGGATAGTCAACATGGCTTTGTGCATGGGAAATCATGTCTCACAAACTTGATTGAGTTTTTTGAAGAAGTAACAAAGAAGATTGATGAGGGCAGAGCAGTTGATGTGATCTATATGGACTTCAGTAAGGCGTTCAACAAGGTTCCCCATGGGAGACTGATTAGCAAGGTTAGATCTCATGGAATACAGGGAGAACTAGCCATTTGGATACAAAACTGGCTCAAAGGTAGAAGATAGAGGGTGGTGGTGGAGGGTTGTTTTTCAGACTGGAGACCTGTGACCAGTGGAGTGCCACAGGAATGGGTGCTGGGTCCTCTACTTTTTGTCATTTACATAAATGATTTGGATGTGAGCAGAAGAGGTACAGTTAGTAAGTTTGCAGATGACACCAAAATTGGAGGTGTAGTGGACAGCGAAGAGGGTTACCTCAGATTACAACAGGATCTGGACCAGATGAGCCAATGGGCTGAGAAGTGGCAGATGGAGTTTAATTCAGATAAATGCAAGGTGCTGCATTTTGGGAAAGCAAATCTTAGCAAGACTTATACACTTAATAGTAAGGTCCGAGGGAGTGTTGCTGAACAAAGAGACCTTGGAGTGCAGGTTCATAGCTCCTTGAAAGTAGAGTCGCAGGTAGATAGGGTAGCGAAGAAGGCGTTTGATATGCTTTCCTTTATTGGTCAGAGTATTGAGTACAGGAGTTGGGAAGGATGTTGCGGCTGTACAGGACATTTGGTTAGACCACTGTTGGAATATTGCGTGCAATTCTGGTCTCCTTCCTATCGGAAAGATGTTGTGAAACTTGAAAGGTTTCAGAAAAGAGTTACAAGAATGTTGCCAGGGTTGGAGGATTTGAGCTATAGGGAGAGGCTGAACAGGCTGGGGCTGTTTTCCCTGGAGCGTCGGAGGCTGAGGGGTTATCTTATAGAGGTATACAAAATTATGAGGGGCATGGATAGGATAAATAGACAAAGTCTTTTCCATGGGGTCAGGGAGTCCAGAACTAGAGGACATAGGTTTAGGGTGAGAGGGGAAAGATATAAAAGAGACCTAAGGGGCAACTTTTTCATGCAGAGGGTGGTATGTGTGTGGAATGAGCTGCCAGAGGATGTGGTGGAGGCTGGTACAATTGCAACATTTAAGAGGCATTTGGATGGGTATATGAATAGGAAGGGTTTGGAGGGATATGGGCCGGGTGCTGGCAGGTGGGACTAGTTTAGGTTGGGATATCTGGTCGGCATGGACTGAAGGGTCTGTTTCCGTGCTGTTCGTCTTGATGACTCTATGACAGCAGAGAGGGTGCTAGAGGAACATCAGTTGTATGGAAAGGTTAGGAAGTTGGGTCTGTTCCCTTTGGAGAAGGATGAGAGAAGATTTAATCGTTCTAAGTCATGAGAGGTCTGGACAAAACAGGTAGAGAGAAACTGTTCCATTGGTAGAACAGTCGAGAACTAGATGACATTTATTTAAGGAAAAAGGCAAAACAAAGCAATGAAAATAAACATTTTTTACACATGCAAGTGGTTATGGTTTAAAATCTAAACGATTTGGAGAAAGAGTCAATTGGGACTTTACAAATAGAAATGGATCGTTTCTGAAGAGAAAATGTTTCACAGCTCCAGGAGTAAGGTGGGTGAGACAGATTAAGCGAATTGCTCTCGCAGGGAGCTATTGATTTGCTGGGTCAAAGAGCCTGTTTCTGAGTAGTAATGAACCTGTGATTGCAAGGAGCTTTACAACATTCCTGAGAATCAAAATGAGACACCACACTTGATAAGGCCACACCAGGCAGCTGGACAGGTTTCCAGAAGAATGTTAAAAGAGGTCAGAGGTTAAGGCAAGGAAGTCTAGCCCTGATTGTATGGCCACCAATGATGGAATGATTAGATTTGGGAATGCTTTAAGATCAATGATAATTTGGCCCATTGTGTTCGTGATGGTCATCTACTCTAATCATGCCATCCGTCGCTTGGCCGGTAACCTTATGTGTTATGGTGTTTCTTCAATGTTGTTAGGGTTCCTTTCTCTGACACCTTTTTCAAGAGCCTTAATCCTGGCTGATTTCCCTGGTCCCAAAACCTCCCACTACCCCAGGACACTGAATGCAATTGCATCATCACAAATGGCATCTTGCCGAGATGGGTACGGCTCAGTTAAAGCCATGGACCAAATCTATAACTATTTTGATCTAAGTAGTGTGGTGGCCTGTGGGTATATCACCCATCGGCATTATCCTTTGAACATTTGCACTGTCAAGACCAAATTTCCACAGGGATGAACATTTTTTGTATTAAAATGCAGCCTTCAACCAAATTCATAGATCAATCGCACGTTACGAACAAGTAGAGTATGCGGCAATTGCTGTAACCCATTCATTTTCTTAAAAAAAACGGAATAAATGTTTAATGGAAAATAATTGCCAATGATAAATTGCGGCCTTCTTTTTCCGATTGGAATAAGAGTTCTTTGATTCAGAAATGCTTAATTTACCCAAAAAAATGGCACTCTGCCAGGTCTCTGCCATTTTATTTCCTGCTGTTGTTTGATTTGGCACGGAGAATCTAGTCTGGCAATGGGAAAATGAAATGAAGTTTTTACAGAAATGAGCACAATAAATTTGACAATCGAAGTGCTTTGCACACTGACAGTCCCGTGTCTACCCAACAGCCAGAGTGCACATGCTCTGAAAGGCTATGCCCATTGTGAAAGAGAGTGCAGAATAGACTAAAAGGGGGCTCCTTGAATTCTCACTATCGATGATACAAGCTAATACTCAGAGATAGGGAGAAAGGCAAAGGGACAAAAGCAACAAGAAAATACATAGCTTTTAATTTGTCAAAATCTGACTGCCAACTTGGTGACCTTCCTCTCTTTTTTTATGAGAGCATTGCACACAGAGCAATAAATGCTTATCCTTGCTCTTGATGAACTGCTCCTTTCACCTTATTCTACAGGCACTGTCTGCCACACAATTAGCCATTCAATAATACTTGTCTCACTCACTTTGAGATCCCTGCCACCCTCCAGTGCAAATCTTATGAATGAGACTCACTGCTGTTCTACGGTGGCAATTTTATGAATGACAGGACAGGAAGAAGGCTTAATTAAGTTATTGGCAGTAGACACCTCTCAAAGGAAACCGCCTTGTGAGTGGAATGTTTTCTTTATCTGATCGCTTCCATTGCGTAAGCTCCTCATCCTCTTCAAAGTATAATAAAGGCCTGCAACACGTCCTGCAGGTGCCTGAGGTCTACACTTAGTATTCACTGTGACTACAGTGAAACAAGAAAACCTGTCTGCCAACTGCAATCCTCCTATGCATGAGTGAATTAGCCAGTTCTGGCTCTCACCCCAGGGTAAGACCGAGTTCCCAGTCCTAATCGAGGTAACAATCTTCCTGTTCTCACAAAGGTTGGATTTGCAGCCTGATGTGAATTCTTGGCTTGGACCAACTCCTAATATTGAGGTAACAGCCCATTCGCACATCAGGTTTCAAAAAGGTTTTTGAGCCATTTGCTAAACTGACTTTGGTTCCTCTTAGTGTAAGTGCAACACAAGAAGGCTTTAAAAAGGAAGCTAAAACACACAGTACCATAAATAAAATGGCAAGCTTTAATGGCAATCTGCATCACTGCATACCTCATTTACACATTTCAATGTTTCAATATTTCCAGTCTGTTCAAATAAGATTCACTTTAAGTCAAATAGGAAAGCGGTGTAACATAGAGATATTGAGAGTGTAGTTTTTATTTTAAAATTAAACAAAACTATATCTTGTGTAAAAGAGGTTCAAAATGGAAAACAATACAATGAAATCTCAATGTTCCAATAAATTCCAAAAATGCCCATATTACACCTTCAATTGTCCCCAGAAGCATCCATAGAATCTTGGGCTTAGTTGATCTCAGCAAACTTACACATAATTGGGTATTTTTACACTGGCTTTTTGTGAACGTGGGTTCCTGATCTAGACACTTGTTGCAGCAACCCAATAACAACTGCATTTATATAGTTAAAAATCACACAACACCAGGTTATAGTCCAACAGGTTTAACTGGAAGCACTAGCTTTCCGAGCGCTTCTGGTGTTGTGTGATTTTTAACTGTCCAACATTGGCATCTCCAAATTGTATTTATATAGCATCTTTAAAACAGTGCAGTGTTCCAGGATGCTTTCATGGAGCATTCTCAGACAAAATTTGATATCAATCCACATGCAGTTATTTAGACAAAGGAATAACAGTCTAGCCAAAAATAAAGCCTAAAACTTCAAACAAAGCTGTTGGATTTTAAGGCTTTAAGTCAAGAGGGCTGCAATACTGAGGGACGGAAATGATGTTCCAACAGTACAGAGCTCCAGTTAAAGCAAATGTGAAGTGCTGCATTCAATGATTATAGATACTGCACCATTCTTTGGAATGCATGTATTGCAGATTCATCTTCATGAGACGATGTATGCAAGGACAGGTTGCATAGACTAAACCCCCATTCCTTTGAGGAATGAAGTTTAAAGAGTGATCTAATTTAGATGTTAAGGATGATTAAGGGATTTCAAGCAGGTGGACAGACAGAAACAAATTCACTTTGGTGGAGAAGTGCTGAAAGTGTCACCTTAAAAGTGGAAGCAAATTACTGCAGCTGCTGAAATCTGCACTCAAAACAAAAATTGCTGGAAACCACAACAGGTCAGGCAGTATCCAAGGAGAGAGAGCAAGCTAACAGTTCAAATCTGGATGACTATTCATCAGAGCTCTTCTGAGTCCAGGCTCTAACGAAACGTTATCTAGACTCGAAACATCAGCCTACTCTCTCTCTCCATGGATGCTACCTGATCTGCTGTGGTTTCAATTTTTTTTGTTGTTTTCACCTAAAACCTGGATCTAGACCATTCAGGAGTGATGACAAAAAAAAACTTGTTTAAACAAAGGATGGTGGTACTGTGGAATCTGCCCCTCCAACTCCTCCCCAACACCACCACAGAAACAGATTGATATTCTGTTAAGATTAACTTGTGTCAACGGAATGTTTTAAAACCGAGAGAGTGGTTTTGCTTTTAGGCAAGTGTGTGAAGGGTGATATAACCCAGACCACTAGATCCAGCATTGTTGGAGTGTATATCAGAACAGACTCAAAAGTCTGATTGATACATTTTTATAGTGGTCCTTTCTTTTAAGGAATATCTTAAAATCGAGACAAGTGGATAGAAAAGGGGAGGGGGTTAGGAACGGCATCACTGAGAATCTGGTCCAGGCAGGTGAAGGCAAAGCTGCTAATGGTGGCAAAACAGAAAAATGGAGATGCTCAAGTAGCCAAACAGACTTGGAATGTAGGAATCATCAGGATGAGAGGATGTTACAGAGGTTGGAACAAGGAATGAAAACAAAATGAAAGGTCATTGACCTGAAATGTTCATTCTGCTTCTCTCCACCGGTACTGCTGCAACTTTCCAGTTTGTTTTTAATTGTTCTTATGCCTCCAACGCTGTCAAATTTGCATGATGATGGCTTAGAAGTCATAAAGTGATCAGCATTTAGAGTGAGAAAAGGCAGCCTATTACACAAAGTAAACACAAACGCTGCTATAACAGGTTTAATCGCTACGAAAATATGGAGTGGATTGATCGATGCAAGGGAAGTGCTGCTGTTTAAAATGCTGCATTTAAAATATTTGCCAATCTGATTAAAGAGATTAGCCTCAATGCTCAATACACATCTTTTCAAGCGTATTTATGGTTCTTATCAGGCTTTTTAAAATCCTGGCTAACCACAACACTGTTTACCGACAGCCTTAAATGTTTGCTAACGATTGAGAACAAGCATTGCGGCAGAGAATCTTTGAGATCACACTCTCACTTATTTTGTGAAATACATATGGGGGAGGAGGATGGTGGAACAATTTAATCAAGCAATGGCTTGTGGCACACATTTGATATGACCTTCCTTCGTTTTCCTCACTGCCTCTGTCACCTAGACGTGTAGCTTCCCACACATGCAGACTCAATGGAGTGGCAATTCGCATGCGTGATCATGCCACTGCATCAGGAGGGCATTTTACTGTCAGACCATCAAAGCCAAGCCCGACCTTGCCTTTAACTTGAAACTTTCATACACATATTCCAGGAAAGCACCCAAAATGACAACCAAATACATCAATTCGAATGAGCCTCTCCCCATCCACTGCCCAAAAATGGCAGCATCTTCATTTCCAGCTCAAGTCAGGGCAGCTAACTTAGCATAGGCTTGGGACAGCTATGCAGTGGAAGAAGATTACAAGAGTTTGAATGAGATAACACTACCTCCACATTTATTGTGCTTCAGTATGGATTTACATAAATATATTTTAAGCACTGCACCGTCTCTCATGAAGCCATTACAAGATTTGAGAAATAAAATATCTAATTAATTTCCTGCATGGTTATCCAGACTAACTTTGCAGTGCAGGCTGACTTTACGCATCTGCTTTCAGATATTATCTTGCCTATTTATATTGTGTGAAATATTCAAAGCAGACAGCCCAGCGACCTTCTACATGGCACAACTGTAAGGACCCTTATTCCATAGCTTCATACTTCTAACAGTGAATTAATTACCTGCCTTCCTCCCTCCCCAGTTTAAATAGCTGACTACCCTCACTATTCACATCCTGCGCACCTCACTTCAGGTCACCAGCACTGAAGCAACATGATGCATCTACATGGCTGTCACTCATTCTCTTTCTCAACTTCATATTTCCCTTGTCAGCTCACTAATGGCATCAAAGTTGTACAGAGGTCTGCAATCACAGATGGCTGTTACTCATCTTGGGACTTCATCATGGAAATCAAAGTACCTAGATATGGATCAGGTCAGTTATTCAGCATTACAGCTGTGTGCCTCTGTCCATACTGTCCTTTTCTTTAACGTATACAAATGTTTTGTCTCACAAGTGAACAGAAGTGTCATCGCTCATTGCAGTACTATGCTTGTGTCCTCAGTAATTTCAGTTTTTGGACCCATTCGCTCCTACCATAACATATCCTTACTTCAAGATCGCAGGCACTTATGGATGAGGAAAGCCTTTCAAGCCTATGTTAATTCATCTACCCTTTGACCCAATTTTTCTTCACTTGTAGTTCCATTACTATTTTCTTCTTTTTAGAGGTGCATAGCACAGAAAACGCCCATTGCGATCGTGCCAGTCAAAAACAAACACCTAACTATTCTAATCCCATTTTCCCATTTCTTTTTCTGTTTTCAGCTCATTTTCATCTGACCTACAGGAACATCATAGGCATTGATCTTGTGAGTAGATTAATTTGGGGACTGGGTTTAGCAGTTGGGATGTCTTGTTGCAGCTGTGTGGATGCTAAGGCCGCAGTTGGACTACTCCATGCAGTTCTGGCTGCCCACTATAGAAAGGATATTAAACTGAAAAGAGTTCGGAAAAAGATTTACTAGTATGTTACCTGGACTGGAAGGTTTGAATTGTAAGGAGAGGCTAGATAGGTTGGGATTTTTTTCCCTGGAGGGGAAGAGACTGATGGGTTACCTTACAGTGGTTTATAAAATCATGTGAGTTATAGATAAGGTGGAGAGCCAACAGCTTTTCCCCATGTAGGGGAGTCGAAAACAGAAGGCATACGTTTAAGGTAAGAGATACAAAAGAGTCCAATCTTTTCACACAGAGGGTGGTGAGTATCTGGAATGGGCTGCCAGAGGTAATGCTGGAGGCAAATATAATTTTGTCATTTAAGAAACATTTGGACTGGTACATGGATCGGATAGGTTTGGAGGGATGTGGAGCAAACACAGGCAAATGGGACTAGAATAATTGTGAAAACTGGGCTGTACGCACAAGTTGGGCCGAAGGTCTTGTTTCCATGCTGTAAACCTCTACGACTCTATAACTTCAAAGGTTTGGCAAATCCAAAGTTGTGGGGGTTTTAGACAATGAGTCCGAGGAGTGAGACATTAGTCCTTGCCAGATATTGTGGATGCACTAATGCTAAGATGATCTGCCCATTACACAAACTGGGGCAAAGAGTAGATGAATTAAATACAAAGCATTTATCTTAGAGAAATCAGTTTAGAAGGCAAAATAAAAGTGACACTAGTAACGGATAAGTCAACGAAGGCAGCAAAACACCGAGATTCTGTATGAAGCATTCAACGATTCGGCTTAATTTATTATTCTATCCTTCAAAGCGAGTAGTACAATTTATCAAATATCAGACCTGTTTGACAGATCCTATTACTGAGCCACCAGTGATTCTTGCACTCTGACAAGATACTACATGAATATTGTCTATGAGTGAATAAAAGAGGAGACGGGATGACTCCTGAGTCAGGCAGAAGGCATGTATATTGGCTGCAGGAGATACTGGGAGAAATCATTGACAATGAACACCTGTCAGAGACAAGGACTACCGTCACCTCCTCCTGGGTGGTAAAACTGAATGCCCTGGCCCCAAATATAGAATGATCAGTCACGAGGCTGCATCCGTTGCTCAAAAAGTGCCCCCGCCCTGCAAAATACCATAAATCACAATCTATAGGCAGATAGCTTTGTGACTTTAATATTAGCCACTAGAAATAGATAAAGAAGCTTAGAGTAAAGGCATGAGAGTAAGAAAAGTTATGAAGTGAAACCCATTGGCATTTTCGTAAACTTGAAATTGTAATGGCTGTCTAATTTTTCATAATGAGGGCCCTCCCTTTTTTGCCTTTTATCCTAAAGTTGGCTTAAAATGCAAGTCTTCCATCTCCACCAGACAATGCTGTAATTGAAAGGAAGAACCCTTTTGCTGGAGGGAGGAAATTGTTTTGGAGAAGATTCTTCATGTAATTTTTTTTGTCTTAGCAAGCAAGTGCATGTTATATTGGAGACTATGGTAGATCAGGGTGGGATTTTTAGATTCACCATTAGAACAGAATATCTCTCACATCAAGATGAGTTAATGCCTGCAATTTATCCACCTCACTGTATCATAGCAACCTATTATATTTTCACACTTTGCTATAGATTCTCTTTGCTGTCCATTTCCTAACTCACCAAGATCTCTACACACACCCAAGATCTCTGATCTCCTTCAATTCTATAAGACCATAGGACATAGGAGCATAAAGTAGGCAGCTCGACCCATCCAGTTTTCTCTGCCATTCAATCATGGCTGACAAGTTTCTCAAACCCATTCTCCCGCTTTCTCCCTGTAACCCTTGATCTCCTTGATAATCAAGAACCTATCTACCTCCGTCTTAAAAATACTCAATAACCTGGCCTCCACAGCCTTCTGTGGCAGTGAATTCCTTGATTTACCACTCTCTGGCTGAAGAAGTTTCTCTTTATCTCTATTTTAAAAGGTTTTCCCTTTAATCTAAGAATGTGCCTTGGGTCCCAGTCTCTCCTATCAATTGAAACATCTCCTCAACATCCACTCTGTCCAGGCCATTCAGCATTCTGAAAGTTTCATTTAGATCCTCTCTCACCCTTCTAAACTCCATTGCGTATAGCCCTAGAGTTCTCAAACATTCCTCATATGTTAAGCCTTTCATTCATGGACTCATTCTAGTGAACCTCCTCTGGACTCACTCCAGGGTCAGTACATCCTTCCTGAGGTATGGAGCCCATAATTGCTCACAATTCTCTAAATGTAGTTTGACCAGAGCTTTATAAAGCCTCAGAAGTACATTTGTGCTTTTATATTCTAGTTCTCTTGAAATAAATGCCAATATTGTATTTGTCTTCCTGACTACTGACTCAACCTGCAATTTTACCTTAAGAGAATCCTGTACTAGAACTCCCAAGTCCCTTTGCACTTCAGATTTCTGAATTTTCTCCCCATTTAGAAAATAGTCCATGCCTTGATTCTTCATCTGCCATTTCTCTGCCCGCTCTCCTAACCTGTCTAAATCCTTCTGCAGCACCCTCCACCTCCTCAATACTACCTGTCCTTCTACCTTTCTTTGAATCATCTGCAAACTTAGTCAGAATGCCCCCATTTCCTTCATCTAGATCATTAATGTGTAAAGTGAAAAGTTGTGGTGCCAACACTGACTCTTGTGGAACACCGCTAGTCACCGGTTGCCATCCTCAGAAGGACCTTTTTATCTGCTTTCTGCCAGACAGCCAAGCTTATATTTGTGCTAGTGCCTTGCTGCTAATACCATGGGCCCTTATCTTACTCAGCAGCCTCTTGTGCGGCACCTTGTCAAAGGCCTCTTGAAGTCCAGGTAGATAACATCCATTGGCTCTCCTTGATTTAACCTGCTCATTACCTCCTCAAAGAATTCTAACAGATTTGTCAGGCATAACCTCCCCTTGATGAAACCATGCTCTCTTCCTCCTATTTTACCGCGCACTTCCAAGCTTTCAGAAATCTCATCCTTCACAATGGACTCCAAACCCTTACTAATGACCGAGGTCAGCTAATTCTGGCCTCTGGCACATCCTCGATTCTAAGTGCTGCACCACTCGTAGCTGCGTCTGCAAATGCTTGAACCCAATGCTCCGGAAATTTCCAACCTCTCCATCACTCTTCCCTCTGTAAAACCAACCTTTTCAACCAGGTCACTGGACTATTTCTCCCAATGTTTGCAAACATTCCTGTTAAGTGCCTTAGAACTTTCAACTGCATTGAAGGTGCTACACAAATGCAAATTATTGTGACACTATTTATTGGTCCCACATCATGCACATTATGGTGGCAGCTTTTTCATTTTGGGTTAACATCCACTTGTTATCAAGTGGAGTCTGCTCAAAAGCAATTTACTGAGGATCAGCACAAACTAACGGGAATCTGATTTTCATCAATCTGGGCTGAATCTAAATGAAGTACACAGTGGTATTCAGTTTAGTTACTCAATTTCTTATTTAATACCTGCTTTGTTCCCTTCTGAATATTAACTTTAGCTGCAAGAACAATCCCTAACTCCTTGTTGAAAACATTCAATGTTTTGACCTCAACTACCTTCTGTGGCAGAGAATTCCACTGGCTCCCCGAGTGATGAAATTCTTCATCATCTCAATCCTAAATGGCATATCTCTTCTTCTTAGAATGTGACCTCTGGTTCTGGAACAAACAACAACCTGCTTGAGGTAGCATCTTTCACACTGTAAAAGTGTCCCAGGATAGAGGCACAAGGAAAGGCAAGGCAAAGATCACTGTTAATTTTCACCTTGAGCTGACCATTGTGAAGCATTCAACATCACAAGGTTAACTTATTCCTATCAGTTCTTAGTGAAAAAGTTCAGCAGGTCTGGTAGTGTAGAATCCCTCGAGTATGGAAACAGGCCAATTGGCCCATCAAGTCCATAAAGACTCGCTGAAGAGCATCCCACCTAGACCTGCCCCACTACCCTTGCAACCCTGCATTTCCCATGGCTAATCCACCTAGCCAGCAAAACCTTGGACATTATGGGCAATTTAGCACAGCCAAGCCACCTAAGCTGCACATCTTTGGATTCCATGAGGAAACTCACACAGACACAAGGAGAATGTGCAAATGCCACACAGACAGTCACCTGAGGGTGGAATCGAACCTTGGATCCTGACACTATGAGGCTGAAGGAAGGATCACTTGACTGGAAACACTGACTCTGATTTCTCTCCATAGATGCTGCCAGACCTATTGAGCTTTTCCAGCTATTTCTGATTCTGATTTTCAGAATCCACAGTTCTTTCAGCTCCTATCAGTTCTTGCTCATGCACAACAAGGTATCGGCTCAAGCAATAGTAGAATTTGATGAGAGATGAGAACCTTATGCCTCACCCAAACTCTCTATCAGCATGGTTGACAGCATATTGAATCACACTGAACCTTGTTTGATAGCACTGCACATACACTTTAAAGTAGGGGGCATAGGATGGTAAACTGAAGCAGAAACCTCAATATATTTCTTCCCTATTTCAGGGACATGAAAGCCAATTAAATTGATCTTAGTACTGAGCTATTAAAGATGATCAGGGAGAGATTTTAGAACTAGAGTTGATTGTTTAAAAACAAAGGGTCACCCGTTTAGGACAGAGACGAGGAAATGTTTTTTCCTTTGAGAGTTGTGAGTCTTTGAAATTCCCTTCCTCAAAAAGTAGTGAATGCAGAATCTTTAAATATCTGTAATGCAGAGGTAGATAGATTCTTGATTATTGAGGTGGAAGAGGATAGTCAGGGATATACAGTTGAGGTTAAAATCTGATCAACCATGATCCTACTGAATAACAGAGCAGTCTCAAAGGATGGAGTGGCCTACTTTTGTTCCCTCTTAGTATCGTTAAATCGTGACTGAGGCTGAAGCTATCATAAAACTCACATTATCTGGGACCTCACCAAGTGGAATCTCCAATACACCACCTCCACCCTACAACCAGGCTCACTGTTAACTTGATAAAATACCAATGATGTCAGAAAAAATTATTGCAAACAAAGTAGCTGTAGAATCAAGGATTTTTCCCTCAGTGTCTACAGTGAAAAGCATCATACACAGACAGGTTCTAAGCTTCTGCAGTTTGCAGTATATGTTAAGACATGTTTTCATTCGATTTTTACTCACAGCATGATCAGCAATGGGTTAGCCAGCACTTTTGATTTACTGGCACTAGCTTCTCCTAGTCCATGTCAGTATCACACATTTTGCTGTATTCAGATCAGCAAGTCGCAATACATTTACCCAGTAAATTAAAAGGGGAGAGCATGGGTTAAATCATAAATAGAGTTAGGTCAAACTCCACATACAATGTTCCCTGGCTCATCAAAGTGCCGGGGAAGCTGCTGTAATATGATGCTGTTCTGCATGGAGTGGAGGGCAACTGGTAGAGACAGACTTGTCTTTCTCAAATTTGGAATTAAATTGCTTTTGGGAAACAAAATAAAACAAAAGCTGGCCTTGAATTTGTGGGAGTTGCCTAGGGCTGGGTACAAGGTAACTTGCATATCTTTGATTTTTATCTGACAACTTAAGACTCTAAGCCTTTCATGTAAAATGAAAAAAGTGAAAGGTAGAAATTAGTTGTGATTATATTCAGAATATATAATTGATACTGGCAAGTGTAGATTTACGACTTATCCTGCTTGTTCTCATCTTGCAAAAGGGAACTGGGCTAGTAACTGAATTGTCCTTTCGTTAAGGAATTGAAGTACCGTATATACTCCTGTAAACATCGATCTGATGTAAAAGTCGACACCCTACCTCTGGCTCAAAAAATAATGAATTTCTCATATACTTTCTGTGAAAGTCAACCCTAGTTTTTTCAGGGGTCTCTTCCAGACCATATATGCAGCCTTAAAGGGCATGGTACTTGGATACTACCAGAATGTACTGTATAGTTATTTCAAAATTTCATTACCAGTATAAGAAAACATGAAGTGCTTGTATTTACCAATAAACTAGAGAACTAAGCTGGGTGGCACGGTGGCTCAGTGGTTAGCACTGCTGCCTCACAGCACCAGGGTACTGGGTTCGATTCCTGCCTGTCTGTGTGGAGTTTACACATTCTCCCTGTGTCTGTGTGGGTTTCCTCCCACAGTCCAAAGATGTGCAGGTTAGATGAATTGGCCATGCTAAATTGCCCACAGTGTTAGTCAGGGGTAAATGTGGGGTAGGGGAATGGGCTTGGGTGGGTTTCTCTTCAGACGGGTGGTGTGGACTTGTTGGGCCGAAGGGCCTGTTTCCACACTGTAGAGAATCTAATATGGTAAGAATGTTAATATGACAAAGCAAGCTACGGTAAATGTGTACTGTCTACAGTAGGCTTTTGATAATCATGTTTCCACACGCCGGTAGGCTTCCAGTAAATTACGGCAGTCCTGACCACCTGCTGGTATGCCTATTAACTTTTGTACATATGTGTAGACGTCCATGCACTTTATGGTATTGGTAATTGGAATACGGTACAACAGTCCCGTTCTACTGTAGCAGGCAGAATGGAGACTGTTATTGTGCAGATGAATATTCAATAATGGCCATAATTCTTTTTCCTTTTGTGGTTAATATTTTATGTAGAGATCTGGCCCTTGATTGTCCGTTTTTGACTCATACCAAGCATGAATTTCATCCCCCCGAAAACAATACTCGTGTAATAGCCAGCCCTCTAATTTCAGCATTAAAAAAAAAGCTAAAAATTTCGACTTTTACACGAGTATACACAGTGGGTCAATATAACAAAGTTCAAGTTGGCTTAGTGACCCAAAGGTTCAGAGTGCAAGTGTTAGGGTTGACCATAAAACAAGACGCTGGGTGGGTTTTCATGTTGAGCGATGCCATACCATAGAGGGAACCCAGTTCAAACTTCTCAAACTATTACATTCTCTGCAGGTAGAGAAAGCTAGTGCTATTCAGTTCCGCCTGGTGAGGTCAAACAGATCAATGTCAGTCGGAACAGATGCAAAAAAACTGAACACTGTCATGAATCACTGTCCTGGTTTATATCTAACTCTGAAGAAGCCTGGAGGTCAACATGATCCATTGTAAAACAACAAAAGGACATCGAAAAGTTGGTGGAGTGAGCATCTGGGCAGCAGATGAAGTTCAATACAGAGAAGTGTGAAGTTAAAAGTTTTGGTAGAAATAACATGAAGATACAATACAAAATAAAGGGTGCTCCACCAAGCAAGGTGTAGCAGCAGAGAGACCTGGGTTTTTATGTGCATAAGTCAGTAAAGGTGGCTCGACAGATAAGAGAGATTAATAAAGTATAAAATACCTGAGTCTTTATTAATAGGAGCATAGAGTACAAGAGGAAGAAGTTTATGTTGATCTTGTTTTAGACATGAGTTACGCCTCAGCTGGAGTACTGTGTACAGATCTGGGTGTCACACTTTAGGAGGGATTTGAACGCATTGGAGAGAGTACAAAAGGGGTTTACAAGAATGGTTCCAGAGATAAAAAAATTTTAGTTCTGCTCATTGATTGGAGGAGCTCAATCTGTACACCTTGGATAGGAGACTTTCAGAGATATGCGGGGACTGGACAAAGTAGATCGCGAGAAACAGTTCCCTCTCATAATAGAATCGAGAATAAGACTGCACATATATATGACAATTTTAAAAAGAAGCGCAGATAATGTGAGAAAAATCCTTTTCACACAGAGAGTAGTTTGAGTCTGTGACTCACTGCCTGCAAATGTGGCAGGGCAGGTCGAACTGAGGCATTGAAGATGGTATTGGATGATTACTCGAACAGAACCAATATGCAGGGACATTGGGCAAAGGTGGGAGAATGGTACTAAATCATCTGTAGAGCTGGTGCAGGCACAATGGGCTGAATGGCCTCTTTTGCACTATATAATTCAGCCAGTCAAGTCATGGAATCAGCGGAATGAGCAAAAAGCAGGTGCCAAATCTGGGATCTTCCTGTGCTCAATAACTCATTATTGACTGAGTTTAGGGGAGTCAACACTGATCATGGTGCAGCACACTCCTTGTGATAATGCAGCACAGTAGTTGGCTTACCTGTTGTATAAGGTAATGAACTGAAGGAGCTAACAATGATTTAAAACTGAGCTCCCTCCCCCCACCTTTGGGTGGATACAACTGGGTTCTGCGAGAATTCCTGAAGGGAATAGATGTACTCTGTTAAAACTTCCAAAGTCCTTAGCAATTACGTTTAGCAAATTCGTGTAAACTGCACTTTTGCTATCATGCAATAAACCACCTTGTAATATAAGCCAAGTGCTTCTTCTGTTTAGACTCACTAGTGTTTATCCTCTACCACTGCTAATACGACAGATCTTAGACTCAGTACAGAGAATGAAGGATTGGTCACAGCGATATATCCAAATGAGAATGTCACATGCTAGCAATGTGGTATCTGAAAATCTGACTATAGCGGTTAAAATTGTATAAACACTTCTATTGTGTACACATGCTCATTAGGGAGGGAGTACAGTCTTGAAAAATAGCAGAGGACAGCAAGCACCTGGAAGGGTGAGCCATCGAAAGGCAAACCTTTGACATAAAGCAGGATGTTGGTAATAAAAGAGCCCATGTCTCACAATCAGTTAGACATGTTTAATTTGTTCTGCTGTGTTCACGTAATTAGCTAAATTTGGTGCAGGCAAGAAGGAAGGCAGCTAGATTATGCTCCTGATAAATTGGGGTCCTCTGTTAAGGATTAAAAACCATTAATCACACAGTTAAAGCAAAGACTTATTTTCTGTTTCAAATAAATGATGGTATTAATGTCTATATGCAGAATCCAAATAGCATTTGTAAAATTTGTAAATTTTATATACACAGGCCATTTGTAAGTGGCAAGAAGCAAGATCCTGGAGGTAAAATTGGATGGAAGCCAAAAATGACAATAATGACCATTGCTCACCCTATCCAATCTTTCTCCCAATTCAATGAAAATATCAAGCAAGATGTAAGATGGGTCACTAATTCTCTATCCCTGTTTTGTGCTGTGATGAAGATGCCTATGATGCATGACCATGCTGATTTCATGTTAAAATAAATCTTAATATGGACTGATGCTGTGATGACCTGGAAATATGCAAAATAAATTGGCAGTGATATTGAACTGACTGCCGCATTATTATCACCGGTTTCTCACTATCAGATACAATCAAAAACAAGTGCTCAAAGCTCCAGCCCCAATATTAACTAAATCTACTCGGCAACAGCAGAGTGACTTTGGTGATGATGCCTGTTTCACATCCCACTTGATACAACGGTGTTTGAAGTTGGCCAGGTGTAAAAGGGCTGCTGATTCAAACCTGGGCTGGTTAGTTGAAAATCAGGCTACAGTATGTTACAGAATATGCATCCCATCGAGCCATTTACTGTGCCTTTTTCCACACTAGCACTCCCCTAACAACCCAGACCAAATTTGCCCTTCTGTTCAGTCTTCTCAATATTTAGTATTTTCTGTTTTACGAGTAACCGTCTGACTCACTTTTGAAAGAATTCATGACTGTGCTTCATCAAAGACTTTTGGCATAGCATTCGACATCCTAACCTCATTCTGTGTGAGTATTTTTACAGCCTCCCCTTTAACACAATGCTCATTAGATGGTACATAACATTGCTGCCATTTTACAATGTCTGCTGGAAAGAGCACAAGACTGATCAATGTGTGAGGTTAGGACAAGGTCAGGAGAATCTGAGAGGCCCTCTATGGAGCAACATGCTATGACAACCAATTGAGGAAAAAAAACTACTTATGTGAGGAGAGGCTGATGTTTAAAACAAACTGATCCTTTAACAGAGTAGCCCACATTTAACCATGTGGAGCATCGTGGGAGTTCTGATAACTTACTCTCTGTATGTGTGCATATGTTGTAGATATTTCTAACACTCAATGTACAGCCTCAGGCAAGATACAGCTTGCAATCTGTCAGTATACTGAACATTTGAGACAGATGATTAGGTGATTATCAATGACAATTTAAACGACCAACCACTTTGTAGCACCACTGTGGGATCTCAAGCATTTGCCCATTTTTTTATATTGGACGGTTCCACACAGGGGAATGGGGGAAGCAAAGAGAGGGAGTAGACCTCGGGAAGCCTGGCCTAATGACATTATCGCTCGACTATTAATCCAGAGACCCGAGTAATATTCTGGGAACCTGGGTTCGAATTCCGCCCCAGTAGAAGGTTAAATTTGAATTCAATAAAAATCTGGAGTGAAGAGTCTTAATTATGACCATGAAACAGTTGTTGATTGTTGGAAAAGCCCACCTAATTCACTACTATTCTTTAAGGAAGGAAACTGCTGTCCTTACCTGGCCTACATGGGACTCCAAACCCACAGCAACGTGGCTAACTCTTAACTGCCCTTTGGGCAATTAGGAATGGGAAATGAATGCTGGCCCAGCCAGTGATGTCTACGTGCTGTGAACGAATTGAAATAAGGTTCACAATCCAACCTGATCCCTCTGCATTTCTCAGCTGGGACTGCTCGATGTTGAAGCCTCTTAATATCTGAGGTGAAAATCCTCTCGCGAATGGCTCCGCTGTAGACCCTGGCACAAGAACTAGCTTCGTACGAATACAAACTGTGACACTGAAATTACTGATAGGAAAAATTTTGCGTCAACTCACTGGATAACTCTGAAAAGCCAGAGATCCAGGAGCAGCTTCACAACATTGGGACTGATAAAAAAAATAAACCATTTCAGCTCTTTTCAGAGCCAGGGATCAAACACAATTTACAAGCCAGGTCAGTAATTCAGGCATTTTAGTCATTTCCATTAAGTTTGAATCTGTTTAGAAAAGGTCAAAATACTGCAGATGCTGGAAGTCTGAAACAAACAGATAAAATGCTGGAAAAGCTCAGTAGGTCTGGCTGCACCTGTGCAGAGAGAAACAGCGTTTACATTTCGAGTACAGTGTGATTTCTTTCAGAACTGTTTGAACCCACTGACTGGCTGATCTGATTTCAGCTCAGATGGAGTGTCTTTCCAGGCCTGCGTTGCCCCATGGAGCCTTTTTCACTCAAACGCTCCTCCAACCAATCTACTCCGGGAAAGGCAGGAGGCATTTAATGGAGTCAATGATGCCCTCTCCTGCTGACTGGTGAAAACCTTGCACTGGCTCTTTTGGGCTAAGGCCCAACAAAAGGCCATCAGGTGCTTACAAAATTGTGACAGGCCTTCAAGGACTCCGGTGGGGGCTGGCAGAGGTCCAAGGAAAGGCCAGCCGCTTGGCACCGTAGGTAGCGCCGATTGGAGTGGTGGGGGCTGTGGCCAGGGTTGTATACACCAGAGGCCCAGGATATTGCCAAGGAACCAGAGATGAGGAAGGACAAGATGTGGATCTTGGCTTTGGGGGCCATTGGGTGGTGGGGAATGAAATAGAGGGGCAACTACAAGCACCAGTAAATTAAGGATATCCCTCCACTCCACAAGACAATGAGCATTCTTCAAAGACTTAAGGGCTTCAATTGGCAATGGGGTAGGAAGGCCCTTGATGAACCTTCCCACCAAGTCCTTAACAAGGATGTGGGTGAGGGGCAGGTATTGGGTTCGCTATCTGACACCCTCTTTACTGATTAAGTGAGGATCCCCATCACAGACTCACCAACCCTTCCCCCGTTCCACCAACCCCAGTCTCACTTACTCTCACACACACATATAAATGCCCAAATTCAGATGACTGCACTTAATTCCTCACCTAAAAACACCTTAAAAAGTCTAATTTTAAAAGAAGAACAAATCAGAAATAAATCTGAAAAGGATGAATAGTTGTGAATGACTCAAAGGCACCTACTGCACCCCATCCCCTTTTTTGAAGGCATTGGCTTGAGGATTGGGTTCAAAGGATAAACCGAGAGTAATATGGCCAATCAGTTGAAATAATCAGATGAAGAATTACCCAAAGGAATGTTAATCACAGCCAACACTACTTGCAGGGAGAGGCCTAAGATTTGAACCACCAACCTTGTAAATTGGCTAGATGTCAAACTCTAGAGTGGTCAATTTGGCCACAGCTAGACGGTGATTCAAGCAGGTGGCATTTTCCCTTTTTCATGCTAAAACCTTTAAGACCAATGTTTCTGTAAATGGCTTTTACACCGAGTAAAATTGGGTGGGCAAATATAAATTTATCATAAGTAGATCCTATCCAAATCCACTGAGTTCTTCTTCTCTTGGTAACAGCAGATGAAATTGCAGATGTCGATCAGCCCAAAACGTCAGGAAAGATCCCGATAAAGGTGGAATTACATGGGTGGGTTGCGCTTCGGCGGGTCGTGTGTGGACTTGTTGGGCCGAAGGGCCTGTTTCCACACTGTAAGTAATCTAATCTAATCTAATCTACATACTGAATCATGAGAAAGTAATGGTCCTAAATATAACCTAATGGAGGTGAAGAATGGGCCTAGCACAAGATCTGGCAGCATCAGCAGTGGCTGCATTGGTGAGGTGGGCCGAAGCAGACTCATGGTAGTGGTGGAGTCGAGTTTGGGCGGTACCAGGTGGCATTGGCGATGTCTGCAGTGACGAGGTCTAGTGAGCAGTCATAGTGGTGAGGGCATTGATGGAGGTGAGATGGTGCCCAAGAGTGGCAATATTTGTTCAAGCAGCAGCTACACAGTGGCGAAGGGAATCCATGCTTAGCCACCAGACCCATGGTCCATGACAGAGTACTTAACAAGAAGGACTTTAAAGGTGAATACTTTTTCTCTATTTCTTCACTTTTTTGCCTTTTTTTTTGTTTAGGTTTTTCTTTTGTGTTTTAAGATGGTGCTGGAGGGTAGTGACACTATGCAACACTCATCACTGTATTTATGGAACAAAATACATGTCACAACAAATAATTTAAATTGAAAGTGACTCTGCCACTAGTAAAGATCCTGGAATTGTGCAAATAAAAGTAGAATTTGACTTATTCTGCAAGCGTACAACATGGGCCTTGGGTTTGCCATCATTTTCTTCTGTTGCTAGGTGATAGGATTGCGCTAGTGAATGCTGGGAGACCTCTCTTTTCAATTCTGCCAGGAGACTGTACTCTGTTGGGTGTCAAGAAGGGGCAAACTGATCTCAAATTGTACCATTTGAAGGATAATAATGCCTAGGTTGTTGTACCCTGTGAGGGAGCTCTTGCTAATTGTACACATTGGGTATTTTAAAGTGTGCATTGAGGGAGCACTAACCAATATAACATAACATGAGAGGTCAATACCTCTCATTTGAAATAAGTATTTTCTACTGATTCTGCCAAAAGCTAGGTCATTGATGATTATTAACCACCAACAACAAAGTACCATTATTATTATTACAGTGTCCGCCAAAGCCACAACATGGTAAGTCTGGAAATCTCACCATCATGACCATGGCAGTCATCTTCAATTGTTGTAAAACCTCTTCCAGTTCACAAATGTCCTTTAGGACAATAAATCTGCCATCCTTACCTGGTCTGGCCTACATGTGAATCCAGAGCACTTAAATATGATTGACTCTTATCTGCCCTGCGAAATGGCCCTGGCAAAACATTCAGTTCAAGGACACCTGAAGGATTTCCATGGAAGAAAAAAAGACTGTTCTATAGCAAGGAAAATATTTACGATTGGCCTTATCTTATTGCTTAACAATGATCTTATTGGGTGCAATAAGAAGAGCAAACTTATTAGCCATCAAGGTCCAGGAATTCACGGAAAAAACTCTGAAGTTAATTAAACACATTGGTATACGAAATCAAATTGTTGTTCACATTTGAACAGAGCTGCCAAAACCTGGAAACTCGATATTTGTTCTCGGCTGACATACTTATCATAAAGATAAGTTTTAGGATATGTGTCTTGAAATTTCAGAATTGTTCAGTTTTTGCAGTTTGTTGCCAAAAGATACTTCATTAGCACAAAATGAATTGACAAAAAGTCAATTCCCTGTTAACAGCCGCAGTAACTACTCACAGTATTTACGGATTGGATTTAGCCCAATTGACTAAAATTCAACATGATCTTCCTGCAAATCATGACATGTCTGCTTCTACTGCACAGAATCTGTTGCGTGCAGCCAACTTTTACTGTATCCTGTTACTAAGAGACATAAATACTATCCTTTGGCTGGAAGAACCCAAGTAGAACTGATGTACTTAGGTTTCAGCCAAAGCTGATTGGGGAACAGTGATGCATTTGGCTTGCTGTGTTCTCTTTATGGAAATTTTGCTTATTTAAATTTCACTGACTATGACAGAGAATAATTCCTGATTAAATAGCTCGTGACGTTTCTGTATCCTTAACAATTGTGGATAGGGGAACCATTCAGATGTGCACTGATGTTTACACAATGATATTTGGCTTAGAACCGAAATGGGCTTAAATGGCCATTGCTGTTTGGTTAATGTATCTGGTGAGTCACTGCGCTGTGATTTTGAGCAGGGATATTTATGAGACTAAATTGTCAAATATGGGTGCAGACAAAGTTGTGTCTGGCAATAAGCAGTCTTGGAAAAACATTAACTCAACTGTGTAGTTGCAAGTTTATCTGTCTTTTCCAAAGGCCCATAGGTCTTAATATAGGGGTGCCAATTCTAAAGTCTCAAGAAATGCAGTTCAGGAAGAAGGGGAAAATAAACCTAGAAATTTAGTAATTACAGACAAAGAGAAAAAAAATGTCCCTACGATTTTGTTTATTTTACTTGAATGTTTTTCTTTGTCTGTTATAATGGTATTGGAGTTGGAGCAAAAGGGCTGCATGTGGAAGGACCAAGAATCATACATATGCTTTCCAATTTAACTTTGAAGGACAACCAGGAATACGTGGAGAGCTAGCAGCAGGAAGGTAGGGTGGAGCTGTGGTGAGGGACGATCCAAGAATATATCTGAACGGAGTCTGTGACTCTGTCTTAAAGACTTTAAAAGAAAATAAAACAAGTTCAGTAATGAAGAATAAGTTGGGACTGTTCTTCTTGGAGAGAGGAGGATTGAGAGGAGGTTCAATGGAGATTTTCAAAATCATGTGTGGGCTGGACAGAATAGGTAGGGAGAAGTTGGTCCCATTCGCAATAGAAAAAGGAATGAGAGGGCAAAGACTTAAAGCGATGAGCAAGAGTGATGTGAGAAAAAACATTTTCACACAGTGAGTTGTTAGGGTATGGAATGCTGTCTGGAAGTGTGGAGGCAGATCCAACTGAGGCATTCAAAAGGGCATTAGATTATTTCAACAGAAATGGTGTGCAGGGACACGGAGGTTGACACTGGGTAATAGAACTGATGTAGCCTTGATGGGCTGAATAGCCTCCTTCTTCTGTGACTTTCTGAATGCAAATCTAAAGTGAAAGTCTAAGCCAAAGTATGCAGAATGCCAGTCAATCTTTGAAAGGATCAATGCTTCAGCTGTGACTTTCTTTAGCACAGTTCTGGTGAAGGGCATTAAATCATTTGTAGCTGTGCTCAATGATTCAATTGCACATGCACATACACACAAGGATTAAAATCACAATAAAAGTTTCTGCAGTGTTATGTGGACTCTTCAATCATTAAATAGGTTTCCTGCATTTCTTACATTACTGTGCTAATTCCTGTTGCGATTAGAGCTTCCTTTTATAAAGACCTCTCGAAGTGCAGAGATTCTTTAGTGATCAAGAATGGCATCTGATTGTGCAAGATTTTCCCCAAGGTAGCTATATTGCAATAATGTTGGGGGAGGTAATTAAAAGAAGCCATGCACAGATGCCATGGTATAAGGACTAGGTCATGCAAGCAAGAAGGTACATGCTTTCTGGTCAGACAAGCCCAAATCAGAGGCCTGAGACCCTGGGGTCTCTGTGGGTTAAACCTGCCTGTTTCACTCAGCTAACCAGGGCTGTTGAATGAACTATCTTGAGAATCTATTTTTGGTTGAGATTTTTCATTTCGAAAAAGAAAGCCTTCCAGAAGCTAATATGAGCTGCTCACTGTCAGCCTTCAAGGTACAGCGAGTCAGACACAGATAAAATTGCGGACTACTTATTAGAAAAGCTGCACTGTT
This sequence comes from Hemiscyllium ocellatum, assembly GCF_020745735.1. NCBI lineage: Eukaryota > Metazoa > Chordata > Chondrichthyes > Orectolobiformes > Hemiscylliidae > Hemiscyllium > Hemiscyllium ocellatum. The sequence continues at coordinate 22,645,698 of NC_083407.1, read as the reverse complement.
AGAATGTAGTTAGGATGTTACAATAATCCTTGGCTTCCCCAAGTTTCGGAGTTGTGAAGCCAAAGGCTCCAAGCTTCCAGTTGGTGATCAGTGAATACGTGATGGGAGTGTGAGTTTGACTGTCATATTACCCACTACAACCACTGGGAGAACTGCTCTGGTCACCATGTGCAATAATCTCATAAACACACAAACAACCTTGTCCTGGACATAAGACCATAAAATATAGGAGCCAAAATAAGCCTTTCAGCCCATCAAGTCTGCTTCCCCATTCAATTAGATCATGGTTGTTCCTTCATTTCACTTGTCTGTCTTTTCCCGATAATCCTTAATTCCTTTATTGATTAAAGGTCTGTCTATCTCAGCCTTGAATATACATAATGCCCCAGTTTTAACAGCCCTCTGGAATAAAGAATTCCACAGATTCACAACCCTCTGGGAGAATAAATTCCTCTTCATCTCCAGTGAACCTCTTATTCTGAGAATATATCCTCTAGTCCTAGACTCTCTCACAAGTGGAAATAACCTTTCCACACACAAACCTTACCAATTCCCCAAAAAATCTTGCATGTTCCAATAATTTTGCCTCTCATTCTTCTATATTCTAACAATAGGAAGCCCAGTCTACTCAACCACCATTCATAAAACAGTCCCTCAATACAGTGTCAGCCCAGTGAACGTACTCTGGATTGACTCCAATGCCAGTATATCTTTCCTTAAATAAGGGCTTTAAGACAGTTCACAGGATTCCACTGTGGTCTGTCCAGTGTCTTCCATCAGTTTTAGCTAAATCTCACTGCTTTTATACTCCATTCCATTTAAAACAAAGGGCAACATTGCATTTGCCTTCCCTATTATCCACTGAACTAGAATGCTTGTTCTCATGATTACTGGATGAGGACCCCCAAATCCCTCTTCTCTTTAGTTTTCTGCAGTCTTGATCCTCATTCAAATAATACACAGCTCCTCTATTCAACAGAGACAGTCAGACGCACTTAAGTTAGTTGTGCAAGTTATCTTAAACCTATGCTCTCTGGTTCTGGACTCCCTAACCCCAGGGAAAAGACTCTGTCTAGTTATCCTATCCATGCCCCTCATAATTTTGTAAACCTCTATAAGGTCACCCCTCAGCCTCTGATGCTCCAGGGAAAACAGCCCCAGCCTGTTCAGCCTCTCTCTATACCTCAAATCCTCCAACCCTGGAAACATCCTTATAAACCTTTTCTGAACACTTTCAGGTTTCACAACATCTTTCCGATAGGAAGGAGACCAGAAGTGCATGTAATATTCCAACAGTGGCCTAACTAATGTCCTTTACAGCCACAACATGACCTCCCAACTCCTGTACTCAATACTCTGGCCAATAAAGGAAAGCATACCAAACGCCTTCCTCACTATCCTATCTACCTGCGACTCCACTTTCATGGAGCTATGAACCTGCACTCCAAGGTCTCTTTGTTCAGCAACACTCCATAGGACCTTACCATTAAGTGTATAAGTCCTGCTAAGATTTACTTTCCCAAAATGCAGCACCTCACATTTATCTGAATTAAACTCCTGGAACTTCCCTCTGAATAGCACTGTCCATCTATATCCCAAAGCCTGCAGAGGTTCAACTAGGCAGCTCAGAGCCACCATCTCCACAGCAATTAGGAATGGACAATAAAAGATGACCAACTAACACTGCCCCCAGCCCATAAATGAATACAAATAATTTACATTTATCAAGACTTTCACCTTTGCTGTTTGTGACACATTTAGGTTATCTCGTGAAGAATAAAAGTGATGAATGAGATAAAGCTCCTAAATGTGTTGATGCTCATCAAGCAAATGTGACTTCGCTGGCTCCAGCATGTTCAAAGAATAGATGGCTGTTGCATACCTGAAGAGTGTCCTATTTTGTCTGCCAGGGGGTAGACTGACAAAAGTGCAAAATGGTGGCATCACCTCTCGACTGATGCATGCCACCAGGATGATGATCCATGGCTACATAAGTAGGTGACTTAAAGCTGAGTCTGAGGTTGCTGGAAGGCTTTAAGACTGCCTCTTGTTGCCAACGTGTCAGATGTCAGGCAGCCCCACTGCTGCTCACCATGTCACATGTGCAGCTAATGCAGGCCTGCATCTTGCCACCTGCCATCTTGGCAGGCTTGCTGTCCACCATGCACACACCAATGTGATCTTGCGGGGCAGTGGAAAACCACTTTGTAGAATCGAGAAGATTTATTGAGCAGGATGTAATTTATTTCACGTGAACAACTGGTTACAGCTTAACAAAGAACAGAAACTGCTGGAAAAACCCAGCAGGTCTGGAAGCACATGTGAAGGAAGAGCAGAGTCAAAGTTTTGGGGCTCAGTGACCCTTCTTCAAAACTGGACCCGAAATGTTGGCTGTGCTTTTCCTCCACAGATGGTGCCAGACCTGTTGAGTTTCTCCAGCAATTTCTGTTTGTGTCATATTTCCAGCACCCACAGTACTTTGTTTTTAGTTGCAGGTTACATTGGTAATGAAAGACGTTGTTTCAAAGACAGCGAGGAGGATCTGGTTGTCATGCCTCACTCCTCCAAGATCCTGAGCTGTCCTGCGCACAAATCCATGTCACATCATTGTAATGGGGGCTGCTCATGGTACTCCTCAGTATTAACCTTTCAAGCCCATGTATAACACTTGACTCTCATGGAGTGGCCACCAGCCGTCAGCAAGTGTGTAGCAAGTAAAGTTTCCCCATTTCCCAATGGATGTGCTTTGTCACAATGTCCAACAACTTGTGCAACGAGAAGGAAATTAATGACAATGAAGTGCAAACGTCACATCAGAAGTGAGAAGGATACAATCTTGTTAAACAACCAACATTTGCAGCATTTACCTACCCGTGAATGGCATGGATGGAGTGAGGCTCATAATGGTATCTCCCCTCATGATGCCGCATATCGATCGGTATGGGCGTGTGGAAGGCTGGGAAAATGTGGTGCGAGGCTGAAATAAAGAAAAACAGGCATTAAAAAAAAAGTGCAGTATAAAGTGGAAAGATAACACTCAAAGGCAACGGTTCCCATAAGGCTGTAGATATTTCAGAACAGGAGTATGCTCACTAGAAAGACAGATGAGGAGCTTCATGTTTGCTATTGGCTGATTCAGACAAGAGAAGCAGAATTAATAAATAATCAAAGTCATTCACAGCGTTCCTACATCACAAACATTAAAGGCCTCCAACTGGGTTTCTGACAAAGACCTGCAGCTACACATGCTTTGAACTCTAAAAGATGGTAGAAAGTGTGAAAGGAACTGGTGCAACACACACAAACAGAACATGACAGGGCTGGGAGAGTGGAAGCAGAGGTCAGAATTGGTGCTGAATGCAGGAGCTGATCCAGTGCTGAGTTGGGAAGGTTTGTATATATATATGTGTGTGTGTGTGTGTGTGTGTGTGTGTGTGTGTGGTGTGGGCAGGGGGAAGTGTTGGAGGCAGTGGCAGGGTTGTGTGGGGAAGGAGTAAAACTTCAGCTGGCACCCTGCAGTATGGATGTTAATGGAGATTCCTGCAGGATTGGGTTGTTACAACCAGAGGCCAGTTCAGCTGTTTCTAATCAGACAGATGATGCCTAAATCTTTGGGGGATTAAGTATGGGGGATTCGGAGTTATCATGTTCAAAAACATTACATCAAGCACAGCCCAATTACATCTGAAATAGTATGTGAGGTTCAGCGCATCTCAGCTGAAGTGGCTATAAAGTAAATTACAGCCCTCTGTCAACTCTTCCTTGCCTCTGCCCATACTTCAGATGATGTCTACCCTTTGGTTATTGAAACTGCTGAAGCACAGCAAAATGTATTAGAGTCCCCCAGCCTTTCATTTATCATACAATCTCCTGCTTTGATAGTTCAGTAAACTCTGCTCAGCTCAGTGTTAATGTTTACCTGTCAAAGTACAAGCCACATTCAGAGACTGACAGCCATCTTAATCGTGAACAGCAGCTCAATCAGTCTTTACATAAGGCTTGAAAAATTAAGCATTATAGTTTCTCTCTGTCTCTGTCTATCTCTCTCTCCATTTCGTGCAGTGTGGTGCAAAAGGCTGACCATTCCTAGGCATGTTTAGCCCAATTCAGAATTTCACTACAGGTGATCACTAGAGGCAACACTGGATGATACAAGTCACACGGGGTAAAGGCATGAGTGAGGACATTAAATCTATTCTGTATCAAGTAAATTGTGCTGACCCAATACTGCATTTCATGCAGTCTGATGAACAAATAAGCATTTGGTTGGATTCACACTTTTTCTAAGACTGCCCATTGTCAGACAGGTCAAGCCCTCTCTGTAGCTCCAGCAGTGCAAACCATATCAAACCAATTGGCTTAGGGTCTGGCCATTTGTGGATATGTGAAGCCACCATTACAATAGACTTCTGTTCTGCTGCGCTGGCCACAGAGGGGGTGCAAAAAAACCAGCTTTATTCAACTTGCATACACCATTAGCAATGGTCAGAGCGAAGAACGGAGGTGAATTACTCTCATGAAAACAGCAAATGGGCGACTGAGGTTTGGGAGAAAAATGTTGTCAGAACTAGGTCATGGAAACATGACAGTTGAGTGAGTTAAAGCAAACTGTGGAGTGGTAGAGTTCAGCTCAGAGGGAACACACCAGCTGATTAACCAAGGGTGAATCTCTCCCAGTTACATTCTGTACTATTGACCACGTCAGAGTGAACCCTCTTGGGCACACAGTGTGCTTAACTGTTTCAAGCTGAACCTTCCTTGTCTCTCAAGTCAACTTTGGGCTAGACTGTGTGTAGTTTTGACCTGGTAATGTGTACAGAACCTGGAATGGACAATGGGCTGGCACTTCCTAAGGGAAAATACATTCTTTGCTTTCAAAAAAAAGATTTTAAAAGTTACACTTTTTAAATAAAAATTGGCCAAAATACTTATGGATTATTAACATCAATTTGGGAAAAATTACCATGAGAAGTAAAGGTTTGAAGAAATTGTTTGGAGTACATAAAGTTTAACATCAGATGTGATTGCTTCAACTTTGTGTGGAATGTTGTTGATTTGTGTTTATTTGCAACTAGCAGTGACAGAGATTATAAATACTAGGAAATGGCATTCACTTTCAGATATTACGTGGATATTGCATTCAGCACAGGAGGCCATTCAGTCCATTTACAAGGTGTCAGTTCTTTGAAGTAGCTCGGCAATTAATCCCACACCCTTGTTCTTTCCCCCCATCCTTGTGTGATTTTAGTTTACATGTAAATATCCAAATCATTAAATTTACTATCATCAGAATTTCAATTATCTCAATTCACTGTGTAAAAATATCATTTCTCCCCACTGGCTGTTGTTTTGCCACTGTATCCAATTCTAGTCACCCTGCTATAGGAAGGATATTATTAAACTGCAAAGAATGCAAAAAGGGTTTACAAGGATGTGAGGATGTTACTGAGACTGGAAGGTTTGAGATATAAGGAGAGGCTGGATAGGCTATGACAATTTTTCCCCGGAACATAGGAGGTCGAGGGGTGACCTTATAGAGGTTTATAAAATCATGAGGGGTAAGGATAGGGTGAATAGACAAGGTCTTTTCCCAAGATAGGGGAGTCCAAAACTAGACGGCACAGGTTTAAGGTGAGAGGGGAAAGATTTAAAAGGGACGTGAAGGGCAACGTTTTACACAGAGGATGGTGTGTGTATGAAATGAACTGCCAGTGGATGTGGTACAGGCAGGTACAAGTACAACAATTAACAGACATTTAGATGGCTATGTGAATAGGCAAGATTAGAGGGACATGAGATAAATGCAGGCAAAAGAGACGAGTTTACCTTAGGAAATCTGGCTGGCATGGACTAGTTGGTCTAGTTCTGCTGTATATAAAATTCCAGAATGTTACAGTATGGAAGGAGGCCATTCAACCCTTCGTGTCTGCATCCGCTCCCAAAAGAACTACTCAGTTAATTCCATTCTTTAGCCCTATCTCTATAGCCCCTTAAATTCATCACTTTCAAATATGTATCGACCTTTTGAAACCTCCTATGGAATCCGCCTCCACCACTCTCGCAGGCAGTACATTCCAAATTCTAACATCTCTCTGAGTTAAGAAGTTTCTCCTTATGTCCTTCCTAATTCTTTTGCTGGCAATCTTGAAATTCTGACCCCTTGTAAGTGACATGTCAACCTGTGGAAACTGAAACTCTTCCTTTACCTTTTCAAACTTGTTCATAATTTTGAACACCTCAGTAAGATCACCTCTTAATCTTCTCTGCTCCAAGGAGCATAAGCCTAATTTCTCTGATCTTTCCTTGTATCTAAAAATCTTCATTCCTGGTCTCATTCTGGTAAATCTCCTTTGCACTCTCTCCATGGTTTTAGCATCCTTCCTCAAATAAGGTGCTCAGAATAGAACACAATACTCCAAATGAGGTGTGATCAACAATTCGTGGAGGTCTAACATCACTTTCTGGCTTTGATACTCTACGCCTTTATAAGCCTTCTTCATAACTGTTTCAACTTGCCAGGCCATCTCTTTCAGCAAAGGGGCAGCACAGTGGCACAATGGTTAGCACTGCTGCCTCACAGCGCCAGAGACCTGGGTTCAATTCCCACCTCGGCCAACTGTCTGTGTGGAGTTTGCACATTCTCCCCATGTCTGCGGGGGTTTCCTCCAGGTGCTCCGGTTTCCTCCCACAGTCCAAAAATGTGCAGGTTAGGGGAATTGGCCATGCTAAATTTCCTGTAGTGATAGATGTAGGGGAATGGGTCTGGGTGGGTTGTTCTGTGTTGGTGTGGACTTGTTGGGCCGAGGGGCCTGTTTCCACACTGTAAATAATCTAATCTAAAAGTAATCTAAGCTAGAATACCACCTAGCTGGGCCTAGTGACTTCTCTACCTGGGGTTCTAGCCAGTTTAGCACCTCTGCTTTATCTGTCACCTATCTTAAAGCATTGTCTATAGGTTCCTGATTCTCCACTCACTGGTAAACAGAACAGTTCCTTAGTTACTATTCACACAAGAATTTTTTGAAAGAAGTCACACTTATCCTAATCTGAAAACCCCAAGAAAAATGGTGAGTGCTTTGGCAGGGTAGGCATTACAGGCAGTGGTGGAAGGGGGAGATTTGAAGGCAATGCAGTTTTTCAGGACAGTGTGTGTGGGGCTTTCGGGTCAGTGTACAATTCATCAGGCATGATCAGGATTGCAATGACTGAGCACTGTCACCGACAACTGACCTTCCCAAACCTGGTGAACTTTACCAACAAGTACGTGCCCTTCCTGAACTGCTGGTGACAACTACTCATGAAACGACAATGTTGACAAAAAAAACTGAAGTCAGTCACTTGTACACGAGATCATTTTATAACAGGATGCTTGAAAAGCTGTACTCCATCCTGTTCTTTATGTGACTATATAACCTCGATGTTCATTACACCAAATGGTGTTCTGCCAAATGGGAATGAGAGTTGACCTTGTTCCTACGTTCAATTTGATCATTACTGATTTATAATTGAATTCCACCTTGGCTTCATGTTCTTCAAAAGTTTTGTCCAACAAAAAGCTATCAAGTGCATGGTTTGAAATCTTAAAAGTGAATTCGTTTCCACCATGTTTTGGAGGAAGGGAGTTCCTGACTTTCACCACCCTCTGTATGGCTTATTATAGGAAATGAAAATAAATCTTCCCTTCCTACTTTTACAAAGAAGCATTTTGGTGCTTCACACTCTTGCAGCAGCCTGAAATCTCCCAATTTCTGAATCTCGAGCAAGTGCTCACCCAACAGCACTGTGGCCAGTCGATTATTTGTGGGGCTCTTGTCATAGAGTCATATAGCACGGAAACAGACCCTCCGATCTAACTCAGCCATACCAACCAGATATCCTAAACTGATCTAGCCCCATTTGCCTTGGTTTGACCCATACCCCTCTAAATATTCATGTACCTGTCCAAATGTCTTTTAAATGTTGTAACTGTACCTGCATCTACCACTTCATCTGGCAATTGGTTGCATATATACCCCACCCTCTGTGTGAAAACGTTGCCCCTCAGGTCCCTTTTAAATCTTGCCCCTCTCACTTTAAACCTATGCCCACTAGTTCTGGACTCTGCCACTTTAGGAAAAAGACCGTGTCCATTCACCATATCCATGCCCCTCACGATTTTATAAACCTCTATAAGGTGCTCCCTCAGCCTCCGATGCTCCAGGGAAAAAAATGTCGTTCTAGCCTCTCCTTATAACTCAAACCCTCCAATTCTGGCAACATCCTTGTAAATTTTTTCTGAACCCTTTCTAGTTTAACAACATCCTTCCTATAGCGGGCCAACCAGAATTGTACGCAGTACTCTAAAGGTTGTCCCTGTGCTTTTCCTCAGAAAACACGTACCGATGTCCTATCTATCCCTCCAGTTCACCAATCTCCTCTTTCAAGCAACGACCAAGATTAAAGAAGCACGCTGTGAGTATTTGTGCAATTAAGTTGCCACCCCACAGCTCCACTGGCATGTTTAAGCACAGCACCAAAAGAACAGCTCGAAGCTGCATCATGTTCAGGGAGCTCCACACTCATGTTCTGAATTCAGAAGGCTATTTATCAGCCTCTGATTTTCGAACGCTGCAAATCAGTTTGATTTACAGCCTGAGGTGACAGGTCAGTGAGCACCTGTCGCTGCATTGACCTGAAATGGGCTCAGAGTCCAAGTTCGAAAACAATGCAAACTGGGTGAAATGAGAAAGAACTCAGAGGCTCATCCTTCTTAAAAATTCTTAACCCTTTCACAAAGTCACGCTAAGCTAATGGCACAAGAGATGAAGCAAAATGAAAACAAAGCCACACACACTGACAGTTGGTATCAAAGCGTTTTTTTCTTTTTAAATCATATTTAACCTTGTGTCAGTGACAAGGTTAATTGAGAACCAAAAATATGGGGCTTTGGTCGTGTGTTATATGACAGTCATGATCAGCAAACCATTGCATTAATAGAAAAATTGTTGTAATACTTTTTACCATGCTATCTGAGCAATTGAAAAACAGACTGATCTGTTTTGGCAGTTAGCTATGTTAGTTTTACTTAATGGGTTGAAGGGCCTTGTCAATGCTGTAAATCTCTATGACTTTCCAAGACTCTAAGGTTTAATTATTTTAATTGCTGGCTTAGACCTAGTAGTGTTTCTGCTCCAATAAGAATCAGAAATGCTTGAGAAACTCAGCAAGTCTGGCAGCATCTGAGGAAAGAGAAACGGAGCTAACATTTTGAGTCCATTGTGACTCTTTGGTTGTCATACCAGACTCAAAACATTAACTCTGCTTCTCTGTCCACAGATGCTGCCAGTCCGGCTGAGTTTCTCTGATTATATTTCAGATTTCCAGCATTCCCTTTTGCTCCAGACATCCCACTGCTGATTCACTTTTGACCATGAAGGAACTGCAGTGGTCTCTCGGACTTTATCTCACAGATATTTAAATAGCTGATTCCAATATAAAACCAGACGGACAAGAGGTGGCTTTCCTGGGTATCAATTGTTACCAAGGTGTTGGAAAGGAAAGGACAATCAGCATCTTCATGGCCACAATGTCCTAAACTTTACAGTGAAACAAAGACTGTTGTAGTGTAATCACTGGTGTCCTGTAACAATCCGATGATAAGATTTCCCAAATAGCAAGGCAATATTAATGAACTGATAAACTGTGTCAGCAGTGTTGGTTGAGGGATAAATATTGACCTGCGCCAGGCAGAGTTTCCCTGTAAATATCTTCACCTTCAGTCTACTTCAATCGAACAAACAGAATCTCCCAACTATCACAGTCAAGTTATTGCTGAAGGCAAGAAAATTTCTGCACTCAATGTTTGGTCTGGGAACAGGTATGCTGAAGGTGAGCGAGCTGTGGCTTTCAGAAAACCTTGACAAGCACTTTCGTATTGCATTTACATTTGATATATGGCTTATTCACATCATTGGCAACAAAGCATCAATGCCTCACACTTATGGCTGCTATCGAGGGCTATTGTGTATACATAGAGCTGAGTTTGCAATGCAATCTGAACAGTCACCAAAGGCAAAAGAAGAGGAGGTTCACTTATCACTTGGAAACTGCTACTCTAGGTGGGATAGAGGGACAAAGGGATCCAAGTACAAATACATTGATCACTAGAAGTTATACCACAGCGTTAGCAAAAACAAAGCAAGGAATAAGCTTTATTCTCATAGAAATAGAAATAAAAAGATGGGGTTACGCTAACTTTTACCTAATGTTGGTTCGACCTACTGATGTGTGTTGTGTGCAGTTCTCCTCATCATATAAACAAAGATACAGAGCGAAAGGGAGCAGAGGAGATTTACATGTACAACACTGGAAAAGCATGGCTAAATATTGGATGGGTGGCCTGGCTTACTTTTCTGTTGAAAAAAGGCTAAGGAGTGACCTAATAGTGGTCTTTAAAATTATGCATGTTTTAAGAGTGGACACAGACACAATGTTGGCTTCTTGTAAAAGAGAGCATTGAAACTAGGAACAGGAGTAGGTCATTCAGCCCTTCAAGCCTGCACTACCATTCAGCATGATCATGGTGATCCTCTGTCATTTCCATGTTTTTGCTTTCCTTTCATACCCCTTGATTTAAAAAAAAATCATTTGTGGGATGTAGATTTCGCTGGCTGGCCAGGACTTATTGCACATCCCTAGTTGCCCTTGAGAAGGTGGTGGTGGGCTGGCCTCTTGAAATGATACTATCCATGCACTGTAGGTTGTCCCATCATGTCCTTAGGGAGGGAATTAAAGGATCTTGGAGTAAAAAATGAGGTCTGCAGATGCTGGAGATCACAGCTGCAAATGTGTTGCTGGTCAAAGCACAGCAGGTTAGGCAGCATCTCAGGAATAGAGAATTCGACGTTTCGAGCATAAGCCCTTCATCAGGAATAAGAGAGAGAGAGCCAAGCCGGCTGAGATAAAAGGTAGGGAGGAGGGACTAGGGGGAGGGGCGATGGAGGTGGGATAGGTGGAAGGAGGTCAAGGTGAGGGTGATCGGCCGGAGTGGGGTGGGGGCGGAGAGGTCAGGAAGAGGATTGCAGGTTAGGAGGGCGGTGCTGAGTTGAGGGAACCGACTGAGACAAGGTGGGGGGAGGGGAAATGAGGAAGCTGGAGAAATCTGAATTCATACCTTGTGGTTGGAGGGTTCCCAGGCGGAAGATGAGGCGCTCCTCCTCCAGCCGTCGTGTAGTTGTGTTCTGCCGGTGGAGGAGTCCAAGGACCTGCATGTCCTCGGTGGAGTGGGAGGGGGAGTTAAAGTGTTGAGCCACGGGGTGATTGGGTTGGTTGGTTCGGGCGGCCCAGAGGTGTTCTCTGAAGCGTTCCGCAAGTAAGCGGCCTGTCTCACCAATATAGAGGAGGCCACATCGGGTGCAGCGGATGCAATAGATGATGTGTGTGGAGGTACAGGTGAACTTGTGGCGGATATGGAAGGATCCCTTGGGGCCTTGGAGGGAAGTGAGTGTGGAGGTGTGGGCGCAAGTTTTACATTTCCTGCGGTTGCAGGGGAAGGTGCCGGGGGTGGAGGTTGGGTTGGTGGGGGGTGTGGATCTGACAAGGGAGTCACGAAGGGAGTGGTCCTTGCGGAACGCTGATAGGGGAGGGGAGGGAAATATATCCTGGGTGGTGGGGTCCGTTTGGAGGTGGCGGAAATGGCGGCGGATAATACGTTGTATGCGCAGGTTGGTGGGGTGGTAGGTGAGAACCAGTGGGGTTCTGTCTTGGTGGCGGTTGGAGGAGCGGGGCTCAAGGGCGGAGGAGCGGGAAGTGGAGGAGATGCGGTGGAGGGCATCGTCGATCACGTCTGGGGGGAATCTGCGGTCCTTGAAGAAGGAGGCCATCTGGGTTGTGCGGTGTTGGAATTGGTTCCTTGAAGAAGGAGGCCATCTGGGTTGTGCGGTGTTGGAATTGGTTCCTTGAAGAAGGAGGCCATCTGGGTTGTGCGGTGTTGGAATTCCAACACCGCACAACCCAGATGGCCTCCTTCTTCAAGGAACCAATTCCAACACCGCACAACCCAGATGGCCTCCTTCTTCAAGGAACCAATTCCAACACCGCACAACCCAGATGGCCTCCTTCTTCAAGGACCGCAGATTCCCCCCAGACGTGATCGACGATGCCCTCCACCGCATCTCCTCCACTTCCCGCTCCTCCGCCCTTGAGCCCCGCTCCTCCAACCGCCACCAAGACAGAACCCCACTGGTTCTCACCTACCACCCCACCAACCTGCGCATACAACGTATTATCCGCCGCCATTTCCGCCACCTCCAAACGGACCCCACCACCAAGGATATATTTCCCTCCCCTCCCCTATCAGCGTTCCGCAAGGACCACTCCCTTCGTGACTCCCTTGTCAGATCCACACCCCCCACCAACCCAACCTCCACCCCCGGCACCTTCCCCTGCAACCGCAGGAAATGTAAAACTTGCGCCCACACCTCCACACTCACTTCCCTCCAAGGCCCCAAGGGATCCTTCCATATCCGCCACAAGTTCACCTGTACCTCCACACACATCATCTATTGCATCCGCTGCACCCGATGTGGCCTCCTCTATATTGGTGAGACAGGCCGCTTACTTGCGGAACGCTTCAGAGAACACCTCTGGGCCGCCCGAACCAACCAACCCAATCACCCCGTGGCTCAACACTTTAACTCCCCCTCCCACTCCACCGAGGACATGCAGGTCCTTGGACTCCTCCACCGGCAGAACACAACTACACGACGGCTGGAGGAGGAGCGCCTCATCTTCCGCCTGGGAACCCTCCAACCACAAGGTATGAATTCAGATTTCTCCAGCTTCCTCATTTCCCCTCCCCCCACCTTGTCTCAGTCGGTTCCCTCAACTCAGCACCGCCCTCCTAACCTGCAATCCTCTTCCTGACCTCTCCGCCCCCACCCCACTCCGGCCTATCACCCTCACCTTGACCTCCTTCCACCTATCCCACCTCCATCGCCCCTCCCCCTAGTCCCTCCTCCCTACCTTTTATCTCAGCCGGCTTGGCTCTCTCTCTCTTATTCCTGATGAAGGGCTTATGCTCGAAACGTCGAATTCTCTATTCCTGAGATGCTGCCTAACCTGCTGTGCTTTGACCAGCAACACATTTGCAGCAGAATTAAAGGATCTTGACCCAGCGACAGTGAAGGAACAATGATACATAGTTGCCATAAGACAGTCAACACGGCATTTTCAAGGACAGGCCAGGTCTGGCAAATTTAATTGAGTTCTATAATGAAGTGACACAGGCAGTGGAGGAGGGTGGTGTTGTGGATGTTGTAGATTTGGACTTTTAGAAAATATTCGATATGATGCCATATGGTAGGCTGGTTAGCAAATAAGAAATTTGGGATTGATGAGTCCTTGGCAGCATGGATTAGACATTGGCTAAAAGATGGGCATTTCTCAAATTGGAGATGAGTAAAGGTGGTGTTCCCCAGGGATCAGTGTTGGGACACATGCTACTTCTAATTCATATAAACAATTTGGTGATAGGTGTTGAGAGCAAAATCTCTAAACTTGCAGATGAAACAAAGCTCAGGAGAATTGTGAGGATGATGCTGAACAAATTCAGAGAGACATTGACAAGTTGGTCAAATGGACAGAAATCTGGCAGATGGAACTCAATGCAATGAAATGTTAGAGAAGAAACGCTGAGAGATAATACAGGCTCAACAGTACAACTTTGTGGGGTGTACAGGAGCAGAGGGACCTCGGGGTTCACTTGCCCAATTCTCTGAAGGTAGCCAGGCAAGTTGAAACAGTTGTTAAGAAGACTTATAGGATCCATGAGTTTATAAATAGAGGCATAGAGTATAAAAGCAAGGAAGTGATACTACACCTCTACAAATGTGGTCAGTCCACATTCAGAGTATTGTGTTCAGTTTTGGGCACCTTATTTAAGGAAAGATGTTAAAGCTCTGGAGAGAGTGCCAAGAAGATTTACTGAAACAGTACCAGGAATGAGAGATTTTAGATACAAGAAAAGATTAGGGAAATTGGGCTTATTCTCCCTTGAACGGAGAAGTTTAAAAGGAGAGGTGTTCAAATTTATGAACAACTTTGATAGGGTAAAGACGAATTTTCTGCTTTCACTCATTGGTATGTCAGCAACAAGAAGTCACAATTTCAAACTTGTCAGCGAGAGAGCTAGGAGTGAGATGTGGAGAAATATTTTTACTCAGAGAGATGTTAGGATTTGGCATGTGCTAAATGGGAGAGTGATGGAGATGGATCCCACTGGAGGTTTCAAAAGAGAGCTGGATATATATTTGAAAGTGATGAATTTAAAAGGCTATAGAGATAGGCCTGAAGAATGGGACTAGCTGGGTAGTATTTTGAGGAACTGCTGCAGAAACAATGGGTCAAATGACCTTTCTCTCCACTGTAAAATTCTCTGACTTTATAGTTCCAAGTCAGCATTATGAGTGGCTTGGAGGGGAACTTCCAGGTAGTGGTGTTCCCATGTTGCCTTTGCCATTCTAGATGTAAGTGGTTGTGATTTGGATGATGTTGACTGAGGATCTTTGGTGAATTTCTGCAGTTCATCTTGTAGTTAGTACAAGCTGCAGCTACTGAGCATCAGTGGTGGACGGACAGAATGCTTACAGATGTGATGCCAGTCAAGCAGTTATTTTGTCCTGGATGGTGTCAAGCTTATGGAGTGTTCTTGGACCTGCAACCATCCAGGCCAGTGGGGAGTATTCCATCAGACTCATGACTTGTGCCTTGTAGATGGTAGACAGGCTTTGTGGGTTCAGAAGTGGGAAAATCACAGCAGTATTTCTAGCCTCTGGCCAGCTCTTGTAGCCATTGCGTTTATGTTGTGAGTTCAGTTGTGTTTTCTGGTCTATGGTAATCCCCAGGATGTTGATAGTGATGGTAACACCATTGAATGTCAAGGGGTGGGAATCAGATTGTCTCTTACTGGAGATGGTCATTGCTTGGAATTTGTTGGTGTGAATGTTACTTATCACTTATGATGCCACAAATATAAGAACTTATATATCTCTTTCTTATGCACCTTCTGTGCATATATAAAGGCCATCAATATAAGATAGCCACCAAGATGGAATTCAGAAACAACTTCTTCACCCAAGACAGTGGTAATAATGTGGAGCTCACAACAACATGGAAGGGGCTGGGACAAACTGGAGAGTAGTACTCAAGAGGAAGCTAGATTTAAAATATAAAATGCTAGAGAAACTCAGTAAGTATGGCAACAGCCGTCATATCGGAATTGAAAAGCTAATTTTATTTCACACTCACTCTCTCCCTGGAGATGCTGCTGGACCTGCTAAGCTTCTCCAGCATTTTCTATTTTTATCTCAGATCTCCAGCATTCCTAATATTTTGCTTTTAAGCATCCAAGGGGAAAGGAAATTCATTGTTATTATAATAGCTTCAGAAGACGAAATGTAGGAGGACACACTAGATGGACCGAATGGTCTGTTTTTGTGCCCTGAATGCTACGTAACTCCACGTTGAAGTTGTCACATTGTCACTTCAGCTGAGCACGACAGGTCTTGTAACACATTATCGATTTCAAACCAATCTGCTCTAATTGCATAGATGCTAGAGTTAGGGATTAAAGAGTTAACAAAATTATTCCTCATTCTCAAATTTTGTTGAAAGATAGCCACTCCAAACCCTCTTCATGGTTTTGGATTAATCCAAGAATTAGCCATTACAAGTCCTACAGCAAACATTCCTCATTTTAAGGCTGACCCTTCAAGTTGGAATGAGAGATGTTATAGCAAACACTTTTCGTTTTAGGATTGACCCAGCAAAGAGAGGTGACAAAATCTATAGTAAATATTTCGCCTTTTAGAGTTGATCCAACAAGTAGTGACAGTCCACGGTAAACATTCCACTTTTTAGGAGTTCCGTGAACACAAAATCTTAAACAGTCTTAGCTGCCAAACAGATGTAAAACTCTGAAAAATGAAATACAACTGAAGTTTGCATAAAGTCCTCCCACCTTATGTCATCTCTGTTGTGTTTTACATCATCCCTAAGTGGGGAAAACATAAATATCAATTCCATTTTTATTTCATTCCATATTTAAATACTCCCTTTCACAGTAATTATTAAAGAAGCGAAAAGGAACAGAAAATTCCTGACAGTAAGGGATCTTCTTAAAAGTCTCTTTAGAATGGAAGGCAGCATTGATTGGCCGCAGTGGGTTAGCAGGTCCTGTAATCAGAGGGATTTTACAAAGAAAGCTTAGTTCATCACACAGACAGTTCCATTGTTCTGGCTTATAGAGATGAACAAAAGCAAAGCACTCTCATGGGTTCAAGGGTTACATTTACCTGATTTACCAGGGCAAATCCCTTACGGCATTCACAAATGGAATGCAATGCATTGGTAGTCAGGAAGAGACAGCTCAAGAGCAGCTATAGTTGGTTGCGAGTTTGTAACTACAAAACTTCTGAAAAGGTGACCTTTTTATGTTGTGCACACCAGCAGCCTGGACTTTTTTTGTTTTTAAAAGATGACAAGTGTGTGTCTGCATTTAGTCTTGAGTCTTTTCATTCCATCTTCACAATGGGGGTGAGCACCTCCAGCACAAGGAGTGGATAAGATCAATGTATCTCTTTCCCCTTCCTCTGACACTCGCATTTCTACAATAAGCACACTGGTGTCCTATACTTCAACCTTGTCAGGAAGTCGCCAGACAATAATAATATCCTACGGGGCTGCCTCTTAGTGTAATTAAAAAGCTTTTCTGGCTCAGTTGGGGGAATAGAGGAAATGAGGCTCATACAGGAAATTCCTGAAGAATAAACTGGCATCTGTCCTAACAATACATGAACTGGCTCCATGCGCCAGGTCATTTTCAGTGACAGAACATTGAGGTACTCAAAGAAATCATGGCTGTTCGCATAACTGGCTATCAGAAATCAAACAAAAGCTGCAAGAGATTGTTTGTGATAATTTCTCCTTGATTCTTAAAAGGTGCTAGAAACCAAACCACTTCATTTCCCAAGTCAGAATAATGAAAAACAGAAATCTCAGTCTTGCTTTTGTTAACTGATGTTGGGGAATTTTTGTACGTCAAGTGGTAAAAGATTGATTGTCAGAGCTTGAGATGGAACATTTTTCTCTGCTTTTTAAACAATTGCTTGAATTTATGCAGTACTTCCAACACATCCCAAACCATTTCACTGTGGTGTTGTAAAATAAACATCAAGCCACAGAAAAAAAGATGAGTTTGGATGACCAATAGCTTGCATCAAGAGGTTGGTTTTTAAGTAACACTCCAAGAAGGCAGGATCAGTGAACAGAGGTTTAAGGAAGGAATTTCAGGGTCTATGGTCCAGATCTCTGAAGGCTGTGGAGTAATTAAGATTGTGGATCTGCAAGATCAAAACTGGAATATGGCACAGTTCTCAGAATTATCAGGCTGGAGTAGTTTCCTGAAGAAATGAGAGATGAGGCCATGGAGGGATTGAAGACAAGGATGTTCATTTTAAATTCAGGTCCATTATCCATCTCAGTACATCAGCACTCCCAGGTTAGATATGGTATGGTGTGATATTCCCGCTAATCTGTGACATCAGCCATGGATCATTGGTTGTATTCGCACCTCTGAGTCAGAATGTCACAGGTTCAAGTCCCACTCCAGAGCAGTGAGCTTATGGCCTATGCAGATACCTTACTGTTGGAATGCCATGCTGCTGAAGGTGCTGTATCCATCTTTAGATGAGGCTTAAAAAGGATGTCTGACCTTTCAGTTGGGCATTTAAAGAAAATTACCATGGCAATATTCAAAGAAATGCATTGGAGTCTCCCCTAGTGTTTTGACCAACATTTATCCCTAATCCAATATCACGAACTTCTAACTACTTGGCCATTTCGCTGTTTGTAGGACATTTTACAGATTGGTTGTTGTCGTGCCTATATTACAACAGTGACTACACCTGAAGAAGATAATAACTTACTTGAGTATAAAGCACTTTGAGACATTCCAAAATTTTGAAAGCTGCAAGTCAGTTTCTTTTCACTTCAATCACAAATTCGGGATAGCACACTTCTATCCAAAAAATTGTCAATTCTTTCATGCACTTCAGTACCAAGGAATACTGCAGGTAGGAGGAGGCGATGGCCCAGTGGTATTATCACTTGGCTCTTAATGTTCTGGTTCAAATCCCACCATGGCAGATAGTGGAATTGGAATTCAATAATAATCTGGAAATAAGAACCTACTAATGACCGTGAAACCATTGTTGATTGTTGGAAAAACCCAAGTGGTTCACTAAAGTCCTTCAGGGAAGGAAATCTGCCATCCTCACCTTGTCTGGCCTACACAATGACTCCAGACCTACAGTAATGTGGTTGACTCTCAACTGCTCTCTGATATGGCCTAGGAAGCCACACAGTTCAAAGGGAGTTAGGGACAGACTGGACAGCCAGCGATGTCCATATCCCATGAATAAACTGAAAAAAAAACACTCTCCAAGCTCATTTCACATAGGGTACTGGCATTCTACAGAGTGTGGAATAAAAGAACTAGTAGCAGGAGTAGGCCGTCTGGGTCCCTTCAGTCTGCTCTGCCATCAATGTCTGAACTTTTCCATGGACTCAGTTCACCTGTCATTGCCCCTCACCATAACCCTTAATTCCTTTACTGTTCAAAAATCTATCTACCTTTGCTCTGAAAACATTCAACCTGGTAGCCTTAACTGCTTCTCTGGGCAGGGAATTCCACAGATTCACAACCGTTTGGGTGAAGAAGTTCTTCCTCATTTCAGTTCTAAATTTGCTCCCCCTTACTTTGAGGTTACGCCTCCTTGTTTGAGCTTTCCTTTTGGGCTGGACCCCGACAATGGGCAGCCTGCTTGCCCACTGCTTCACAAGCTCTTTCCAATCACCTAGGGCTTTAATACATTTTTCAATGAACTGTTAACATAGACCTTTGTAACTCTAGTGTTTCACTTATGCATGGAGCACTATTTGTACTGAAAATTGCATTCAGCGTCTTATGTCCAGGAGATGTGCATTCTGAAGCTGTGGTCAGTGCCTCCTAAAGCCTTCACAAAATTGGGGATGAACTCTGAACACCAATACACATCTTTCTCTTTAAAAAAATCCACTTGAGCAATCCTGGATGACAAGCAGAAACTGCCAAATTGGAGCTGGTGGTGGGGTATCATTTAATGCTAAGGAGGTAGGAAGATCACTACCAGCTGAAGAAACATCAAACCTCAATCTATTCTGCACTTGGATAGTCAAAGCTGACAAGCGCTTGAGCAAAAAAAAAACGGAAATCGTGATTCACTCTAACAGTGGTATTTTCATCCCTTTGAACCACCAGGTTATTTACTAGGTGAAGTGGGAAGGAAGTGATTTTGCTCTTGCAAAAGAAGATTATTTGACAGCTATTATTCCGAAGGGAAAATTCCACGAAAACCACGCGTCAGAACAAGAATACTCTTCTGCAAACCACCTGGGACTCTGCCACAGACAACTTCTTGTGTAAATATTTGTCTGTTCTTTAGGTAGGTAGTGGGTTACATTTAGTTTTATTTATTACATATTTGTGAATCATCAGCAGTAATGTAAGGAGTAGGCTATACGATAGCTTATTCCTTGAGTAATTTATTAAGAACAAATGGAAAGGTTTGACAGGGTGCTGTTAAGGTGCCAGGTTGATTGGCAGTATTCCCCCCCCCCCCCACCCCGTGCACCCCTCTCTCCCCAGGACACATTCAACTCCCACCCACCCCACTCAGTGCAGGTCTTGGTGTAAGTAACGGAAAGAGACAAGTGGAGGAAATAGAAGCCTCGGTGACCTCACTAATGCAGAGTTCTAGAGTTCTAGCAATGAGTTTACAAATATCTGCTGGATGACATGAATGGATACCTTGACCTGTCCAAAATTTTAGCACAGGCATCAACTCACTTTTAGTCATAGAGATGTACAGCATGAAAACAGACCCTTCGGTCCAACCTGTCTATGCTGACCAGATATCCCAACCAAATGGAGTCCCACCTGCCAGCACCCAGCCCATATCCCTCCAAACCTTTCCTATTCACACACCCATTCAAATGCCTCTTAAATGTTGCAATTGTACCAGCCTCCACCAATTCCATACAAGTACCACCCTCTGTATGAAAAGGTTGCCCCTGAGGTCTCTTTTATATCTTTCCCCTCTCACCCTAAACCTATGCTCTGTAGTTCTGGACTCCAACAACCCAGATAAAAGACTTTGCCTATTTATCCTATCCATGCCCCTCATAAATTTTGTAAACCTCTATAAGGTCACCCCTCAGCCTCCAACGCTCCAGTGAAAACAGCCCCAGCCTGTTCAGCCTCTCTCCCTATAGCTCAAATCCTCCAACCCTGGCAACATTCTTGTAAATCTTTTCTGAACCCTTTCAGGTTTCACAACATCTTTCCAGTAGGAAGGAGACCAGAACTGCACGCAATATTCCAACAGTGGCTTATCTAATGTCCTGTACAGCTGCAAAATGACCTCCAAACTCCTGAAGTCCGTTCTCTGACCAATAAAAGAAAGCATATCAAACACCTTCCTCACTATCCTATCTGCGACTCCACTTTCAAGGAGCTATGAACCTGCACTCTAAGGTCTGTTTGTTCAGCAACACTCCCTTGGGCCTTACTATTAAGTGTATAAGTCCTGCTAAGATTTGCTTTCCCAAAATGCAGCCCCTCGCATTTATCGCAATTAAACTCCATCTGTCACTTCTCAGCCCATTGGCCCATCTGGTCCAGGTCCTGTTGTACTCTGAGGTAACCCTCTTTGCTGTCTACTACACCTCCAATTTTGGTGTCATCTGCAAACTTACTAACTGTACCTCTTATGCTCGTATCCAAATCATTTATGTAAATGACAAAAAGTAGAGCACCCAGCATCGACCCTTGTGGCACTCCACTGGTCACAGGCCTCCAGTCTGAAAAAACAACCCTCCACCACCACCCTCTATCTTCTACCTTTGAGCCAGTTCTGTATCCAAATGGCTAGTTCTCCCCGTATTCCGTGAGATCTAACCTTGCTAATCAATCTCCCATGGGGAACCTTGTCGAATGCCTTACTGAAGTCCATATAGATCACATCTACTACTCTGCCTCATCAATCTTCTTTGTTACTTCTTCAAAAAACTCAAATTAAAACTCAATCACTTAAACCAAAAGATTATTGGAACTGATTTTCCCCTAGCAATGAGTCAATTACAGCATTGTTACAGTGCAGATGGCGACCATTCGGCCCATTGCGTCTGTACCAGTTCTCCAAAGGAGCATTTCGTGTTGTGCCATTTTCCTACTTGCACCTGTAGCCCTTTTCAAAAGCCGTCTTATTCACTTTTGACTGCCTCCATTGAACCTATCTCCACCAGACTACCAGGCAGTGCATTCCAGAACCTAACCTCTGGCTGCATTAAACTTTTCCCACATGACATTTCCTTCTTTCACCAATGATGTTAAATCAGTACCCTCTTGTTGCTGACCCATTCAAAAGCAGAAGAAACTCCTCCCTATCAGGTGTGTCCAGCCCTGACATTATTTTGAATTCCTTCATCAGATCCTCTCCCAGCTTTCTCCTCTTGAAAGAAGAGTCCTGACTTCTCCAATCCATCTTCCTAACTGAAGTTCCCCATCCCTGGAACCACTTTCTTGAATCGTTTCTGCACTTTCTCCAATGCCGTCATCTCCTTCCTAAAGTGGGGCACTCCGAGTAGAATCATAGAATCTCCATAGTGTGAATACAGGCGCTTTGGCACAACAAGTCCACACTGACCCTCTGAAGAGTATCGCATCCAGACCCATTGACTTAATCGATTACTCTACATTTCCTCTGACTAATGCATTTAAACTACTCATCCCTAAACACTTTGGACAATTTAGCATGGCCAATTTACCTAACCTGCACACTTTTGTGCTGGAATCAAACCCAGGTTCCTGGCACTATGAGGCAGCAGTGCTTACCACTAAGCCACCGTGCCACTCATGTTACCAACAATGAAACAGCTTCTGAACTAGCACCCCACCCCCACCATTCTACTGTAGCACTGTAATTTCCACTCCAGTTACTGGACCAGTTGAAGCTATGACCAAATCTGCATTCTGTAGTGGATTCCAGATAACAACTCTCCTGATTTCAGCTCTGGCTCTTTTGCCAATTACCTGACATTGTTAGTAACCTTCCTGCCAGTGGAAATGGTTTCATCTGATTGACTTTATCAACATCTGACACAATTTTGAACACCTCTATCAAGTCTTCCCCAGGAGATCGAATGACTGGATTCAATTTCACCCAAATGGATTGGTACTCTAATTAAGCCCCTTTTTTTGCAGAATATTTATGCAGGGATAGAATTTGGAAAGGGACAACTTACAACATAGAACAATACAGCGCAGAACAGGCCCTTCGGCCCTCGATGTTGTGCCAACCTGTGAACTATTCTCAGCTTATCCCCCTACACTACCCCAAAATCATCCATGTGCTTATCTAAGGATTGTTTAAATCTTCCTAATGTGGCTGAGTTGACTACATTAGCAGGTAGGGCATTCCACGCCTCTGACATCTGTCTTAAATCTATCACCTCTCAATTTGTAGTTATGCCCCCTTGTGCAAGCTGATGTCATCATCCTAGGAAAAAGTCTTTCACTGTCTACCCTATCTAATCCTCTGATTATCTTGTATGTCTCTATCAAATCCCCTCTAGCCTTCTTCTTTTCCAGTGAGAATAGAACCAAGTCTCTCAGCCTTTCCTCATAAGACCTTCCCTCCAGACCAGGTAACATCCAGGTAAATTCTCCTCTGCATCTTTTCCAATACTTCCACATCCTTCCTGTAATGGGGTGACCAGAACTGTACATAATATTCCAAGTATGGCCGCAGCAGCGTTTTGTATAGTTGCAGCATGTTATTGCAGCTTCGGAACTCAATCCCTCTACCAATGAAACCTAACACACCTTCTTAACATCACTATCAACCTGGGTGGCAACTTTCAGGGATCTATGCACATGGACTCCAAGATCCCTCTGCACACCCACACTACCAAGAATCTTTCCATTGACCCAGTACTCTGCCTTCCTGTTATTCTTCCCAAAGTGCATCATCTCACATTTAGCTGCATTGAACTCCATTTGCCACATCTCAGCCCAATTCTGCAGTTTATCCAAGTCCCCCTGCAACCTGTAACATTCTTCCAAACTGTCCACTACTCCACTGACTTTAGTGTCATCTGCAAATTTACTAATCCATCCACCTATGCCTGTGTCTAAGTCATTTATAAAAATGACAAACTGCAGTGGTCCCAAAACAGATCCTTGTGGCACACCACTAGTAACCGGACTCCAGGCTGAATATTTTCCATCAACCACCACTCACTGCCTTCTTTCAGAAAGCCAGTTTCTAATCCAAACTGCTAAATCATCCTCAATTCCAAGCCTCTGCATTAACCCAACCTGTGAAACAGGTACCACCCAGATTGTGCAGTACAGTGAATAACAAATAAAGAATTGTGGATGTTGGAATCTGAAACAAAAACAGAAATAGCTGGAAAAAGTCAACAGTTCTGGCAGTGTCTGTAGATAGAAAGAATCATAGAATCCCTACAGTGTGGAAGGAGGTCAT
Organism: Hemiscyllium ocellatum; assembly: GCF_020745735.1. Classification (NCBI taxonomy): domain Eukaryota; kingdom Metazoa; phylum Chordata; class Chondrichthyes; order Orectolobiformes; family Hemiscylliidae; genus Hemiscyllium; species Hemiscyllium ocellatum. Next base: position 22,622,074 of record NC_083407.1, on the reverse strand, counting down.
TCAGCCCAATGATTCCACACTGATCCTCTGAACAGCATCACACTGAGACCCAGCCCCAGAACCCTATCCTAGGCAGGGGCAGTGTTTCTGGTCCAGTGACCCTTCTTCAAATCTCAGTGCAGTCACTGGCCCCGAAACATTAACTCTGTTTCTCTCTCCACAAATGCTGCTAGACCTGCTGAATTTCTGTTCTTGTTCTGTACCCCCTTTGGAAATTTTTCTCAATTGTCAATACACTGTGCCTGTAATGGAAAACAGTGAAACCTTAGGAGCACAAACCATTGTCTAAATTCCATCATCAAAGCATTGCCAGATAGATCAATGTAGCTGCGGTGCAGTTAAACTTCAGTCCCAATCTCCTGGGTCTGTCCCCTAAATTTTCTCTTAGACAGTAAAACCACTCAAAATTTGAAGATTTTGAAGATCTACTCAAACATAATAAATTATTTGAGCTCTACAGCAAAGTTAGTTAGTTTCTTAATGCTCCTCAGATCATTCCTGATGAAGGGCTTATGCTGGAAACGTTGACTCTCCTGATCCTCCGATGGTACCAGACCCGGAGTGTTTTACCAGCACCACACTTTTTGACGGACTCTCCAGCATCTGCAGTCCTCACTTTCTCATTAATCGGTACTGGTCAATGTTAAAATTTGTATGAAGCATCATTTTCCACTTTGACCTTTTTCATGGAGTTAGTGACAAGCTCATCAGAATAAGAATCAAAGCACCAAACAAATTATTCTCGCTTGGTAAAATGTGCTTTTTTTTTACTGTAGCATTTGAAATGCCGATGAAAACATTACATGTTGTGATGTATGCCAAGATTTAAGAGATTTATTGAAGTTTTCCCTTCAAGTTTATAGCAGAATAAAATTTTCTCAAAAATTGAGTTTTGTGATTCTTTTTCTGAAACTTCTGGCAAAGTACAGAAATTCTTTGTTCAACCCCTCTTTGGTTACCAATGCATATTTCAGGTGCCCATTAAGTAAAACAGAGACTCAACAAGCAGAACCATTAATGGTATTATCATCTCCAAACTTCCTGTCATCAAAATCCTGTTAGCTATCATTGATCAGATACTGAACTGGACAAACTATATGAATACTGTGGCTAATCACCTCCTTACTGTCCACGCTCTCCAAGGCACAAGTCAGGAGTGTGATGGAATATTCCCCATTTGCCATGGGTGCAGCTCCATCACCACACAAGAAGCTTGACACCATCCAGGAGAAAGTATATACATGGAATCTTGTGTCCCAGAGGCAGGGAGGTTACCCGTTGAGCCATGCTTGATTAAAAATTAAATGAAAGTTATTTTGTTTTATACCAAGCCCCATTATGATATTCTGAGGGAAAGAAGAGGTGATAATAAGAGCAGATGAAGACTAACATGGCCACCATGGCTGGACGCAGAGCAGTTTATAAGAGAAGTGACCTTGCTTAAGGATATTGAAGGATAGATGGGGAAAGATTAGATTCTCCACAAGAGGAAAGAGAGGGCAGAGAGCATTATCTCAGATTAAGGGGTGACACATTTAATGTAGAATGAGGAGTGCTTTTAATCAGAAAGGGAATCAAAGGTTATGGGGAAAATGGTAGGGAAGTGGAATTAAGAATTATCAGATCAGCCATGATCTCACTGAATGGAGGATAGACTTAGAGTCATAGAGATATACAGCACAGAAACAGGCCCTCTGGTCCAACTTGTCTATGCAGACCAGATATCCTAAATTAATCCAGTGCCATTTGCCAGCACTTGGCTCAGATCCCTCCAAACCCCTCCTATTTATACACCCATCTAGGTGTCATCTAAATGTTGTAATTGCACCATCCTCCACCACTTCCTATGACAACTCATTCCACACATGCACTAATTTCTGCATGAAAAAAGTTGTCCCTTAGGTCCCTTTTAAATCTTTCTCTCTCACTTTAAACCAATGCCATCTAGTTATGGACTCCCCACCCTGGGGAAAGGACCTTGACCATCCATTCCCCTCATGATTTTATAAACCTCTATGAGCCTCCGACGTTGAGGGGAAAGTAGCCCTAGCCTATTCAGCCTCTCCTTAGAGCTCAAATCCTCCAATCCTGGCAACATCCTTGTCGACCTTTTCTGAACCCATTCAAGTTTAACAACCTCCTGCCTATAACAGGGAGACCAGGCTGTTGAGCTGAATGGTCTCTTTATCTTTCTGTGTCTTATGGTCTTAGGTCAGCTACAGGGGAAGGTGGTCACCCACCCTCGTTTAAACCAGTAGTTATTTCTTCCGAACAAAAGACTGCAGACAGTGCTAAGCGCATGTTTCAGGAATAATTGCTGCAACAGACTTTTGTATCAAACCTACGTACGGGCATATACGGATATGGGAGGAACGTTCACTTTTACCTAAATAAAAACTGAAAAGACTGCGTCATGCTCTAAATCAGAAACAAAAATAGAAATTGCTGGAAAAGCTCAGCAGGTCTGGTAGCATCTATGGACAGAAGTCAGAGTTAACGTTTCGGGTTGAGTGACCCTTCCTCAGCACTCTGTCTCCCCTTTCCAAAGCTATGCCATTGGAGAGCTCTATAAGTTTACCTGTAATGACGACTCGCAAATATTTCTATTCTGTTGGCGTCTTGTAAACCTTTGAAAAGGGAAGAAAAAAAAAATGTGCCAATGATCAAAGCCCCAGCGAAGCCCCAAAGGAAAGCAAGCTCACACTGAGAAGGAAGGCTTTCAGAGAATTAGCAGAGTTGCGCTGTAGTGAGACTGAACGTACAGGACAGAACCTAACAGTTTTTTTGGAGTTTGCCTTCGTCTTTGTGATAAGCATTTTCTTTTAATTCAGCAATTGCATTGTAAAATCAGCACATCCAGCCCAGCACACAGTATCGCTCCTTAAAACCAAGCTTTGTATACTCCCCTCATAAAAAAGATATAGAATCTCTACTGTGTGGAAACAGGCCCTTCGGCCCACCAAGTCCACACTGACCCTCTGAAGAATAACCCACCCAGACCCATTCCCCTATGCTCTATATTTAACCCTGATTAATACACCTAACCTACACATCTCTGAACACTACGGGCAATTTAGCATGGCCAATTCACCTAACTGCACATCTCTGGATTGTGGGAGGACACAGACACGGGGAGGATGTGCAAACTCTGCACAGACAGTGACCCAAGAATTGAACGCTGTGAAGCAACAGTGTTAGCCACTGAGCTACCATGCCACTCCTATCTCACCGGAATTTATTGGCTCCGAATCTTCTTTTGCCTGTCGATACCTCTGCTGTAAACCTTCAAACATTTTTCTACATTATGATGTTAGACAAATATAAATTGTTGTTGGTCTTAGCCAACAAAGCAATGTTATATACAATGTAATATTCTTATCCTACTTGGAAACAACAAGACAAACCACTTAAATAGTGTGAAATTTCCACTCAATTGCGTTTTTCACTGAAATCATTGTAAGCCATGGAAAGGATTGTAGAATTTTGACTACATCAGTGTTAAGCTGAAAAATGTGTTGCTGGAAAAGCGCAGCAGGTCAGGCAGCATCCAAAGAGCAGGAGAATCGACGTTTCAGGCATGAAATCTTCTTGAAGAAGGGCTCATGCTCTTTGGATGCTGCCTGACCTGCTGCGCTTTTCCAGCAACACATTTTCCAGCATCTGCAGTCCTCACTTTCTCCTACATCAGTGTTAAGTTTGACTCTCCTGATCTTTTGGGCTAGTTTGAAAAGATTATGCTAGAGGCCCAGCCGCATTCAAACCTGAGTATGCCCTCAGTCTGAACTAAAAAGTTTCCACTAATCAAGCTTGTTTCCCACTTTTTCAGAGTCTCCTAGAAGGAGTTGGTCGATTTGATGCAGGAACAATTATGTTCTACAAGCTTGTAAATTTTTTTGTTCGTATTAAAAAATTGACTGCCACAAATTAAACATGATCAGCAAATACTTCATTTTTAACTCCTGTAAAATTAAGTTGCTCAAAGGTGCCAGACTTACTGATTCATTATACCAATTCCTTTTCTTCTACTGATATGGTGATAAATTCCTTGTGTTGCAAGTTTCGAACTGTGCCAAATTGCCATGTTTAAATATACCAAGGAATAACTTTAAAGCAACATTAAAAGGTAAAAGTTTCAGTTTATAATGCTGCCCTGGTTTATGACACATTTCCACCATTGGCAAAGTGAATCTGAATTGCAAATGAGAGAAGAAAGCATTGAGCAGAATGGGTCCAAATGGGTCCCAACTGCCACCTCATCAGCGATCATTCCCAAAGCAAAAACCCTCCGCAATGGCTCTTCCTGTGCTTCTTCATACTCCAAGTGGGACCACAAGTCAGGTTGCGCCATTAAAAATGTTACACAGTTCCCTGCATGGATTTATTCATCAGTGCAATGCATGGTATTGAGAAAGACATCCATCTGATGACTCCCTGGCTTGTGCTCCTTGGTGCATGGTAAAATCACATCTAAACAGAGCTGAAGGAAACAGTGCTACAGTGGGCTGGAGTGGTGTGGTGTGATAGCCCTCCAAGATTCCTGCTTTTCAATGTCAGCAGGGGTCTAGGGGCTGGCACGGTGGCTCAGTGGTTTCCACAATGGCCTCGCGGTGCCAGGGACCCAGGTTCAATTCCACTCTTAGGCGATCGTCTATGTGGAGTTTGCACATTCTCCCCGTGTCTGCGTGGGTTTCCTCTGGGTGCTCCAGTTTCCTCCCACAGTCCAAAGGGGTTAAGTTGATTGGCCATGGTTAATTGCCCATAGTATCCAGGCTTGGTGGATTAACCATGGAAAAGGCAAGGTTACAGGGATTGGGTCTGGGTGGGATGCTTTTTGGAGGGTCGGTGTGGACTCGATGGCTGTGGGTATTCTATGAAATGTATGTAAATAAACACTAAAACATTAAGGACATAATGGATCAAGGTCTTTGGTACTGAGTCATAGTTGAATAGCTCAGCAACCCTTATTGTTAAGAATAAGCTACTGTAGGTATTCGTGAATCAGAAGGGATCAAGACCTTTAGAAACGGCACCAAGAAAACTGCAGAACAAGCCCACTGCAAAGCACAGCTATCCCCCTATGGCACACAGAAACACACATCATTTGGGATGTTGCTGAGGTCTCTTTAAAAAGTAATACAACTGGGAAACACAGCACATGGAAGGCGTGCATGCTACTTACTCCTTAACAAAAAGATTCTACTCCGATAGGGAAATTATCTACATCCAGCAGATGTGTTTCATGCGCTTGCTAATAACCTCTATGTATCATCCTGCTCAAGAAGATCTTGCAGTAAAAAATGAAAATGAGCAAAATTCTTGGTGCATCTCACTGTTCTGCATACTAACTGCTTGTTGTTAACATGCTGTTTGTGTAATTACAGTACTTAAAATTGCAAAGGTATCGCTCTGGTCTTGAAGAGTGATTACAGTTCAAAATAATCACCCACCTGGCTAAGGTCTGATTTATTACCAGCTCAATAATCGTCCTACTTAATGCGGGAGATCACCAGGATTAAGTAATTGCTTTAAACAACAAGTTTATTATCTCCAAGATTAACAATGATAAAAGGTTTATTCGGTGGAAAAGGCGGAGTCAGACTTCAATGGCTAGGAAAAGACTCAAACTCTCTAAATATAGTAATTCCCACAGAGGATTATCTCAGGTCAGTTCTCACAGGAACTCTCAAATACGGGGGTTGGAATATACCTTTATGGATAAGAGCTCCATCTTTTCAATGAGATTTCACAAAAACTCTCCATTTCATCCTCTATGATAGAGGGAACACTGAGTGCTATACCCCTAAGTTGCAGCTACTTGAGCTTGTACCCACTGTCCAGACAGATGATGCTTAATTCTCACCTTAACTCCATCTGTGCCTAACAAAAATCTGCAACTTAAATCTGATTGTCCCCTGGCATCTTCATGCTTTTTTGGGGAGGGGAGTTCCAGATTGCTGTCTGCTTTCACCTGGGTGAGGACAGTCTCAACAATATTCAAAAACTCAACACCTTCCAAGATAAAGAGGCTCACTTGGTTGGCACCCATCCACCTGTCTATTCCTACACAACACACAATGACAATGGTGTGTACCATCCACAAGGTACACTACAGCAACTCACTGAAGCTTCCTTAACAGCATCTTCCAAACCCATGACTCTATCACCTGAAAAGACAAGGGCAGCAGATGCAAGGGACAGCCACCATCTGCAAGTTAGCTCCCCTCCAAGCTTCAAGCCATCCAAATTCAAATTATGTTACCATTCCCTGACTGTCGCTGGGGCAAAATCCTGGAACTCTCATCCTAAAAGATTTTGGGTGCATCAACAAACACAGAACTCCACTTCAGAATGTAGCCAGTGGTCCCTCTAACTTGTAGGGCCTTGCAGCAGTTTCAGAAATTGTTGCCATGCTTCGACCTTGGACGAACACACACCAAACCAAAACTGAGAATGAGTATAGACTGCGATATGTCAAGATGGCAGCTCACCACCATCTTGTCAAGGGCAAGTGAGTAATCCATGCAGATGCAGCCTGTGATCTCCACATCCTAATGGGGACTTTCTAAAATATCTGATACCTTAATACAAAGGAGTGCAGAAAAGTTTTCTCGGTGCTCTGGCCAAGAAACACAAACAAATAGCAAACACATGATCTGCTTGTTATCACATTTCTGTTTGTGGAGTCTTGTCGTATTTCCTAAAGAATAAAATGGCTACAATGTACTTCAAAGGTACATCTGCGGGTGTAAAATCCTTTGGAATATCGTATGATCAAGAATAGCACAATAAATTGCAGGGCTTTCTTCCCGTAACTCCTGGTATGTGGGAATGTCAGTCATTGCAATGGAACAATGATGATATGTATCACTGAGGAAGAGGTGAGATTTTAGAACTGGCAATTACAATTTTTTTTAAAAAACTGCAAAAATTGCAAGTACCTGTTTGGTTAGCAGGAAGTGACCTTTGATACTGTTTTGATCACTAATCTTTGTAGCACAGTCATTTAGACGTTAATAGTGTTCCACTGAGTTTTGCTGTGGATCTCATTTTTTTAAACAGTCCAGGGTAACCATCTGTATGTATGTAACAGAGGAGACAGCCAAAGTGTTTGATTCTCTTGTCATTACCATGTTTTACTAACAACCCATGAATTCCTAGTCATTCCGTGGAACCAGAAAATCATGGAATCGTACAGTGCAGCCATTTGGCCCTTTGTGCCTGTCCCATTTCTTTCAGGTAGCCATCCAATTAGCTCAATTTCCCTGATCTTTGTCTACACCCTCACTAATTCCTCCTTTTCACATACTTTTCCAATCATCTTCTGAAAGTTATGATTGAATTGACCTCCTCCACCTTTTCAAGCAGCACGTTCCTGACAAGTTGCCATATGAAACAAAAGAACAAGCCCTTTTCCTTTGCTCGCAAAGGAGTCCATTCATTCCCATTCTGTCAGGGTGGGGGTGGGGGTGGCGGTGCTGTGATCCACATGAAGTAACTAGTAGCATATTCTCTAGGAGAGTCTCTGGGACTCTAGAGGTTGCGACCTCTCAAGCTCCTTGTGGGTTTGCTGCTGCTGGCTGGAAACAGGTTGCTCGAGAATGCACGGCACATCAGTCCATCGTCAACACATGACATTGCCAGTGATCCTGCCCTGGGTCCAAACTCAGTACTGTCAGTGCCATTAAGCATTAAGATTGTTCGGAAGTCAAAGACACAGAACAAGCACGAGAGTGGGCAGCTTCACTTGACCTCTTTAACTGTAAAAGGTATAATTACTGCCAAGAGCCACTCATAATTTCTTTACAAGGCAAAAGAAAAATATTCTTCCAGTCATCTGCAGACATACAGAGTGCCAACTGAGGTCTTGAAGCATTTATTGAAGACCATACCCAGATAAAGAAATAGCTGGATCAAAGGGGAAATCAATCAAAGGGGTCAAGGAACCTTTTTTCATGTGTATAAGAAGTTGCCTTCAGTGCACTAACTGACCTGCTACTGATCACATCTCTTGACAGAAATACAGAGGCCGACAAATTAGTCAGTTGGATTGCTCCAGCAAACTGTTTGTTGAGCATGAAAGCACCCAGAGTACAATATTCAGAACTTAATTTTTTTTTAAAAACTGTATCATTTAAAATATAACTCTCCTCCATTGCACAACAGGAAAATATACAACTGGTCAGAATGAAGTAAAATGAACTCAGCAAGGAGAAAAAAAAGTCCATCAGAAATAAAGAGGCCTTGATTCAAAAGGTATTTCTTTGGAACTGATACTTACTGCTTCGGATTTCTTTCCTTTCTGAGGATTATCTTAGCTCTATACTCAACTGATTTCTTAATACTTTCCAGCCATTGGAGATTCTTTTTGCCCAGCCGCTCCACAACTGTTAGCACGGTCCTCCCAGAATACCTCCAGGATTACGAGACGCAAAGCTACCCTTTCTCATTTATGTATCCAAACCTGAGTCAATCAGGTGACACAGCTAATATTGCACCACAAGGGGATGCAGCATTTTTTGTTCAAGTCTAAATGTCACTCGCCACTTTTCGATTCAACTTCATGAGATTTTCACATCCTCAGTCCGCAAACTCAGCTCCCCTCACAACCCACGTTTGTGTAGTGCCAAAGGCTTGGACTAATAATCTAGACAGATAGTTTGAGAAATTGGATGCGCTTTCAAAGGTCTAGGAACTAAAAAACTAAACCAAATATCAGTCAAAGTGGCTACAAAGCTGCAAGATTGTGGTGAACAATCCAAGTGGTTCACCACTGTCCCTTCCTGGGCTGGTCTACAGTGATACCATCAGCAGTAACATGCTCAATATTTAACTGTCCTTCCAAAGCCCTAAAGGAGCCTTCCACATCCATCAAAGTTTTACCTGCACATCCACTAATATCATTTATTGTATCCGTTGCTCCCGATGCGGTCTCCTCTACATTGGGGAGACTAGACGCCTCCTAGCTTAGCGCTTTAGGGAACATCTCCGAGACACTCACACCAATCAACCATACCGCCCCATGGCCCAACTTTCAACTCCCCCTCCCACTCTGCCGAGGACATGGAGGTCCTGGGCCTCCTTCACCGCCGCCCCCTCACCACCTGGAGGAAGAACGCCTCATCTTCCGCCTCGGAACACTTCAACCCCAGGGCATCAATGTGGACTTCTAAAGCTTCCTCATTTCCCCTTCCCCCACCTCATCCTAGTTTCAAACTTCCAGCTCAGCGCTGTCCCTATGACTTGTCCGGACTTGTCCGACATGCCTAGCTCCTTTTCCACCTATCCACTCCACCCTCTCCTCCCTGACCTGTCACCTTCATCTCCTCCCCGACTCACCCATTGTACTCTATGCTACTCTCTCCCCACCTCCACCCTCCCCTAGCTTATCTCTCCATGCTTCCAGCTCACTGCCTTTATTCCTGATGAAGGGCTTTTGCCCAAAACATCGATTTCGCTGCTCCTTGGATGCTGCCTGAACTGCTGTGCTCTTCCAGCACCACTGATCCAGAATGTCCTATCAAGCAGCTTAACAAGCCATTCCCTGTGTCAAGAAAATCTGCTTTTCAGATGTGTATTGTCAGTGACACCTACATCCTGACAGTTCATGGAGAAATTATCTATACATTAATTAATCTTACAGCAAAGCAGGTTTTGCATAATTTCAACAATATCAGTATGTGGTGAGACTGGAATACATACTGTGCCATGAGTGCGTCGTCAAATACCAGACTAATGCCATTTAAAAGTTCGCTGTTGACACCATCATGGTCAGTTGAATCTCAGATGGTGATGAAACAGACTACAGATGGGAGGTGGAAGACCTGGAAAAATGGTGCACTAAGAACAACCTAGCTCTCAATGCTGGCAAAACCAAGGAACTCATTACTGACCTTCAGCGGGATGTTACTCATGCCTCCCCTACACATTAACAGCACAGAGATGGAACGAGTGGAGAGTGTCAAGCTCCTGGGAGTTGTCATCCACAACAAGCTTTCTTGGAATCTTCATGTGGACGCACTGGTTACAAAGTTCCAACAACATCTCTTCTTCCTCAGGCAGCTGAGGAAATTTTGCATGACGGCGAATACCCTTACCAACTTTTATAGGTACGTCATTGAGAGCATTCTGTCTGGATGTATCACTACCTGGTATGGCAACTGTACCATTCAAGATCGAAGACGGTTACAGTGAGTGGTGAACTCGCCCCAGACAAAGGTCAACCTCCCATCTATAGAATCCATCTACCAGGCCCACTGTCAAGGAAAGGCCGCCAGCATTCTCAAAGATCCATCCACCCTGGCAAGGCTTTTCTTCAACCTCTACCATTGGGGAGAAGGTACAGAAGCCTGAACACATGCACCAGCTGGTTTCACAACAGTTTCTACCCTACTGTTGTTAGAATACTGAATGGACTCTCAAACTCTGAACATTTGTCTGCACCTGTGTTTTTGTTTTTGCCGCTGTTTACCTATTATTTACTATCTATGCTACTTAACTCTGTGATCTGCCTGTATTGCTCACAAGACAAAGTTTTTCACTGTGCCTCGGTACATGTGACAATAAATTCAATTCAATTCAATTTGAGGATGTATGGGACAACATCTGAAAGACAATTTCAACATACTTTTGGTTGCACATGGATTCGAGTTAACAATAAAATGTGTAAAGAGAAAACTTAAAAATTCATAGACTGTTGTTTGTGTCTCTTAATAGTCGCTTTCCAACATTTTTACAACTAACAGCATGCTAACTGACCTATTCTATTGATCGTAAACTGGCTCTTTAACTCTAACTAACTCACCAACCAAAATGGAAGATGGCATAGGCAAGGGTTAAAGGTTAATGAAGGTCTCTTCCAGTCAAATGACATGACAGATCAGTTATTACAGACAAAAACGAGCAGAGAGAAACACTTACACATATCTGGCTTGTAGATCTAGAATAGAAGGTCATAGTTTCAGAGGAGGGGGTTTGCCATTTATGACGGAGATGAGGAGACATTTTTTCCCTCAAATGGTGTTCGGTATTTTTAAAGGTAAAGGCGACAGATTTTTAGGGATTAAATAATTTAAAGGATATAAGGGATTTCGGGTTTGAGAGACAAGGTGGAATTGAAACAGATTATTAGTCGTGGTCTTGCTGAATAACAGACCAGGCTCCAAGGGTGAAATGGCCTACTCTAGCTTTTATTACTTATATTCTTATACTGAACTGGAAACTCAGTCTGATTGATATTCTACAGAACTTCGTATCCTAATGAGAATTTTTTTCCTCATCAAAAGGTAGGCTTTGCTCACTGCTTGACATCCATTTGCAAGGACTACAAAAGCCTTACTTTAACAAGTGTTCACTCAGGCTAATTGGCAGTTCAACCTTTGAAAAAGTTCCCAGTTTACAAACTTCCATCCCATTTATTTCTGTGTTCTATCAATCCTCATTGTTCCATGAATGAGACAGTTAGAAGCACAGTTCACCCGAAACATCCAAGAATGTCTGTGATTTGTTTACCTGCAGAAATCCATTCAAACCTCGCATCATAAGCCTTCTGCTTTACTGTTTATAACACTAGCTCTTAGAAACTGTGAATGAAGTTATCTGCTGGTGCCCACCTCAGCTTCTGAATTCTGAGGACAATTCACCCTCCAGCACACCTTCTCCACTGCACCAGAGCAGAGTACTGCCTAAAATATTTTAGTTTTCACTGAGGTATTACAAAACAATGTATTCATGAACTACACAGAACCCTTGTCATTTGATGGTTGTACAAAGTTGCACTTGAAAAGCACTGAGCTCATGTCTAAGCAAACACAACTTAACCCTCTTAAAAAGTCTGACCTCACTGCGGTACATTTAGATATCCTGCTTTTCCAGGTTAGAGTCAGGTTTAAAGGGAATGCAGACTGGCGATGTGATTGGCCATCATTCCCCTCAAACTGTGCAGTAGCAGCACTGGAGCAGTGAGTGCATTGAATGGTTAGAGCAAAGTAGGAGGCCATTCAGTCCACTGTAGCCATGCCAGCTCGTTCTAAGACGAATTAATCTAGCGCCCCTGTTCAGACTTTTTTTACGATAGCCCTGCAATTCTCCTTCTTCAGTTAACAATCCAATTCTCTTTCAAACATCACAACTAAATCCGTCTCCACTGCACTCTCAGGCAGAACAATCCTGTTTAAAATATAATCCCTTGTAGCTTTTTTTTTGCAAATTACTTAAAAGCATTATCCTTTGGTTCTGGGTTTTTCCACAAAGGAAACTGTTTCTCCCTAATTATCCTCTCCAGACTGATCTTGATTTGGAACATCTCAAGCATACGCCCTTCCCAACCTTCTCTTTTCTGGAGGATCTGAAAGGGAGCTGGTGAGACGAATAATCCCATTTACTTTTTATTTCCATTTGAAGAATGCTATCCTGCCAGCCCACAATCTGTAATGTTTAAAATTCTAAGAGGATGGTTCAAGGTAGGTAAGAGCAGACAGTTTCCAGTAGCTTTCTGATCAAGAACAGGAGGTCACAGACTCAAGGTTAATTGTAAGACATTTAGAAAGGAGGACAGATGAAAATTCTTTACCAGAGATTTACGAGGCTATGGAATTCACTTCCAAAGGTTGGTGGTTGAGGCAAAAATTATGTCATTATTTCAAGTTTAGATTGGACAAGTGGATGAAGGAAGTGGACAGGTATGAAAGCAGGATGACTAAATGTGATAAGAACTATTGCATGGTGATTTAATGCCAACACCAGATTTGGTTGAACTGAACAGTTTGTTTTTGTGTAGCAACTTCAAGATAGTTCTTTGACATAAGAAACCCAAACAAGCACCGAGAATGCTGGGAAACTCAGCAACTCTGGCAGCATTAATGGTGAGGAATACAGCTAAAATCTCAAATCTGGTATGCCTCTTTTTCAATACTTATTTGAGTATAACACTTTTTTTTCCCAATGGGTTATATACTAGCCTTAATACTTCCGGGAGCTGGGGTTTCATTAACTTAGAGTTCCATTTTATTTGGCCCATCTGCCGCTGTGAGAATCTTTTCTTTTAAACAAAACAAGGCATCAATCTTGCTCCCACTGGGTTAGAAGAAATAGCACAACATTGTACTAACACTGCAGCAGTGTCTATGAGCCTCTCTTGGCCACAAAATGCACGTGTGTCAAACTGGAGGTGCTTTCTCCAAGTTGGAACTAAAGAGTATTGCTGAGTCCACTAAGAGAAAGTTATACTATAACTAGGCTGCACCTGTTCTGTTCCATGCTAACATGAGGTTCCAGTAACAGAGCACTGTATGATACCCCTCACCTTGATCAATACAAATAAGAAAGCAGACTGGAGAAATCAGTCAATCACTTTTCTTTTCTAATATAAGGTTTTGAACTACATTTTTGAGATTTAATGGTCTTAAAAGCTTTTTCTCAACCTCCAGTTTTGCCATCTCCTCCGGTTAATTAAAACAAACATAAGCATCACAACCCTCAGTCCCGTTTGCCCAAGACCTCTTGACACAACAGATTTCTTATTGGATAACTGAAGCAACACAAGCACTATCTATCAGCTGCATGCATATTTCACTCTCCAAATTAATGGACCTGCTTCAGGTTCTGTCACGTCGCGGGGCTACACAGCAAAGGAGAAGACGCTATGAAGAATTGTGGTGCCTGCTAGCTAACTATGGACGGGTGACAGTAACCACAGACATTAAGCATGTTAACAAAGCTTCTGCCGGGTCTCCTGTCATCGGCCCTGACTCTGACAGAAAATAAATTCTTTCCTTTGAACCCATTCATCATTCCTCAACTCAACCCAACCTGCTTTATCAATAATGCAGTCAATCTTCCATTTCTGAGGTGGCAAAACAAAGAATAACTGGATCGTTGCTTTGGCAAGAATAATCCACTAGGTTCAACAGCAGCTTCGAAAAGGCTGGCCCTCTTCTTGAAGCTGCTTCATTACTGGAGTTCCCTTTTTGTTTTCAGGTTGAACTTCAAGGTTGCAGAGAGTCAGCGCCATTTTATTGCACTGACTTTGAAAGAGTAACATTCAAGTCGTGCCTTTTATGACTTCAGGAAGTCCCAATGAACTATTTCAAATTGTAGTCCCATGGGAAATTCAATAAGCAAACTAATGGTCAGCAAACTCCCACAAACCTCAATGTGGTAATGACCAGCTACTTGGTTCGGCTTGGGTACCGCTTGAGAAACATCTACTAGGGAGAACCTCCCTGTACTTATGTTCAATCAAGGGGCAGGCTAGGCCTGGCCATGTACTTGAATATCTGCCACTCATCTGCTGATGACATTGAGTAGGTGGGAATGGGAGTTGTGAGGTGGATACAACGAGGCTTCAAGGTTATTTGGACACACTGAGTGAGTGGGCAAGAGCACAACAGATGGAATGTAATGTGGAAAATGAGAAGTTATCTATTTCGGTAGGAAAACAGAAATGCAGAATACTTCTTAAATGGTGAGAGGTCCAAGTGTTGATAATGCAAAGGATCCTGCATGTTCTTGTCCATTCATTTCTGAAAGCTAGCATGTACATATCACAAGTAATTAGGAAGGCAAATTGCATTTTGGCCTTGGACACAAGGGGACTTCAGTACAGCACTAAAGAACTGAACAGAGTATTGAGTATAGAGTTGGGATGTCATGTTGCAGCTGTACAGAACATTGGTTAGGCCACTTTTGGAATATTGTGTGCAATTGTGTTCCCCGCCCCCCTCTATCAGAAGGAAGTTGTGAAACTTGAAAGAGTTCAGAAATTATTTACAAGGATGTTGCCAGGGTTGGAGGATTTCAGCTATAGGGAGAGGCTGAACAGGCCTAGGACTGTTTTCCTGGAGTGGAGGCTGAGGAGTGACCTTATAGAGATTTATTAAATCATGAGGGGCATCGATAGGGCAAACAGACAAGGTCTTTTCCCTGGAGTAGGGGAGTCCAGAACTAGTAGGTATAGGTTTAGGGTGAAAGGTGAAATAATTAAAAGGGACCAAAGAGGCAACTTTTTATGCAGAGAGTGGTGCAAGTTTAGAATGAGCTGCCAGAGGAAATGCTGGAGGCTGGTACAATTAAAAGGCATCTAGATGGTATATGAATAGGAAGGGTTGAGAGAGATATGGGCCGGGTGCTGGCAAATTGGACTAGATTAGGTTAGGATATCTGGTCGGCATGGATGAGTTGGACAGAAGAGTCTGTTTTCATGCTCTACATCTCTATGACTTTAAGTCTTGCTATAACTGTACAGAGCTTTGGAAACTGCACCCAGAGTACTCTCTAAAATTTTAGTCTCCTTACCTAAGGAAGAACATATTTGCTGTAGATAGTGCAGCTGAAGTTCAAAAGACTGATCTCTGGTACGGGGGATTGTCCTTTGCAGATTCATTGAGAATGGGCCTTATATTTTCATGGTTTTAGGTGACCTCATTGAAACTTGCAAAATGCTTAAATGACCAGACAAGGTAAATGCAGAAAGAATGTTTCTCTTGACAGGAGGTGTGCAAAGAGAGGGGGTGGAGTCTCAGAATAAGAGCAGATGACTCAGGATTGAGATAAAGAGAAATGTTTTCACTCAGACGGTAGTGAGCTTTTGAAATTCTCTACTCCAGAAGGCTGTGGATCATTGAGTATGTTCATGACTAAGATTGATGGATTTCTACAGATTAAAGAATGTAGCTACGTCTCTGCAGTGATTATAATGAGACCAGTCATGTAGACCACATAGTATGAGTTCCTTGATTGGGGCTGTTAATCTGGTCCAATCCAGGAGCCCTAGCTGACAGATAAGAACAGAAGTGTCAGATGTTCTGGTCACTCCAAGAGTTGGCTCTGAGGGAGCTAGATCAGTGTCAAGGACTCTCCATGTGTAAATAAAAGGTGACTTGAAGGTGGGAAATCAACCTCTGTGGCGTCATTTCAGTATCAGGCATGTCTCAGTGAATAGCACGGTCACCTCTGAGCAGCAAATTATGGTTTCAAGACTCATTCCAGAGACCTGAATACAGACCTCCAAAGAAGGGCTGCATGAAGTGATGAGGAACATAGAAACATAGCTATAGGAGCAGGAGTGCCCAGCCAGCAGTCGCACAAATGAAAGAAGAGAAAGCAAGAACTATGGGGATAGCGAAAAAGCAACAGTGAAATGGGAGCTTAGTCATGGTCTAGTTGAATAGCAATGTCGATTCAAAAGACTGAATAGTCCACTAGTTAGGGAGTTAAATCATTACCTTTACTTTTATGCTCATTATTTGCCTTAAGAATCTGTAATTACTTGTGAATACACCAGAGGGAGCCCAATTATGGAGGTAATTTTGTTTTCATTGTGTAAACTCCTGGCTTGATGATGTTGTATCAATTGGTGAGAAACCAATCGAAGCTCAGATTCATTAACCCTTCAAGAGAAATCATTTCTTTTCAATGTTATTCAGACATAAGATCTACAGCAACTAGTAAGGCAAGTGAGTGCCCTGGTTGCATCTGTCTGTGCCACGTTGTTATTGTTGGGTAGCAAGGTTTTCAGCTTTGCAAAGAGCATAATTGTTGTAGACTGGATTGGCTGCTTTGCCCAGTTTAGTTCAGATGATTTCCAATCAACCTGTTCAGTGATATTATTACATACTTCTGGAGCAGGTGGGACTTGAACCCAGGCCTCCTGGCCCAGAGATTGGGACACAACCTCTTCCTTACCAATCTACCTATTACAGGTGCATCTGTCCATGTTAAGATCAGTAGGAGGACCTCTGCAGAGGCCTTGTGGAAACTAGTTCCTGAATTTTCACCATCATGTTGTATTTTCTAAAATAAGTATTTATTCCTCTGATTGGGGCATCACTGAGCAAGCCAGAATTTATTGGCCATCCCTATTGTTCAGAGGGCAAAATCAGAAGTCACACAATGCCAGGTTATAGTCCAGCGGGTTTATTTGAAATCACAACCTTTCAGAATGCTGCTCCTTTGTCAGGTGCAACTAAACATCAACTAGATTGCTGTGGGTCTGGACTCACATGTAGGCCAGACTAGCTGATGGCGGCAGATTTCCTTCCCTGAAGGATATTAGTGAACCAGATGACATTTTTCCCTGACAATCAACAATGGTGTCATGGCCATCAGTAAATTCCTCATTCCAGATCTTTGTTGAATTCAAACTCTACCACCTGCCCTGGAAGGATTCAAACCTAGGTCCTCAGAACATTAACTGGGTCTCTCTGGAATAACTGACTGGCAATTATAGCACTGAACTGTCGCCTCAGGTAAAGATTTTTAAATCTAACCTGTCTCTGGTATGCTTGGCTTCACCTCAATGACAGGTGGGATTTGAACCTAGCCCAGGGGTAATGATAATACAACTGTGCGACAATAGCTCCCTCCAGTTAAGTCATCCCCTCTCCACTCTGCTGCCTTCCATTTGATGCTCAAGTGATTCGCACCTTTTCCCATTTCTTCACATCTGGTTAACTTTTCCAGGTAGAAGATCTGATTTTGCCCTGGACAACGGTTTCACATCAAGAATTTGCCACAATTAACGTGGTGACAGGGTGTTCCTTTCTCACCTCTCACTGGAAAGTTGGCGCTTGTATGGCTGCTGGGGTTTGGCTACATGTGTGTTAAGACTTTGGTCCTCATGTAACTTGCCTGGGGCAAGCGAGGTTTAGATTAGATTACTTACAGTGTGGAAACAGGCCCTTCGGCCCAACAAGTCCACACCGACCCGCCGAAGCGCAACCCACCGATTCCCCTACATTTACCCCTTTACCTAACACTACGGGCAATTTAGCATGGCCAATTCACCTGACCTGCACATCTTTGGACTGTGGGAGGAAACCGGAGCACCCGGAGGAAACCCACACAGACACGGGGAGAACGTGCAAACTCCACACAGTCAGTCACCTGAGTCGGGAATTGAACCCGGGTCTCTGGCGCTATGAGGTAGCAGTGCTAACCACTGTGCCACCATGCCGCCCACACGGTGTTTTGACAGCATACACATGATGCGACCATCATGAGTTGACTAGTTATGGTGATTCAGGGTGAGTTATCACTGAAGTGTATTAAGTTACAGCACAGATGGAAACCCTTTAACTGATCAGGCCTGTGAAACAGCAGTTGTGCTCAGATCATATCCCGTTGCTTGAAGCTCATTAGGGGAGACAAGTAAACCAGCTTTTCTCCTTTCTAGGGCTGAGTATTATTGTATTCACTCACTTTGCTGGTGGGAATATGATGGGAGGGAATGAAACAAATCATTTCCAAAATGTATGCAATTGGTTAAATAAAAGCAAAATTCTACATAGCAAAAAAAATTCCTCCAGTGCAGACGTAGATCATTTGGTCCAATGAATCCGCACTGACCCTCCAAAGCGCATCCCACCCATTCTCAGCCCCAAAAGCTGATATTTCCAATGACTAATCCACTTGCCTGCATATCCCTAGTCATTATGGACAATTTAGCATAGCCAGTCCACCTAACCTGTATATCTTTGGACAGTAGGAGGAAACCAGAGCATCCTGGGGAAACCCACATACACATGAAGAGAATGTGCAAACTCCACAAAGACAGTCACCCGACTGAATCCAGGTCCCTGGTGCTGTGAGGCAGCACCTCTAACCACTATGCCATCCCTAAAATCTGAAATAAAACAGAAAAGTGCTGGAGAAATGCAGAAAGGGATAGAAAAAAAGTAAAATTTTACCAGGCTATGAGTCACAAGGGCTATGGTAAACTAAAAGGAACAGAGTTAATGTTTAAAGTCAAATGTGGCTCTTCTCAGAATAAAAGGCATCTCAAATTCAAAACTTCTGCTCTGTTTCTTTTTCCACAGGTGCTGCCAGTCCTGCTGAATCTCTGACACTTCCTGCTTTTTCTTGATATTTCATCAGTTTACTTTTTCCTAAGGACCTGCTCTCCTCTGCAAGTGTCACACACTTACTTGCCAACATGGCTTCACTCCTCCTGACCACCTCCAAGACTGATGTCTCCAACACCACATCACTCAGCCTGGAACCCACACTCTGACCTCTGGCAATAATTATGCAGCACAGCTGTTCTTTCAAAGGGACAGGCTGCCTTTAAGAATGAAAGTCTGGCTGAACCACATGCTGCGTGAGCAAGGGATGGTACGGTGGCTCAGTGGTTAGTGCTGCTGCCTCATAGCACCAGGGCCTGAGTTCCATTCCAGTGTCAGGCAACTGTCTGTGTGGAGTTTGCACATTCTTCCCGTGTCTTTATTGGTTTCCTTCCACAGTCCACAGATGTGCAGGTTAGGTGGATTGGCCATGGGAAATGCAGGGTTACAGGGATAATGGATCTGGGTGGGATGCTCTTCAGAGGGTCAATGTGGACTTGATGGGCTGAATGTCCTGTTTCTGTACTGTAGGAATTCCATGCTCATAGCAGAACACTGTCGAGCCTCAGCTCAGCATGGAGAGAACCAGTAGCACTACAGAGGTGCAGGCTTGACACTTCCGCTGGTGAAAGACTGCTCCAAATTTACATGCACCCCACATGTAATCGGAACTAGCATGTCCCAAAACTGGGTGAAGCAATGCTAAACCCAAAATCTTCATACTATCAGAGCACATCCATCATTTTATTTCACCATTCTTCACAGAATTGGCATTTCTTTTTCAATAAACAGGGATTAGAAGCTGTCAAATAAAGAGGTGTCACAGGGGCAAAAGAGTCTCAGGCATCTATTTCTCGGATTGACAGGATATTAGTGATCACTCTGCTATGTTTTCCTACAACATCTGCACCTTGTTTATTTTTGTGTCTGCTTTTATCTCTCACCAACTTGAAGAAAAAAGGACTGTAGCATTTTATAAGCTTACTTCAACAAAAAATATGCAGTATGGGAGAATGGCAAGACTGAATCCACACTGCCAAATGTCCACTCTTCCAAAAGGTACTCTGCTGATGTACCAATTGCAACATAAATAAAACTGACAGCAAATAACACAAGCACAGACTACAGGAAAGAGCCAAATGGGGCCTAAATGTGGTCATGTTACTTAGATAAACACATGAACTCCTACATCAATGTTTCAGAAACTAGCAAATCCCATTTACTTGAAAAAATAACATTTTTATGCCATCTGTAAAGTCTTTTCAAAAGAGCTGGAGTCACAACAATTTTGCACAGCGTTTGATATGTACTGCAACTTCCAGGGAAGATATGAACCAGATGCGTGGTGTTGTTAGTTTTAAGAAACTCCCTTCTCATTAATCTGGGAATTTGTTACATAAAGTGGATACAGCAAAACCTTTCTTATCCCACTGTCAGACAACTAGAAATGTATCATATCCTTGCCCACCATCCCCCAATCCCAACATCACCCACCATCACCTCCACTCCTGTCCAGAAATTGAACTTGAAATAATGGGTGTGATTTATTTTATTTGGGTTAATCACAGAATTATTATTGCTCAGAAGGAAGCTTTTCAGCTCATCATGACATCACCAGCTCTTCAAATGAATATCATTACCCTTGTGCCAATCTCCTGCTTTCGCCCATCCCCTTGCACACTATTTCCATCCAAGTAACTACCCAACACCACCGTCTGAAACAGCAGAGACAGGATTTTCAGTGGAATGCCTGGCACATTTTATCTGTTATCCCACAGTGTATTCTCACTGACTCATGTGAGTACACGGCTCCAGGAGAATTTGTTTCTAAATCCATTGTCTAATGATAAATTACCCTGTAGAGACTGGCAGTGACATTGGGCAATTTGTCCATCATGCCCCAGACCAAAGTCCGCTCTCCCTCTGGTACAAAGAACAAAGAACATTACAGCACAGGACCAGGCCCTTCAGCCCTCCTAGCCTGCGCCGATTCAGATCCTCTATCTAAACCTGCCACATAATTTCTAAGGAACTGGATCCCTCTGCTCCCTGCCCATTCATGTATCTGTCTAGATACATCTTAAAAGACACTATCATGTCCGCCTCTACCACCTCCGCTGACAACGTATTCCAGGAACGCTCTGCCTGAAGAACTTTCCACACATATCTCCCCTAAACTTTTCCCCTCTCACTTTAACCTCATGATCCCTGGTAATTGAGTCCCCCACTCTGGGGAAAAAGCTTCTTGCTATCCACCTTCTCTATATCTCTCATGATTTTGTAGACCTCAATCAGGTCCCCCCTCAACCTCCATCTTTCTAGCGAAAATAATCCTAATCTACTCAATCTCTCTTCATAGCTAGCACCCTCCGTACCAGGCAACATCCTAGTGAACCTCCTCTGCACCTTCTCCAAAGCATCCACATTCTTTTGGTAATGTGGCGACCAGAACTGTACGCAGTATTCCAAATGTGACTGAACCAAAGTCTTATACAACTGTAACATGACCTGCCAACTCTTGTACACAATACCCCGTCCGATGAAGGAAAGCATGCCATTTGCTTTCTTGACCACTCTATTGACCTGTGTTGCCACCTTCAGGGTGCAATGGAACTGAACACCCAGATCTCTCTGTATATCAATTTTCCCCAGGACTTTTCCATTTACTGTATAGCTCGTTCTTGAACTGGACCTTCCAAAGTCCGTGTATACAATGTCTAGAGCCCTCTCCTGGTCAATCAACTTTGTCGCTTCCTCAATGAATTCTATTAGGTCGGTAAGATATGACCTTCCCTGCACAAAGCCATGTTGCTTATCACTGATAAGCCCATTTTCTTCCAAATGGGAATAGATTCTATCCCTCAGTATCTTCTCCAGCAGCTTCCCTACCACTGACATCAGGCTCACTAGTCTATAATTACCTGGATTATCCCTGCAATCCTTCTTAAAAAGGGGAAAACATTAGAGGTCTCCAGTCCTCCAGGACCTCACCTGTGTTCAAGAATGCTGCAAAGATATCTGTTAAGGCCACAGCTATTTCCTCTCTCGCTTCCCTCAGTAAACTGGGATAGATCCCATCTGGATATGGGGACTTGTCCACTGTAATGCCTTTTAGAATACCCAACACTTTCTCCCTCCATATGTGGACTTGACCTAGAGTAATCAAACAGCTATCTCTAACCTCAACCTCAACATGTGCCTCTCCACAGTGAATACTGATGCAAAGAACTCGTTAAGAATCTCACCCATTTTCCCTGACTCCACGCATAACTTTCCTCCTTTGTCCTTGAGTGGGCCAACCCTTTCTCTAGTTACCCTCTTGCTCCTTATATATGAATAAAAGGTTTTGGAAGTTTCCTTATCCCTGTTTGCTAAAGATATTTCATGACCACTTTTCACCCTCTTCACTCCTCGTTTCAGTTGGTCCTACATTCCCGATATTCTTCCAAGGCTCCATCTGTCCAGTCACCTAGACCTTATGTATGCTTCCTTTTTCGTCTTAGCTAGTCTCACAATTTCACCTGTCAATATTATGGTTCCCTAATATTGATATTTCTATCCCTCATTTTCACAGGAATATGTCTCTCCTGCACTTTAATCAACCTCTCTTTAAAAGCATCCCACATATCAAATGTGGATCTACCTTTAAACAGCTGCTCCCAATCTCCATTCCCCAGCTCCCGCCAAATTTTGGTATAGTTGGCCACCTCCCAATTTAGCACCCTTCCTTTAGGACCACTCTCATCTTTGTCTATGAATATTTTAAAACTTATGGAATTGCGATCATTATTTCCAAGTACTGAAACTTCAACCACCTGGCCAGGCTCAATCCCCAGCACCAGGTCCATTTTGGCTCCTTCCCAAGTTGGACTATTTACATACTGCTCAGGAAAACCCTCTGGATGCTCCTTACAAATTCTGCTCCATCTAGACCTCTAACACTAAGTGAATCCCAGTCAATGTTGTGAAAATTAAAATCTCCTATCACCACCACCCTGTTGCTCCTACATCTTTCCACAATCTGTTTACATATTTGTCCCTCTATCTCATGCTCTGTAGTACAGCCCCAACATGTTACTGCACCCTTCCTATTTCTGAACTCTGCCCA
Source organism: Hemiscyllium ocellatum (assembly GCF_020745735.1). Classification (NCBI taxonomy): domain Eukaryota; kingdom Metazoa; phylum Chordata; class Chondrichthyes; order Orectolobiformes; family Hemiscylliidae; genus Hemiscyllium; species Hemiscyllium ocellatum. Next base: position 22,599,130 of record NC_083407.1, on the reverse strand, counting down.
TTTTGCCTCACTGCTAGAGTCCTCCATTAGCACAGCTGTGGTATCCTCTATGACCAGTAATGCAACTCCTCCGCCCCTTTTATCTCCCTCTCTATCCCGCCTGAAGCATCGTTATTTAGTTGCCAATCATGCCCTTCCCTCAACCAAGTCTCAGTAATAGCAATAAGATCATACTCCCAGGTACTAATTCAAGCTCTCAGTTCACCTACCTTACCTACTACACTTCTTGCATTAAAACAAATGGTAGATGGCACTATGCTAAGTCCTAGTGTGTGGTTCAAGGACAATCTTTCTTTCTCAAACCCATGGTACTGAAATTCATTATACCATAATTGTTAGCCTGGATGGGATCAGTTAACCTTAGCGTGTCAGCTTGCAACCAAATCTCGAGCTTGCATAGCTCACTAGATCACCAGGCATTCATTATCCAATCATGTTGGAATGGAGGTTAGTTTGAGGTATCTCACAGCTTTCATGGGATGTGGGCATCACCGACTGGGCCAGCTATTATTGCCCATCTTTAATTGCTCCTGGGAAGGTAATGGTGAGCTGCCTTCTTGAAGTGCCTCAATCTTTCAGCAGTAGGGACACCTAGAATGTTGTTAGGGAGGGAGGCTCAGGATTTTGACCTAGAGATAGTGAAGGAACAGTGATATGTTTTCAAGTCAGGATGGTTAGCGGCTTGGAGGGGAACTTGTGGCATCCCCATGTAGCTTGCTGCGCTTGTCCTTCTAGATGGCAGAGGTTGAGTATTTGGAAGGTGTTGCCAAAGGAACCTTGATCAGCTACTGAATAACTGTGGCAGCCTGATCAAAATAAATGTCAACGCATACAGGAGGCTAGCTGTTTACCCTAAAAGCTCGTGAGGTATTGAAGGCTTCTGAGAATCGCTTTACTGAGCATTCAACTCATCCCAGTTACAGTCAAACTCAACTCAACCCTGGCAGCATATGTGTTGAAAGGATTCAAAGCTGGCAATAACCCCTAGCTCCATCAATCTGTCCTGAAATTGACAGGACAAAAGATGGTCTGCACACGTTTTCTCCTTCCAAACCCATCATCAACTCAATCTATAATAACAATCTTCACTTTTTTTTTGTTTGCCAGACTGTTTGAGGTCAGTACGTTTGAGGCATGTGTCGACTGGCGGGAGTTGCCTGGGCAAACTCACCACTTTTTTGTTACAATGAAGTATCAGAATCTCCAAGTTATCAACTGTCATGCCACAAGAGCAGAAAATTGTTCCTGCCTAAATATAAAACACTCCACAAGATGGGGCAAAGATGTTCAAGTAAGTTGGACATCTTTCACCAGAGCTGCCCATATAGAGTCTGAGGTGCTATGGAGAGACAGCATCGCCAATGATGAAGTACTGATCAGTGGCATCTGTGAGATCGTGTAACTGAGGGATGACTGAGAGTTCCTGACTGTACATCCTGTCAGAGTGGCAGGAGAATGAACACACAGCAAAAGATACAGAAGGCTGGACAGTAATAACCTGAGCCGGCAAAATACATTTATGAAGGACTTCAAAAGTGGGATACCGCCTGAGTGAAAGGGATTATGATGGGCCAGGCTCGGTAACAGAGTCTTGCTCCCCATTGTCCTGTTCACATGGGACTGGAAGAAGCAAAGAGGCTAGTTACTCAGTATAAATCTTCAACGACATTGCAATTCCTTCAAACACATACCACAAACAGAGCAGTCTTGCATTTAAATAAGCAGCAATGCCTTCTTTATAATGACACAAACAAAATAAGATCAACAACAAGATCCAGTCGGAAAACATAATTATGAACAGAGCCACTTAGCAATGCTTCTAATTAAAGAACAAAATCCTGATGTTGGGTTGGAAAGTTTGCCAAGAAAAAGCAGGAATTCCAATAGATCATATCACATTTACCAAAATGCCTTATTTTGGCATAATTAAACCCAATTAAAGATGTTTCTGTGAATATGATACTTGAACCGCAAGAACGCAGAACTATTCGTGACTGCTCACAAACTCTGAGGATTGGGTTTCAAGGAGCATTTCAATCCTTTCAGTTTTGTAAACGACATCCAGGCAGACAAAGGATGAAACTCACCTCCAGCTCTATCCATGGGAATTTGTTTTTACTATACTGTATTATGGAAAACATTGTAAAGTTTCAGTGTGGTAGCATTTCGGGAGTAGTAACAATAATTCCATGAGTTTGAAGATACTCATGGATAGGGATGACAGCAGTCCTCGGGTGATGGTGTTAAATTGGCGGAAGGTGACCTGCAAAATATTAGGCAGGCACTGAACAATGTTGATTGGAGCTGGATGTTTGAGGGTAAATTCACACTGGGGGACACGGTGGCATGGTGGTTAGCACTGCTGCCTCACAGTACCAGAGACCCGGGTTCAGTTCCCGCCTCAGGCGACTGTCTGTGTGGAGTTTGCACATTCTCCCCGTGTCTGCGTGAGTTTCCTCCCACGGACCAAAAGTGTGCAGGTTAGGTAAAGTGGCCATTCTAAATTGCCCATTGTGTTAGGTGAAGGGATAAATGTAGGGGGATGGGTTGCGCTTCGGCGGGTCGGTGTGGACTTGTTGGGCCGAAGAGCCTGTTTCCACACTGTAAGTAATCTAATCTTATCTAAACTATTTCAAAAGGCAGTTGATAAGAGTTCAGGAGCAGCACATTCCTGCAAGAATGCAGGATAGGTATGGCAAGTTATGTGAATCTTGGATGACCAGGGACGACATGACTTTGGTCAAAAAGTAAAAGGACAGATACCTAAAGTCTAGAGGATGGGAACTAATGAGCCTCGAACCATCCTGACTTAGAACATATCACTGTTCCCTCATTGTCTCTTAGTCAAAATCCTGAATCTTTCTCCCTAACAATATTCTAGGTGACCCTTCACTTGAAAGATTGAGGCAGTTCAAGAAAACAAATTGTTGGACATCTTTATATCCTGTTTAGCCACAGGTGAGGCCCAAGAGGGTTACAGATTAGCCAACTTCGTCCCATTGTTTCAGAAGGGTAACAGGGGTAATCCTGAAAATTACAGGCCTGTGAGTCTCATGTTAATGGTTGGGAAATTATAGGAAAAGACTCTCAGGGACAAGATCTATACACATTTAGAAGCAAATGGACTTATTAGCGAAAGACAGCATGGTTTTGTGCGGGGGAGGTCATACCTCACGAACTGGATCGAGTTTTTTTAAGGAGGCAATGAAGATGATTGACGAGGGTAAGGCAGACGATGTTGCGACAAGTGGGGTTCACAGGGAGAGGAATTTTGGACAAATGCATTTCTCAAGCTGGGATCCACACCAGTGTCAATGAGCCCAATTTTTACAGTTTTAAAAAATTTGTGTGTACAACATATATGTCAATAGTAAGGCCAGCACTTGTTGCTTAAACGCCCTGAAACCGACTAGCTGTCTTCAGAAGACAGTTAAGAGTCCATCATACTTCTGTGAAGCTGGAGTCATATGTAGGCCAGAACAGGTATGTTTCCTTCTCTAAAGGACATTTGTGAATCAGATGGATAATCAATAGTAGTTACATGGTTGCCATTAAGTTGGTTTTAATTCCAGATTTTATTAAATTCAAGTTTCACCATCCACCATGGTGGGATTTGAACTCATATCCCACAACATTAGTCTTGAGCACTGGATTAGTAGTCCAGTGATATTACTACTCTGTTAAAATCTCATCCTCAACCCACCCCCTGCCCCCAAAACCCTGCCACTATTTGCTTCTATTTTAATTACTTCTGTAGATGAAACCCAAGGAATTATTTCTGAAATTCTGCACAGCGTAGTAATCAGTCTCCCTCTGTGATTATTGCCCTCTCAATCTCCTGCTGTTTGCAATTGGAAAATAAACTACCGACATTGGTGATTTATATTACAGAGGAGAAAGAAAACCATGCTATAGTTAAAATTCTAAACCTAAAAAAAAGCAACTTCAATAATGTATTTTAAGCTCTGCTCCTTCATAAATGGGCTGTCAGACTCGAAATTCGCTGCTGTAGTGATCTGGCAAATTGTATATATCGTTCATGAGCAATACTCGTACTGGAACAACCAATACTTTTGTAGTAAAAGTTAAACACCACATCAGAGACAAGGACTGAATTACAAATGTCCAATCTGTCCTGAGCCTGTGATTATAAGAATCACAATGAAGATTCAGTCCACTAAATATTTAGATTCTCAAAATTTGATAAAGCTTTGTTTTATTTCTAATTGTCCCTGACAATAGAGATTTAAAAATGTGAAGTTGGTTTCTCGTTTTCTATTATGTCTCTGATTTTTTTTCAATTGTTGACTTCTGATTTGACAGTTTTCTTTTTGCTATCATCTTTTGTTTAATGCATCTTCTCACCTTTAGCCAGTCTTCTTGGTACATTAATGTATTAATCACTAGTGATGATTTCTGCATGACTCACTTTTCCCCTACAGGTGTGAATCACCGTCTACATGCACATTAACAAATATATTTTAATACTTTTTCACAAGATGTGGACATCACCAGCTGGGCCAGCAGTTGCTGCCCTTCTCCTGTTGCCCTTCAGAAGGTGATGGTGAGCTGCTGCAGTGTACATTCTGTTGGTTCACCCACAATGCTGTTAGGAAGGGGCTTCCAAACGTTTGACCCAGTGGCAGTGAAGGGACAGCAATATAATTCCAAATCAGGATGGTGTGTGATTTGGAGGAGGTGTGAATGGTGATTATCTCATGCATTTGCTGCCCTTGTCTTTCCAGGTGGTACTTTGGAAGGTACTTTCAAACCAGGATTAACAAACTGCTGCATCCTATCTTGTAGGTGACACACACTGCTGCCACAATATGCTGGTGTTGTCGGGCATGAGTAGTTAAAGGTGTTGGGGTAGGCTGCTTTTCCCTTGATGGCTGTGAGTCTCTCAAGTGCTGTTGGAGCTGCATTCATTCAGGCAATGAGGAGTATTCCATTACCCTCCTGACCTGTGCCTTGTAAATAGTAGGCAGGCTTTGGCAAGTCAAGAGGTGAATTACTCATCATGAATTCTAAGTCTCTGAAAAAGTGATGCTCACTTTTCTAAACTTGAGCAAAAGTTCCATTCTGTTGGAAACTGCACGACACACAGCATGCTTGATCTTTCTTATTCAGGTTCTGGCAGAGTAGTTTTTTTAAAAAAAAATGTCATGCACAATTTAGAACCAGAAGGCATGAGTGAAAAGTCAAACTCTGATGGCTTGCATTTTCTTTTTAAAACTAAAACAAGTATGGACTTTCATTCAAATTCTGCAAGAAGAATTTGCAAGTGGGAGAATAATTTGCAATATTTATTTTAATAACATATTTTGACCAGATCTTGAAAGGATTGATGCTTTACAAAACCTTTTCCCACTGAATTCAAACTTGAAAGTCACCTAATAATCACTGTCTGGAACATTTTGTGACTTGATGGACGAGTTTACTGGATGTATCATTTTGGGAACTTCGATGAGGAGAAAGTTAATGACACTTATTTTTATTGATAATGGAAACGTCTCATTGGGTCTTTTGGGAATTATAAAGAACATATTGCCATACTGAATCTTATAAAATCCAACAAGTGACCTAATTGTTCTCGTTGTATGGAAAGTAATGGAATGGCAGAACTGTACATTTTCCTTTGGAAGTCGAGTAATTTGTACTTGAAACCTTATCGTAAAGAAACAATGCTTACTTGAACTCACAGGAGCTCATTTAATTTTATTTTCCTTAACTGGGAATGTCAAAGGAACAGAATTATCCTACTGTACTTTCTCCTTTGTAATCAGGAAAAGCACCATGTGTAGTTAATTTTGCTATTTAGTGAACCACATCATGCGTTTATAAAGTGCAACGGTAATTTTATTTTCTTTTTTAATGAGGAACATGTAAATATTTCTAAAACACGGAGGTAAAAACAACCAGCCTGTGAATGAAAATCTATCAATCCTTCCAGCTCTCCATTCTCATCAAATGATTCTGGCTTTCATGACTTAAGATACTATTCTTCATTCTGCTTACCTGAAACACTGCATCTACCACAGCAGCTACTGTGCTGTGATTCATAGCTCATCATGTTACTGACTACAAATGAAAATTTGTACTTTTCCTTATTTCTTTCTTAGTTTTAACAAATTCAAAAAGCAAGTTCATTTTCCAGTCGAAGACAAGCACAATGCCTATTAATTTCTCTTGACATGTCAATAGGATCACAAAGTAATTGGCCATACTTATCCAGTATCTTCCAAGACATCGCTTAAAAGTCCTCATGGACCCTGCAGATATGGCCCTTGCTCTGGGTTAAGATACCTTTGACCTCTAACTATCCTATAATAAATTACATCTAAAATTGAAGAATATCCAATCAAAGGTGTCTACTGACCTGCACCCACAGAAACATGCCATTTTCCAATACAAAGCAGACACTGGCAGCATGCAGATGTTTCACAAGGAACGATGGAGTCACTTTTTAATGTGCATGATTTCATCAGGTATGTGGTCAAACAGATACTTTAAAAAAAACTTTGATATTACAATGACAAAGGCAGTGATGGACCAAACAAACATAAGCGACGCTCCAGGTCTCAAAAAATAAGTGACTTTTCTGACTCATTTACTATTTTACATGATCTGGTGGAACTATCCCTCCTGTGAAGGGCACTTTCTGTGTAAAACAGAAATGAGTAGCAGATATGTGGATACGTACAATAGCGTTGGTCCATGTAGCCATTTCGGGGGTCCACTGACAAACAGACTGCCCGGTAGGGAGTTTGCGGCTCGGCTAAGTCTGGCAGTGAGCCCAGAGAGTTCTTGGTTTTTGAGGAAGAGCTAGAGTCTTCACTGGAGCTGCACGGCTCTTCAGTTATCTTGCAATAGGACAGCCCTGTCCCGTGTGGCCGCATTGAGATTGCATTCCTGCGCTCTCTTACATAGTCAGGCCAGGGGCTTTCGACTTCTGTGTGAAGGAAGGAGAAATAACAAACACTTTTACCTGTTATTGATAAACCCATATTAAAACTTAAGCAATGTCCTCTTTTCCCCACGGGTGTCTCGTACTATTCTTACTATCAATCCATCTTTGCTTATTTTTTTTGAGAAAAATTAATCTCAATACTTTGCCCACACCCTTTTTCCTCCGGATCCTCCGGATCCTTTTTGATTTCTATTCACCTTCTGGTTTGAAGAATTGATATGGAACATCGCTCTTGTGATACAATGAAAATTTATCAGGTTTGCAACATAGGAATTTTAGCATTGTGGATTCGAAGGATAAAATCTCTCGATGCTCAGATTCTAAACCCACATTAACATTTTCACAGTGGGTTATTCTCTTCATCATTAACAGAATCATAGAATTTTACACTACTGAAGAGGCCATTCAGCTCAATTGCATCTGTAGTAGCCCCTGAAAAAGCTACAATGAGTCCCAGTTGATCCAATTTAAATAACCTCTCGTTACATTGTGAGGCTATAAACTGAGAAATTCCGAGGGATTATCAGCATTTTCCCAAATACAGCTTGTAATTGTTCACCCAGGCACAATCACCGAGCAATTCTTATGAAATAAATGAAAAGCAGATTCCAAAGGCTGAAAAGCAGAGTACTTTAGAAAAGGCCCTGTTCAATTGAGACGTAGGACCAGAAAATGTCCAACTGACATCTGGGATCAGGACTCTGTCAGATGGAAATCTGGGATGGATCAGGGAATTGTCAATAAAGATCAGGGAGCTGTACCCTTTCCAATGGAAATCTGGGATCAAACTGTCCAATTAAGATCAGGAATCATCACTGTCAAATCGAGATTTGGGATCAGGATCAGGAATCTGTTAAATAAAGATCTGGGATTAGGACAGTACGTTTCTGACCAGAGAGTCTAAAGAAAAAAAATGGAAAGGAAGGAAAACTGAACTGGAAAAACAAAGGTAATTTTCTTCAGAAAGCCAGGGGTCAAACTAGTGTATCAATAAAACTTACACTTCCCCAGACGACAATCGACAAAAGTTAAAGAAATGCCAAGACGCAGCGCCGAAATAGACCAGCAATAGCAGCAAGACTGTTACATTCAAACAGGAGTCAAGTTTACCTTATCAGAGAAAGGAAAATGTCAAAGTTGTCCTGGCGGACACCACTCGGCTTGGAGAACTACGAGTCTAAGTCTTCAAAAAAAACCCAGCGACTTACTGCAGCGCCTGAGAGATGCAGAAACCAGCCTGCCTGTAGCAGTGAGCTAGGAACATGAATGCTACAAACGTGTTCTGCCATTGATCTATTCTGTCAGGGTTGTTCTACATTTTTCGTTATTATAAGTTCCCTGTGGGTATTAGAGGTCGAACAGAGACATATCACTATTCAGGACAGAGAAGAGAAATAAAAATTAAACACTATACTGAATCTAAATGCCACCAAAAAAAAATACAGAGATTGAGGACACTTCAGCATTTCTGCTTCTAAACTTTCAAACACTTTACTGGCCCCAGGCAGTGAAATCTCTCCAAATCTTGCACAAAGGGAGCTGTTAATCTGAAATCCACTTTTTAAACCCCCGCACCCCCCCCCCCCCAAGCCAACGCAGGCTCAAACAATTATTTAACCTTTACCAATCAGAAATATCTATCTTTGAAACAAACTGGAAGAGAGTAAATCCACTGAAGTGTAACACACATCTGCAATTTTCTTTAAAATATGACTTTACAGTTTATGAAATGGGTGATGAGAATGAGTTCAGTACTCACTGGGATGATTTTCACCATGAATTTAGACTGGGAAGCAGTGAAGCAATTTTAGTGCACTACTCTGCCCCAAACCTGCACAAAGCCTTGAATGGTCGGACAGCTTTTCAAACGCTTCCCGGAACAATGAGGCCATTTCAATATGAAGCTTTCTTTTCCTCCTCCTCCGAGTGATTAACATTCAGCCCCATGCCCTCAGTTTTAAAAAAAAGGCGAGTTATTCTCCAGTTAAAGGTTTCGGAGGAGCAGAGGGTCAGGTAGCTAATCATTAAATCAAACTCCTTGTCAGCTCCTCACAATTACTCCCGCTGAAAGAGAAGGCTTTATTGCTTCAGTTTATGCAGAATAAATAACTTTTACAAAAAAAAATTTTCTTTGGTAAAAAAACACGGGGGAGGGGTCAACAATGGCATCAATTACAAGGGATACTTTTTTTTTGACAATCGCCACTGGTCCTCTCTGTGGTGGCACGTTTTGCAACGAAAGCTTGGTTTTCTGAACTTTCTTTCATTCCTCTCTCTCCTGCCAGCAAATCTGTAACACTCAGGCAACACGCAACTTGCTCCCTCAGCCAGCTCTTACTGTCGTTTCCAACCCACCTCGCTTTTACTGCTCATCGCGTTTACACGCACAATACCCAAATTCTCAATAGGAGAACTCAAGCGTGAAGAAAAATCACTTGTTCTCCTCCCATCTCCAATGGAAAGAACGCTTAGGAATTCCTAAAATCTTCCCTCCAAAAAAAGAAACAAAAACTCTCGTGCAAACTGTGGTCTGGGAGCTCAATTTGAACTGGTCAGGACGTTAAGCAGGAAAAACCCTCTTGCTTCTCCAAAAAGAGGACGTCACTTTCCCCCATCCCTCCCCACTTCATTTCTAAACCAGAGGATTGTACTACCACCGGAGTGTTTGCTATTCTCTGCCAAGATATAATCAAAATGAGAAACAGCCACAAAGCAAGTCGATGTGAATCTAAATAAACAAAAGGGCTCATGTAGCTCCCTCCCTGCACGCTCTAGTATTGTGTTCAGGACAGGGGAAGGGAGGGGGTAAGCAGTTTGAGTTTTCAAGCAAGCCCTGCTCTTTTTTTCTTGGGGCTAACTACATCATGCACAGCCGTCATTGAGATGTAAGCTAATATTGTTAAAAGATCTAAACTGTGAATGCATGTACAAAGCCCATCAGCAAACTGCAATATTGATCTTTCCACAGTCTGAGAGAATGCCTTAGTGGACTCAACGAGTTTGGACAAATACTTGTATTGCTGTTGCTTCTCTTTTAAGAGTTTGTTGAGATGGCACTTCAGTGCTTCCCTGGAAGGGCACCTCGAGACCCTTGCAATCCATCAAAGAATGCAAATTGGTGGCCAGACAAAAAAACAGGCAGCCAGCAGCGTGTTAAATAACAGTGCAGCCACAGAGAAAAGTGTTTCCTGGAGAATGATTGCTATGCACACAGATAGAATAAATCCCTGGTCACCATTCATGGCGATGACAAACTAAAGTGATAACTAAGAGTAGAACAAGTATGAAGTGTTGCTAACTTGACAAAAAAACCTCAGAACTTAAAATGTTTGCGACATAAAAATAAGCTATTAGGATTCTTCCCAGCATAAATATATAATCAAAGGTAATAACTATATTTCAGAAAATTCTTCCATTTTTGATTAGACAGGGGATTGATTTTAGTTGAGTTATTTAATGCAACGTTTTGAAATTTTTTTTAACTGTGCAAGGGACTCGCTTTGCATCAGTGAACTAGAAGGGGAGGTGAAATGAAATCTGTCTATTTTCATTGGCATTCCTAACCCATCAAACATATTTTCCTCTCTCTCATCCTTCCCAGAAGATTTAAGGAATACTTGCTATTTAAGAACTATTAAGTAGCTTAAAATCAACACACAGTCTCTCAATTTACTGATCAGGAAGATTATAAAAACATGATCACTCTGACCTGAACTGTTGCTAGTTTCATCCTTTATTTATTCATAAAATTATAAAATAATAGTTGGCACAAGAATAAAAATAATGGAAAATGGAGAAGTAATTGCCAACATAATGATAAGGACGTATGTCCCTTACTCACGTAACAAACCTGCTACTGAAGTTCAACAGTGAGCCGCTTTTTAATGTATCTAATGGGATACCTCACTGCTGCTAGTTTGTATTTCCACATGCCACTCTATAAATCAACTTCAAATGGCTTTAGTAACATACAGACAGACCCATTTCTCATTTGTTTCATTAACCCTTCAGGTGCCTGAATTCCAAATGTGACTTAATTTCAAGGTAATCTTGGTCCAATTTCAGCAGGAATTTTATCCTGATATGGTAAAGACCAGAAAAGCCAAATATTTCCATTTTCAGTTAGCTCCTGGAAGAAGACGAATTAAAGTTCTGTTCAAAATGTCCTTCCACAAAGCTCGACAGTTCTACAATGACTCTACATGCCAAAAGGTTAACCTCTCTACAGTGTTTACCCAGCACTTGCTGTTTATAATCTTTTTCCTCTATGTATTCAGGTCAGTATCTTTACATTTTTACTACAACATTTGCCAACACACAGATTCCTGAATTATTCCTTACAGTTCCATTTAGTTATATAAATATTGCTTTCTTCATTAGTCATACCAGCTGCTGGATTTTCTGTTTTCACAACGTAAAAAACATTTCTGCAGATGTGAATGAATCAGATGAAATAAGAAAAAAAGATTAAATGAGAAAAAGAAAGAGGTTACATTTATATCGTCTCATTCATAAACTCAGAATGTCCTAAAGCACTTTACTGCTAAAGAAACACTCCCTTTAAAGTGCAGTTACCATTGGTGCTTGGAAGTTTTCACAAATGCCAGATAATATACTACTGTGATGTTAGTGGAGGGATAGCTATCAGAGAGTATATTGCAAGTCAAAATGAAAAACTAAATCAATTTATTAAAAAAAGTGAATGATTTGATTGGAAAATGCGATTGTTTTTGTTTAATACTCCCCCCCCGGGTTGACTCTTCCCAGACAGAAGCAGCTCACTGAAAACTACAATACTATACAACAGCAATAGCAGTAAACTCACCCATCCAATGCATCCTAGTATAACATGTCACAAGAAAAATGTGGACTAAGACACAATCACTGCAGTTTGGTTTGTACCAATTACTGCACAATAACAATTTGTTGCAACATTAGCCAACACTTCAGCGGTGTGGAGATTTTACCAACATTTTATTCACACAATTCCAAGAAATTATTCACTGCTAATTTGTAACTGTTATTACAGCATGTGGAAAACAATCAACTCATTTAAGAAAGTTCCATGTTTGGGCTGATGTTATTACAATTTTACATGCACTTCGTAACTTGCAGATCAAAATTAATAATGTTTCTGATCTCTCTTCCACTTTACAGGGGTGGTACCGGGGGGACTGGAGAAGAGGAGAACAGAGTGACATTTTGCACTTGTTCAACTGCCTTTGTTCTGTCTCATTACATTGAAAAGTAGGTTTGCAGCCTTTTCATGGGATTGAGTCTGGCTAATCCCCCACCACCTTCCACCTGCCTTCTCACTCCTGCTACAACTCCAAAGATTGTATATTGTATTAAAGACCAGCTTTGAAATGGCATCATTTGCGAACTGACTCAGATGGTACAACAATCAGAAAAGAGATAGTAAATTTTAGGTTGCACGATAAGAGTGGATGAAAGCAACTGGACTTTTCGCTACATTACACAGTATCAGCACTTTCAACACTCGATAATTTCCCTGAATGAACGGGGGTACATTGATTGACTCTGATTTACAACTCTTTTACCATAGTACAAGTGAAAATGGGGTTTTCCCTGTAGTTTAATCAATACACTAACATTGGGATATGCTTTATGGGACTGTAAGTGAACAGGGGGACAAATTAGGGGGCAAAGGAAATTAGGAAAAATTGGCAGGAAAGAATGGTTAGACAATGAAGCAAAGAGGCAAAAATGAAGAATTTGCAGCCGTGAAAGAGAGGAAGAAGACATTAATTTGAAGAGTAAAAAAAAGATAGTCAAAATTGATGTATAAGTATGCAATTTTTAAATTACTTTCCAAATGCCACAGAGGCAGATGAATTACATGCAAAAGTCAAAAAAGGAAATCAGATTCACAAAGCTTGGCAGCGCCATGATGGTTGGATAAAGGTAAGTAATGTGCTTAAAAAACGCACTCTATGACTGCTCATTTTTAAATTATGGGAAGTTTTGACACCTTAAAGAAGAATTGAGGAATTCCGTGAGGAATGTATGGAGTGGAAGATCCCCACTTGTTCACAATTCACAGAATGGCAACTCATCAGTTTGAAAAATAATTTGCACCATTAGCACGATGAAGTGTACATGACACCTCCAAACCTGAATACATGGATTTTACAAAACAATGGTTGCATCATACACTCAGGCAAAGAAATTGGTATTGATGGACATAATGGAGCATTTTTGCCATCAAGTCAGTAGTCCAGTTTGTCATGTCCTTTCTTATTTATAACCATATGAATATAAACAAAACTCTTAAACATCATGTAAAATAGATGCTATGCATATATTCTCAAACATTGCTACTTGTTTCTCTCCAGGTTTTCCTCTAAAGCCTTCCATTCTCTTGCATAGTGTGGCTTTCCTAGCATGACACATATACAGGCATCATGCCTCAAAATAATTGCTTCCACCAACCAGGTCAAACAAGGGCACTTGCTGACAAGGCCCAGTTCTAGAACAATGCTTTATGCTTTAAAATTCATTGCAGAATAATGTTTGGAATGCTTAACGCCTCCTGATACAAGGTTTAAATAGATATTCCTGCAGCAAGTTTCCCTTCAAGTCACACACATATCTGACTTGGAATTGTATTGCCATTCATTCGTCAAAGTTCTCTGTCTTACAGCACTGTAGGTATAACAAACTAACAGTACTAGGAGGGGCGGCTCACTATTACTTTTTTAAGGGCAATTAGGGATGGGCAGTAAATTCTGGCTTAGCCAGCAACACCCACATCCCCTGAACAAATAGAAAAAAACACTCCATGTGGTGTCAGAGCTCTCAGGGTGGTTTGTATACCGTTCCACTCTAACGTTTAGTCAGGGTTATGAGTGTCATGGCGTTATGAGGAGAGATACTCTGGGATTTCTGCTTAGAACAAGAATACACTGTATTTAATGAAAACGTTTAAAGGTTTGATAGAATAAGAGAGAAACTTGTTCCACTGGCAGGAATATCAGAGAGTCCCTTTCCCACTGCAACTCCCAGGTATTCTATGCTACTTTCTCCCCACGCCCACCCTCCTCTAGCTGATCTCTCCACGTTTCAGGCTCTCTGCCTTTATTCCTGCTGAAGGCTTTTGCCCGAAACATCGATTTTATTGCTCCTCGGATGCTGCCTGAATTGCTGTGCTCTTCCAGCATCACTAATCCAGAATCTGGTTTCCAGCATCTGCAGTCATTGTTTTTACCTAGGAGTATCAATACCTAGAGAGGATAGATTTAAGGTAATAGGGGGAAGGTCAGTGTGGAGTGGTGAAATTGGCAAGTTGATGGGGAAAGAGTGGACAGTGAGATGAAGTAGATGGCTGTTTCAAAAAGCTGGCAAAGGCTGATTGGCCTCTCTCGATGTTGCATGTTTCCATGAATCTAGGATACAACTTCAGAATCCTAGAGATGTACAGCTCTGAAACAAACCCTTCAGTCCAACTCGTCCATGCGGATCAGATATCCTAATCTATTCTAGTCCCATTTGGCAGCATTTGGCCCATATCCCTCTAAACTCTTCCTATTTATATTCCCATCCAGATACTTTTTAAGTGTTGCAATTGTATCAGCCTCCATCACTTCCTCTGGCTGCTCATTCCATACATGCACCACTCCCTGTGTGGAAATATTGCCCCTTGGTTTCCTTTAAAATCTTTCCCCTCTCACCTTAAACCTGTGCTCTCTAGTTTTGTACTCCCCCACCCTGGGAAAAACACCTTGGCTATTCACCCTATCCATGCCCCCCATGATTTTATAAACTTCTACAAGGTCACTCCTCGTCCCTGATGCTCCGAGGAAAATATCCCCAGCCGCTCCCTTTGGTTAAACCCTCCAACCCCAGCAGCATCACTGCCAATTGTTTCTGCACATCTTTGCTATTGTGCAGAGACCAGAACTGAATATAGTATTCCAAAAGTGGTCTAACCAATGTCCTTTACAGTCGCAACATGACTTCCCAATTTCCATACTCCACGCACTGACCAATAAAGTGAAGGAGGTGGTGTTGAACTGGGGTGGACAAAGTTAAAAATCACACAACACAAGGTTACAGTCCAACAGGTTTATTTGGAGGCACTAGCCTTAAATTATCGAGGAGAAAGTGAGGTCTGCAGATGCTGGAGATCAGAGCTGAAAATGTGTTGCTGGAAAAGCGCAGCAGGTCAGGCAGCATTCAAGGGACAGGAGAGTCTTCAGGAAGGGCTAATGCCCGAAACGTCGAATTTCCTGTTCCTTGGATGCTGCCTGACCTGCTGCCCTCTTTCAGCAACACATTTTCAGCTCTAGCCTTAAATTATCTCAAGAATGTGACTTAAAAGAAGTTCTGGGATTTACATATTAATGAACCAAAACCTGCAATCCATTCGAAAAGATGAATGACTTAACAGCAATCTACGTTTGTACAATAGATCGTTTCAGTTGCATGACACTGTAATCTTTTGCTATAAATTGTACATCTTATGATACTGCTCTGCAGCTACCTGATGAAAGAGTAGTGCTTCGAAAGCTAATACTTCCAAATAAACCTGTTGGACTATAACCTGGTGTTGTGTGATTTTTAACTTTGTTCAACCAATAAAGGCAAACATACCAAACGCCTTCTTCACTACCCTGTCTACCTGTAACCCCACCTACAAGGAACTATGAAACTGCACCTCAAGGTCTCTTTGTTCAGCAACACTCCCCAGGACCTTACTATTAAGTGTATAAATCCTGCCCTAATTTGCCTTACCAAAATGCAATACCTCACATTTATCCAAGTCATAGCCCATAAACGTTTTTGCTTTACTTTCAATATAAATGTTCTCTTGAATTTGTGGCAGTTCCATTGAGAAACAAAAAAAAGGTCTGAATTTCCTTTAAATTCCGGCTGCAACAGTGTGACTTTGACTAAGGTGGATGAAACCCTCACAGCCAGAAATAGTCTTCCATCACATTTCTGGCCAAGTTACATGACTCCACCAGCAGAAATTCCAACGAGACTCAGAGTGGTTATCTGTAAACTACTGCAACTTGCAGACACAGGGATAGAGAGAAAAAAATTGGGACTGGCCTAGAAAAGACTAAAATGCAGTTGGCTTTAATTATTCCATTTTAAGACAGAATAATCCAATACCTTTCCAGCATAAACTCTTCACTGAGCCCTCAAATCAATGTTAATCTGCCAGAGCATTTTGTTTTTTTAAGTGGGGTTTGATCTTTAAGAGTTATGTTAATATTAACTACAAAATGGAAAGTTCATGCATACAGATGGATTTTCTGTCTCTAGTGGCTTCATGGATACCGCAGTGTGGAGCATTTACGACACAGTTTAAAGATAGCTGCTGGCACTACAAAGGTAAATTAATCACTGAAGCTGGAATCATTCTCATTGTTCAAATACTCCATATACCATCGGTATTCCCTAAATAACGACATCCCACTGGTAAGGTTGTCCTTCAGGTGGCTGTCTCTTTAATAATTGATGCCAACATCCCATTATGTCAATTCCCTTCCCCATACTCCCACACATCATTGCCTTTCACACTCAATCACTCTGCAGTTCTCTTTCTGATCCCTCTGTTGTGCACATCTGAGAGTTCAGGCAGCCAGGACTCCACCAATGCTACTTTAGGGCAGGCAATAATCCAATGGTAGCAAAGAACTTTGGGAGATCCAACATTTGTGAGCAGTGTGGTAGTAATATTTAATCATGGAATCATAGAATCCCCTACAGCGTGGAAGCAGACCATTCGGCCCATTGAGTCCATACCGACTCTCCAAAAAAGCATCCCACACAGACACACCCACCTAACCTATCCTTATGACTCTGCATCTCCTATGGCTAGTCCACCGCGCCTGCACATCACTGAACACTATGGGTAATTTAACACAGCCTATCCACCCAACCTGCACATCTAACCCATGCAGACACAGGGAAAAAGGTGCAGACAGAGAGTCACCCAAGGCTGGAATTGAAGTCTAGTCCCTGGTGCTGTGAGGCAGCAGTGCGAACCACTGAGCCACCATGCTGCCCGGGCAAGATACCTTTGTCATTCCTTTTTGCTATCTTTTCAGCCACTCACATGGAGGTAATGCAACATATCCCAAACCATTCTATTCTTTGGGAGCTGTTTGTTCTGTTCAAATGCTGTTTCTGACTGAATTGTCTTCATCAAGTCACTGTTGTTGCAAATTCTTCAATGACAGATTGACAGAGATCAGCAGAACCAGTCTGTGAATGGGAAAGTGGTTAGAATACTCTTTTTGTTAATTAATTCTATTTATGGGAATCCATCCACCTCGTTAAGAGGCAATGTGGAGAAATATGTGTGCAAATTTAAGAATGAATGAGGTCACCGACCACAATTGAAGATGACGAAGCCATTTTGCCATGCTGACTTATGTCTGGTAGCAAAAAATAGTTCAATTGGAAGGATAAGTGAATGAATCCCACCAAAGTCCATACATGCAATGTTTGTGCTGTCACTATTTTGTAAATCAAAGTACAGATTTAAAAATTACACAACACCAGGTTAAAGTCCAACAGGTTTAATTGGAAGCACTAACTTTCGGAGCGCTGCTCCTTCATCAGGTGGTTGCTGTCACAATAACTACCTGATAAAGGACCAGCGCTCTCAAAGCTAGTGCTTCCAATTAAACCTGTTGGACTATAACCTGGTGTTATATGATTTTTAACTTTGTACACCCCAGTCCAACACCAGCATCTCCAAATCAAAAGTACAGGTTGTGAGCCTAACAAATAAAACCGGAAGTGATTTCTTGCAACAGTTATGCATCATGAAATTTGCTTCCTTTAGCACAATGTGCTAAATGGCATAGGAATTTTGCTTTATCTCATAGTGGGATTTTGTTATCAGTAAACTGGCTGTTGCATTTGCTTATGTAACAACAATATAGTAACTTAGGAACTTGTAATGAAATGCCCCAAGTTGGCGAACAGGAGTTTTATAAAACAAATACAACATGGACACTCAAGGAATCTAAGGTCGGATGACCAAATAACCAAAGATGTAAGTTTTATAGAGTGTCTTGTGGCAAGGGAACTTACATGAAAGCCTGTACCTCTGCTGTTCTTGGCCATACTTATCCTTGAGTAAAAAATGACGTCTGCAGATGCTGGAGATCACAGCTGAAAATGTGTTGCTGGTCAAAGCACAGCAGGCCAGGCAGCATCTCAGGAATAGAGAATTCGATGTTTCAAGCATAAGCCCTAGGTAGGGTTACCCACAGTTCAGAAAAATTCACTTTTGGCAAAGTTTACCACAAAATCAGTTCATTGTAATTTTCTAAATACAGTTTCCAAGCAGTTCTTCTAAGTCTCACTATGTACCAGTATGTCATCAAGCACACTACACAGTTAGGAAAACTGGCTACCACTCAATTCATCAGTCTCTGGAAAAAGGCTGGCGCATTTCTCAGCCCGACTGTTATCACATTGCGTTGGAGAAAACCTTCTGGTGTGACAAAGGCTGCTAAAGCTTGCTCAGGATTTGAAAGAAAGCTGCCAACATACCTCTAACAAATCTGGTTTCATAAGAAATGTGACATTGTGAATTGTTTCAATACAGTCTTCCAAATGAGCAATTAGTTAAGAAACTGCCTTTGTTACTGCATTGATTTTTCTGTCATTTATGTAACTTCTGACCAAACCTTCACATTTAGACCCTAACATGACTGGAGAACTTCAGCTATTATTTTTGGGTTCATTGAGATGGTTTTCTGTTTTCCCCTGAGCATATTTCCCTGCACTGACAAGGAGTTTGGTTTATTGGAGATGAGATGATACTCCTGTATCCATATTATGTGTGGCTAACTTGTTCAATCTGCTTTGCTTCTAGGTTAAATTTTTTGAGCAATCTTGCTGGTCTTCTCATTGCTCTCGCTCTCAATTTGAAATGTGGAGGTAATGTCTAGTGGTATTATTGCCAAACTGTTAATCCAGAGATCCAGTAATGTTGTGGGAAGCCGGGTTGGAATCTCACCATGGCAGATATTGACATTCAAATTTAATTTTTCAAAAAATCTAGAATTTAAGAATCTCGTGATGACCATGAATCCACTGTCTAGTTCATTGATGTCTTCTAGTGAAGGAAGCCACTATCCTCACTTGGTCTAGTCTACACGTGACTCCAGATCCCCAGCACGGTGGTTAACTTTTAACTGCCCTCTGGGGCAATTGGGGATAGGCAATAAAGGCTGGCCCAGCCAGCAAAACTCTCATCCCAAGAATGAATTTAAAAAAAAGCACACTGTCTAACCTTTCTTATGTAGCTCAGTGTTAGCTAACTGGATGAAAAAGCGTTCTATTTGCAATTGTTTAGGTCTCCTTCTGCTTCATTCACTATCCCTTTTATCTTTGATTTTCCTTACAACCTTTCAATGGTTCCCAATTTATGAATATCCAACTTACAAATGCTTGCACTTACAAATCCGATCCCATACAGGGGTGTACAGAACAATCTCGGTTATCCGAACATCAATTATCCAAACAAGATCTCAAGATCCTGTTAAAATGCTATCCATTATCTGAACAATTAGTTATCCAAACAAAGTACTCCCTGCCCGCCTTGTTCGGATAATCGAGATTGTTCTGTATTCACACTAAATTGCAAAGATCCAATATACGAACATATATGAATGGCTATTTTATATAGCCCTGCATTGTGTTCGCACAACCCAACCTGTGAATGGATTCAAGAATAGAGCCTACTCACAGCCTGGTTTGATATAACAGCCTTCTCTACTTCCAGTGATCTGGAGATTCAATCAAATGATTTGCTTCACCAAATCTTTTTTTCCTTATGGACCACTGAACAACGCTTTGAACAGTTCACTCTGTAAAGGCAGCAGTACTGACACCTCATGCCCTGGCTGAAATGTTCAAGATTCGGTATGTTTGTCAACCTGTTTCTTCATGGTTGTGGGATGCTTGAAGATGTTCCTGAGCTATTTTGCAGGCTCCAAGAATATTGATGCACAGTTTAACATGGAGAACTTGGATTAACATGGATTTATTTCAGAGGACTTCTAATATCAAGTCCATAAAGTAATTCAAAAGGACTGAGACCAGTAGATGCATTAACCAAATCTCAGGTGAGAAACAACAGAAGTTCCAGCCTCTGTCACAACAGAAACAGAAAAAGTAGGATCAGAAGTAGGTTTTTTGGCCCTTCAATATGATCAGGGTTGAATCTGTTTCTAGTTTCTCCCTCTACACTTTGATCTCTTTAGCCCTAAAGAATTGTATTTAACACCTTCTTGACAATATTCAATGTCTTGAACCTCAATCGATTTCTGTGACAGAAATTTCCACTCTCTGGGTGAAGAAATTTCTACGCACCTCAATCCTAAATGGCTTATCCTTTATCCCCAAACAGTGATCTCGGGTTCTGGAATCCCTGGTGATAAGGAATATCCTTCCTGCATTTACCCTGTCTGATCCTGTTAGAAGTTTACAGGTTTCTATGAGGTTCCCATTCATCCTGCGAAACTCCGGTGACTACAGTCCTAACCGCTCGAGTCTCTGGATCAGGATCTCTATTCTCCAGCCAATCACAAGGATATTCATGACCTTATGCTCCAATCATTGTTTTGAAGATTTGGTGGTCCCTTTCTAAAGCTCCTTGCATCTATGGTGGTATTTGTAAGGTGGGGGGTTTGCTGTGGGGGGTGAGTAATGGGGGGAGGGGGTTGTGGTTGGTCAGTGACTGAGTTCAGACCTTCGCTCCACCAGACTAAGGATGAGAAAAGATCAGAAATGAAGAGGGTCACGAGGCATTTTGACCTCCCTCAGGCATCCCGTATCCTCAGGGAGTTATGGAGGTGCCATGGCACTCTGATTGGGAGGATTCATTTTTATTCATTTGTGGAACTGGGGCATAGCTGGTTGGCCAGCATCGATAGCCCATCCCCATTTGCCCATGAGAAGGTGGGGGTGGTGAACTGCTTTCTTGAATCGCTGCAGTCCACTTGCTGTGGGTTGACAGTAGGGAGGGAATTCCAGGTCTTTGAACCAACGACTGTGAAGGAATGGCAGTACATTTCCAAGTCAGAGTGGTGAGTAGCTTGGAGGGGAACTTGCACGTGGTGGTTTTCCCAAGTTTCTGCTGCCCTTGTCCTTCCAGTTGGAAGTCGTTGTGGGTTTGGAAGGTGCTGTATAAGGATGTTTGGTGAATTTCTGCAGTGCTTCTTGTTAATAGTACACATTGCTGCTACTGAGTGCCGGTGGTGGAGGGATTGAATGTTTATAGATGTGGTGCCAATCAAATGGGTTGCTTTGTCCTGGATGGTGTCAAACTTCTGGAGTGTTGTTGGAGCTGCACCCATCCAGGCAAGAGGAGAGTATTCCATCACATTCCTGTCTTGTGCCTTGCACATGGTGGATAGACGTTGGGGAGTCAGGAGGTGAGTTACTCATCGCAGGATCCCTAGTTTCTGACCTGCTCTTGTAGCCACCATGTTTATGTGATGAGTCTAGTTGAGTTTCTGGTCATTGGTAACCGCAAAGATGTTGACAGTGGGGGATTCAGTGATGGTGATACTGTTGAATGTAAAGGGACAGTGGTTAGAGTGTCGCTTATTGGTGATGGTCATTGTCTGGCATTCGTGTGGTATGGATGTTGCTTGTCACTTGTCGGCCCAAGCCTGGATATTGTCCAGATCTTATCTGAGGAGTCGTGAATGATGCTAAACATTGTGCAATCATTGGCAAATGAGGATGGGCAACAAGGTGCTCCAAGGTTTTTGTCTCTGGGACACTCCAAGGAGCCCTGAGTCTCTGCCTCCCAGATTGCAATGGCTTGCACTGGTCAAGTCAAAGACAGTGCACCTGTGCTTGGGCGGAGGATCCTCAGCAAGCCTGAGCTCCCTTGGTCTCAGATCAGCAAAGGATGGCTCACCTTGCACAGCAAGACATTCCAGTCTACTGAGTCATGCACGTCTCAGGTAGGGTCACCCGACCCAAAATATTAACCCTGATTTCTCTTCACAGATGCTGCCAGACCTGCTGAGCTTTTCCAGCAACTTCTGTTTTTGTTGCCTTTATAAATACGTTTAATTCCACTTTGTTCATATGTGCAGTATATCCTTATGTCATTGCTTTAAACTTTGTTCCTGTTCATGATGTGGCCCATTGATAAATCATTTACAGTGTCACATCATCAGCAACAGAGCACAAAGAGCAATATCTGTCAAGTTGCAGTCTGGGAAAGTGCACTAGTTCCCAAGAGATCTGTCCTGATGCATGAAACAGGGCTCCAGATTAGACATTTGAGCTTTTTTTAGTTTTGTGTTGAGACTACAAATATTAGAATATTACACAGTAATAGCCTATTGTTAAGTAGCCTATTGGTCATCCATTAGCCTAGCATTTCTTCCCAATGCCTGTGAACGTGACTGGATATTTTTAATCAATTATGTGAGTTAGCTCACTGAGCTTGAATGTTTATTTTCAAATGTTTTGTCACCATACTACGTAACATCATCAGTGACAATCTCTGGTGAAGCACTAGTGGTATTACCCACCTCTCTATTTATACGTCTTGGTTTCTTAAGGTGGGTGATGTCATTTCCAGTTTTTTTTTCAAGGTAAGGTAGATAGGGTCTAGATCGAGGTGTTTATCAATGGAGTTCTGGTTAGAATGCCATACCTCTAAGAATTCTTGTGCATGTCTTTGTTTCGTCTGTTGTCCCAGTCAAAGTGGTGTCCTTCTTTGTCTGTATGTATAGAAACTCGTGATAGTGGGGCGTAGTTGCTGTTCACTTATCCTAGTGGCAAGTTTCCTGCTAGTTTGTCCAATGTATTGTTTTCTAACCATGCAAGAGAGGCGAGACATACCACCAACGCTTCACCAGGGACTCTCACTGATGATGTTACCTCGTATGATGACGAAACGTCTGAAAACAAACCTTCCAGCTCAGCAAGCATACTTACATACCATCGACCTTAGCTACAAATCTTCTCAAAACTCACTATTTTTAACCACTGAATGCATGCTGTTTGCAACAGAGGGTAACGGTATTTGATGCAAGATTGGAAAAGTTTTCCAGTGGTAATGTAAAAAAGAAATACCTGATTTATTCCCTTTGTTACTATGTAAAATGTGACAAATTGTTACACACTCTGGGTATTTCCTCACTGCCAGCAGGTGCGACTCATGGGAGAAAGTACTGTAACAACAAAATAAACTCAGATCTTTCATAAAAAAACATATGTCACGGTGATGGACAACTGTAGGTGGGGGGGGGGGAGTTGATATTAAATAGATTTAAAGCTGCCAAGTTTTCATGTGAGCAAAACGGGCTCTTGTAAGCAAATGACATTCAGTGGCTCTCCTCACAACTGTATAATGACTGTTCTGGGCCTTGGTAACAAAGTTTTTCTCATCTCATGAGATGCACATGCCCTCTAGGCACAGCACAGGCCTCTTTTACATTAACCACAAGTTGCATTTTCTGCAGTGGTATAATTTGCAAGCACAGCTGGCACCAGCACAGAAAAGCTGTATTCAATACGACGAAGAGGTGAGTTGAGATCAAAGGCCACATGTATACATGTATCCTCTCTCCCCAGTTCCTGTACCTAATAGGATGTGATTTTTCACTCTGAGGAGAGAAGGTGCACATCTTTTTTGGAAACGGAGACCCACAACCAGAGTCAAATGCAA
Organism: Hemiscyllium ocellatum; assembly: GCF_020745735.1. Classification (NCBI taxonomy): domain Eukaryota; kingdom Metazoa; phylum Chordata; class Chondrichthyes; order Orectolobiformes; family Hemiscylliidae; genus Hemiscyllium; species Hemiscyllium ocellatum. Next base: position 22,575,470 of record NC_083407.1, on the reverse strand, counting down.
CCAACAACATGGCTCTTTGACACACTTCAGTTGGTGTTGCCCAAGTGATATTTCAAAGTGCCTGGCACGTACTTCAAAATTTTCATTTCAAATATGTAAAGTGGATGAACCATGTGATTTGTTTCCCAATTGGTCTCCCAATTCATGCAACACACACACACACAAAAAGAGAGAGATTAATACGCAGATTTAGCTGAATTATTAACCAAATAATTGAGCGACACTCATTTTCAGATACTGAGCCGTTTTGCAAAACAATTGATCTTCTGTGATTTGTTCCACAGATTATTTGCTCTCAATACTGCATCAAACAAAGGCTTATGATTTGCTAACCAATTGCTGTTTTCAATAAAGCATGCTGGCATATTTTTAAACCCAAACCCCAAAGCTAACAGAGTCTACAGGAGGCAACTCAACTTCTGGATCAAATTAGGCTATGGTTGACGGTAATAAAAAGACAGTTGGATGGGGAATATTTGAAGTCGAGTTAAATCTCTGTGTTCCTCATCAAAATCATGACATCATTTTATTCCTTTCCGTTAATTCCTCTGACAATTTTTTTTATTATTCTGCTGGATGGTGGGATAATATTTCATTAGATCCTGCACAATGTACTGTTGAGCGTTTAACTGACTGCTAACGATCTGGATGTACTTATCAAGAATATGGCCCTGAAAAGAAAGTGGCCATTAATGTGGAAGCATTACAAAGATTTATTTATTCAGATAAAACACTTCCAACTTTGTGCTTATTATTATGGAACAGCTTAGTACAGTCTAAAACTGCTTTGTACATTTGAAGCAAGAACCAATTTGTGCTCTTTTGCTGTCTCCTCCATTCCCAAACTCCATTCTTTTCTGCAGCAGCCAGGTTACCTTAAGACATAACTTCACAGGTGCCAGCTACTCTATAGTGCATTAGGTTATTGATTGGTCATCGTGACAGAGTTTAGACAACGACTTCAGTAAGCTGTTTAACTATATGTTATGCTGTGGTTCTGTGTGTCTGGGTCTTCACCTACACTCACTCCCAACAGGGGGTCACCAAGTGGCAGTTAGGACCAAGCTTCTCTCTCCTTAGTCATGGAAAACTGGAGAGTCTCTATCATGACAGCTGCCAGACCATAGTCTGTCTCTATCCCTCTCTTAAACCAACGTGCCAGCTCTCAAAGTTAAAACAAAAAAACCCCGTGTACTCTGACTTCCATGCTGCTGAAGCGAGTATTGATGATAATTTCCAATGCCCATCATCAGCTTTTCTCATCCACCTTTACAAAGAGAAGCGTTAATGCTAACCTCTATCTTTCCTGATTTCTCTTGGGCATCTAGCAATCACCATAATTCTGGAATATTATGGAATAATGTGATTTTTAGTGCTTATTTCTCATTTCATTTGTACATTCATGCAGAGGATGGTGTGCGTATGGAATGAGCTGCCAGAAGAAGTGGCAGAGGCTGGTACAATTACGACATTTAAAAGGTATCTGGATGGGCATATATGAATAGGAAGGATTTGGAGGAATATGGGCCAATGTTAGCAAATGGCACTTGATTAATGTAGGATATCTGGTTTGCATAGATGAGCTGGATGAAAGGATCTGTTTCCATGCTGTACACTTCTAGAATTCTTTAACTGCCCCACCACTGAGCTCCTGTGGCTATCTCTTCATTCTGACCTGCTTGAGAACAGCTAGCAACCTTAACCTGCAATGGGTGATTTTGGAGTGACAAATCTGTGATTTGCTCAGTTTGCTTCTTGCCATCCTTCAATTAAACACTTGCCTTTTTCTTCCTAACCAATTAATTCAATTGGTCAGCAGATCAGTAACTACATGACACAGACTTAATTCATTATTTCTGACACCTCAGCAAAGGCAGAAGCCATTTGGCTCACTGGGTCCATGCCAGCTCTCTCTGTACAGAAATCTAGTCAGTCTCATGCCCCCTACTCTAACCCTGGAGACCTACAGTTTATCTTCCTCAGAACTGTTATGAGATCATTCATCATCTCTGCTGCTAACATTTTCCATTCACCAAAGCTCACCAAGACAATCTAAAATCCAGGGTAAAGAGAAGGAGATTTTCTTTATGCTTTTGGTATGGTATGCTCTGTACGTTAGGTGATTCAATAGTAAGTTTTAATAACCAATTGGATATTTGAGTCCATAGGGGAAAAAAAAAGGAGTGAAAATAAGTGTTTAACTCTTTTAGAGAGCTTGCTAGATCAAATAGAAACATGACAGATCAAGTGGCATTCTTATGTGCTGGATTGCTCAATTATTCTTCAGTGTTTGAAGGATAGTTTAAGAACCAAAACATAAATGACACAGTAAACTGGGCAGTAATTATTTTGTTCAGCGATACAAACCTAAATGTTCAGAAGCATTACTCGATTTTAAGCCTCCATAATTACTGCATCTCCAGTGTGAAGCCCCATCTCCTAAACAACTGGCCTTGATCAAGATGGCGGCTGCAGCAAGATAGGAAGTAGCCTGGCTCTGTGCCCGCTTCCTCTCACCTGGCCAACCACACTCTTCTTTGTTCCTTCTTTCTTGTTTTGTTTCTACATTTCTCTTTTGTGTCAAAGTTCACTTTTTCTTCTTTTCTGCTGGGGTGGAGATGTAGTAGAGGAAGGCGGTTGTGAGGGCTTGTTGCTGCAGCGCCATGGATCCGGATGTCCGTTCCTCATGGCAATAGTGGCTGCGGCTTTATCGAAGGATTCATTGTCAGTGGGTCAGGTCCGTTCCTCCATGCGGCAGTTTCAGCGGTGGTGGTATGGCGGTTCCGGTCTACCACTCTTGGCTACCGCAGTGATGCAGTGGCTTCAGTGTCCCCTTCGGCAGAGGCAGTATGGTGAGTCCAATCAGGAAATCCTTGCTTTGGTAGCCTCAGGAAGTCTTCATTGGCGACAACCCAGAGCCAACCAGAAAGCCAGGAGCCATGGAGGGAAGAAAAGATCAATTTTGTCCTAACTTTGTCTCAGTTATTTCTTTGTATAATTTCTATAACTGAATTGCAGCAACTTATACACATCTCAGTGTATTTCCACAAATTCAAGTGACAATAAATCGCTATAAATCTTCAATCCAGATGCACAATTCTGAAAATTAACAAACAAATGTAGAATGGCAGTAAGTTATAAATTGTCTCTCTTGTTTAATCAAGCACTTTCCCTGGGGCAGAATTTGTTTGGCATCACCTGCACTGTGTGATGATCATTCCTTCTTCCCCCTCCAGCTGGAAGTGTCTGTGAGGTAGTCTAACCTTTATCTCAAGGAACTGAAAACATTCCAACTGGGAAACGATCCAAGCACAAAGGAAGATCAACAGACAGGCACAGTGTGCAGTCGTGGCCTGTTTTAACACAAGCAAAGAAATAGTGCTATAACAAACAGCAAACCGAGTGAGAAACTTGACTGCAGTTCAGGCTGTAGTGATTTTGTCAGAACTGAACTCTATCCCACTTCTGATTTTAGCATTTCTTCAATGAAGTTTATGGAAGTTACACATGGTCAAGGAGCATCAAAGATGGCAATTTGGTCCACCTTGCCGTAGCTGATTCTTTGAAAGGGCTGTGTGTTAAGTCCCACTCCGTCAGCCCTTTCCTCGTAGACTTGCAGATTTTTCCTTTTCAAGTCCCCCCCTCCCCAACTTTGTCATAGAGTGATGGGAAATGGACGGTAACATTTTCAGCAATCTCTCTTCCGAAAAACATGGTGATTTACCATCGAGGAATCAGGCGGATCCTACTGGGTGGCCCTTATCAAGCAGTTCAGCGGATAATTGACAAGGTTAACATGTGGACTTATTACATCCTGTCATTCACGTACTTACAAGTTCACATTTGTTGATCACTGTGTGGTTGCTATAAACTAAGTACACTATGTGATAGCAAAGTGGTTATGTTGCATAGGAACACATGAAATGGGAGCAGAAGCAACTCTTTCAGCCTGCTCTGTCATTCAAAATGATCGCGGTTGACCTGTTTGTGTTTTGAATTCCACTTTTCCCAATAACCTCTGATTTCCCTACTTGTGAATGCGGCTTTGGTCTCCTTACTTAAAGAGTAATCTAAATGCATCGGAGGTGGTTCAGAGGAGGTTTATTGATAGATACCTGAAATGAGTGGGTTTTCTTATGAGGATAAGTTGGATAGGCTGGGCCTGTTTCCACTGGAGCTCCGTCAAGTGAGGAGGTGACTTTGTGAAGTGTTTCAGATCCTGAATGGTCTTGACTAGGCTGACTTGGAAAAGATGATTCTCTTGTGAGTCAGACCAGAATGAGAGAGTGCTGACCTTCTTCAGGACAAAGATGAACAGAAATTTCTTCTCTCAGAGAATTGTGCAAATGTGAACCCTGTGCTTCAGAAGGCAATGGCTGATGAATACCTTTAAGATGGAAGTAAAATCTATCCACTGTACTTACAGTTTCATGGCCAAAGGAGGGCAATGCAATGCTGTTATACTCCCATGACAAGTTGTCTTAAAAAGCAGGAATGGTAAGCATTTTTGGTCTTCATGTTACGTGAAATCAAGTGCTTATCTGCAATGTTATTGAGAAATGGAAACAAAACTCTAATGCCATGAGGATGAGCAGGAAAACCTAAGCCAAATATGGCTGGCTAGGTAACTGGAAGTTTAAAAGCCTGCAGATTGCCGCGAGAATACATGATTGAAGAGATTTACACTGAGAAAGTCTTTGAAAGCAAGATTTTGTGAAGGTGTAATCATTTTTGGGTCAGCATCTATGATGGTTTATTTAGCACTGTGAAAGAACAACAGACAAAAGTTCAGAGGAGCAATGGCCAAGTGGAATCATTAAGATAAAGAGACTTAAAAAAAAATCTAACTGAAAATACGATAGAGTACAAAGGAGAGGCTCCCTCGATTCAGAACTATGTGCTTCATATCAGAATGTTTACGCATGTGAAACAAGTTAGTGTAAACTCTACATGCAGGGAAAAGAATAATCAGCAGCCCTGGTAAATCTGGAGTTAGTGAAGCTTTAAACATTTCCTCACAGACCTTGAGATTTCTTGCAATGACTTTCCTTGATTTTTTTTCAGTGCAGTTTGAGCTCAAAGTAACCCAATGGCGCTATCAACATTAAAGAGAAAGATAACTCTCAAAACTGCCTAATTCCGCCACTATGCAGGGATTTAACGTTGAAGTTCCTTAGCTATTGTTTATAAAAGCTAAATCTGGCTCAATTGTGCAAAGACTCCAACTCAGAATCTCCCAAAACAAAAGCTAAGTAGCAAGAGCTTAGTAACTAAAATAAAGTGGGCCCAAAAATCTTAGCAATTCACAGCAGAAGAAGACACTTTCCTGGGGATACAGTAATTGCCTTTCCTTGTGACTTGTTAGATATAACTTCAGGGCAACTTCATTCATTCAATTCAAGCCTTAAAGGAAGGGGATCAGTATAATTAATATGCTGCTTTTAATTCATCACTGACAGTTGATTTACTCCTTGTCACACCTTTTACAGTTTACAGTTAACAACCTGATCACCTTTTTTCCCTTCGGTTCTATTCTTAAATCTTCCTTTTCTTTCCCTTCCCCCAGAATTATGCACATTTCTGAACCAAAGAGAGAGAGAGAGAGAGAGAGAGAGAGAGAAAGAGAGAGCAAGCAGTACCTGCCTGAACTTAGAGTCACAGAGTTGTAAAGTATGGAAACAGACCCTTCGGTCCAACCCGTCCACGCTGACCAGATATCCTAAATAAATGTAATACCATTTGCGATCCCTCCAAACCCTTTCTATTCAAATACTCATCCAGATGCCTTTTAAATTTATGAAGATGAAGGACAAGACAATAAGCGAGGCATGCTTATTTAAAAGTGAGATATCTCACCGTCGGAACCATATTTAAATCAAATTGAGTGAGCATCATAAAGGTGAAATGGAGCTTATAAGACTTTTTAAACTGCAAGTAAGGTTGCTATGTAGCTAAATGAGTGAAACACAAGCCTTTTGTCCTTCCTTCCAAATCTCCATTTCTCCTTTTGGGAAGGTATACTTACTTCAACTTGGTCCTTCTTCATTCCTCACTCAGACTCCTTTCTCCAATCTCAACCCAACCCAGGAAGCTATTGGCATTAATGTTAAGATGTGAGACCTGACTCACAGTCACCCCTGATTCAGCAGGCTGTGGGTTCAAGCCTCAGTCCAAGGAGTGCAGCGCATCATTTTTGCTGACATTGAAGTGCAGTACAGCAGGAGAGCTACACTGTTGTTGGTGCTGCCTTTTGGCTAAAATATTAAACAGACAGCCTGACTGAATTGTCAGATGAATGTAAAAGATCTGATGTCAATATTTGAAGAAGAACAGATACCGTTTCGCCAATGTTCTATTCAACATTTGTCCCTTAGCAACATCGTTAAAATAGATGATCTGGCTGTTGTTGTATTTCTTGATTGGCAAATTTCCTACAGGCTTTGTATAGAGGAGCATAATTAGGCCATTTGACCCATCGAAACTTCAGTGCCATTTGATCATGGCTGATATGTTTTTCAACCCCATTCTCCTGCCCTCCCTTCATAACCCTTGATCGTCTTACCAATCAAGACTCTATCTCCGTCTTAAGTAAACTCAATGTCTTAGTCTACACAGCCTTATGTGGCAATGAGTTCCACCATACTCTGAAGAATTCCATGCTCATCTCAGTTCTACAGAGTTGTCCTTTAACTCTGAGGCTGAGCCCTCAGATCACTGTCTTTGTCACTAGTGGAAATATCTTCTGCACATCCACTCTATCTGAACCTCTCAGTATTCTGTAAGTTTCAATGAGATTCGTCTTCATCCTTGTGAACTCCCAAGTACAAACCTAGGCTCTTCAACCGCTCCTCATATGACAAGCACTTCGTCCCTGGGATATTCCTGTAATTCTCCTCTGGACCCTCTCCAAGGCCAGCACATCATTAGGAGCAGGGCCCAAAACTGCTCACAATGTTACAAATGCAGTCTGACCACAGCTGTTAACAGCCTGAGCAGTAAATCCATGCTCTCCAAATTAATGCTATTATTGCATTCGCCTTCCAAACCAGCAACTGAACTTAACAATAATTAAACTTCAGCAGTGTAGTGGAATATCCTGAAATTGTGAAAGTCACGATACAAATACAAATATTGTTATTGTTTTAAAGACGTGTTTGCCACGTCTAAATCTAGGAAGGGAAAGGGTTCCTGGTTCATTGATATGATTAAAGGCAGAACTCTTCTGAGGCTTTTTCTGCTTCGAAGGAAAATTACTTGTAGAGCTGGACAACATCTAATAACTTGAGACTCTACATGGAAATTGAAAATGCAATTGCAGCCATAACATTTTTTTTTCGAAATACTAAATCTATGAATATACGTTCCCAGGAGGGAATCTCCGCCACCAGGTTCTTGCATCTGCAACACCAGACATATGACACCCACTATATGTTTTAAAGGTTTTCTAGGCATCCAGTTACTAGACAGGACTGCCCCCTTCAAAGCTGGGCAGATGGAATTTGTACACGTTCGAAAACTTTACACCACAGTCTGTTGGTACACCCTCTACCATTTCATTTTGGAAAGAGGAAACACAGCTTGGTTAATTTCAGCAGAAAATCTGTCAGGAGTGAAAAGGGACGGCAATTGTGGAGAGCATGCTTTGCTCTGCGTTCAGTGTCAATTTGAGTATTCCTGAACCTTCAGTACAGGATTAACAATTGTCAATAGAACAAAGTTGGATTTAAACTCTGATCTTATTCGAGCCCTGCTAATGGCCATTAACAGGAAGCTCACACCCAAATATCTATGGTACAGTCTCTCTTACCAGGAGCTATTTAAAAACAGATCACAACTCTAAACTTACATCAAACTACATCTGCAGATTAATGCATTTTGCACCAGTCGTGCACTGGCTTCTTTTGCAGAGCCAAGGGGAGGACTGGCGAAAGTTTGCTGTGATAATCTGGTAGTTTTCCACAATTGAAATCTTTCTTTTCGCAATCTTGCGTCACAAGCATATGCGTAACTGCATTTTCACTCATGGCTCCTGATTGACAAGACGATGAAGTAAGTTTGAAAAGTCGTGGCGCAGTTGCCAAATCTGACCCTGTGCACGAATCAAAACACTGAACAACTCATGGCAAATAATTCCATTTTGATTCCAATTGATTATGTGTAGTGTTAACTGGCTCGGCCTCACACAAACCAGCTCCTTCTCTTGTCAGTGAGTACAATGCTCTTTATGATGCAAGAGTAGTGAACTAAATCGGGGGCTTTTTTTTAGTAAAAAGACTCTTTCGTGCGAAGCGTTTCATTTACAAAGTAAAAGGGACCACAATCTCTTTTGTGTAGGAAAACAATCAGTAGAAAATGGCATTTCTCTTTCCATCAGTGACTGTGTATAAAGTGTAGACTCTTCCTGCTCACACACCAGGAATCATAGACTCAGGAAAGAAAATGCTTTTGTTGCTGTTAATGAAAGTGAACGTGTCTTTGGGTTAAAGCCATCTAGCTTGAAAATAATCAGTCAAAAGTTTCAAATGTCACTCGCTTCACAAGTAGTTATTAAGATTCATTTCCTGCCCAGATTAGTTGTAACTTCAGAACATGCCCTGCACGAAAAAACAATTCTTATTTTTTTAATGGATAATTATCAGTTACTTCAAGCCAGACATTTATGTCTTTTTTTTAATCCTGACAACTATCAGTCATTATTGGAAGAATGGATGTATCAGACATCTTTAATGTGTCTGGATTAGTGGTGCTGGAAGAGCACAGCAGTTCAGGCAGCATCCAACGAGCAGCGAGCTCGACGTTTCGGGCAAAAGCCCTTCATCAGGAATAAAGGCAGAGAGCCTGAAGCGTGGAGTGATAAGCTAGAGGAGGGTGGGAGTGGGGAGAAAGTAGCATAGAGTACAATGGGTGAGTGGGGGAGGGGATGAAGGTGATAGGTCAGGGAGGAGAGGGTGGAGTGGATAGGTGGAAAAGGAGATAGGCAGGTGGGACAAGTCCAGACAAGTCATGGGGACAGTGCTGAGCTGGAAGTTTGGAACTAGGGTGAGGTGGGGGAAGGGGAAATGATGAAACTGTTGAAGTCCACATTGATGCCCTGAGGTTGAAGTGTTCCGAGGCGGAAAATGAGGCGTTCTTCCTCCAGGCGTCTGGTGGTGAGGTAGTGGCAGTGAAGGAGGCCCAGGACCTCCATGTCCTCGGCAGAATGGGAGGGGGAGTTGAAATGTTGGGCCACAGGGCGGTGTGGTTGATTGGTGCGGGTGTCCCGGAGATGTTCCCTAAAGCACTCTGCTAGGAGGCGCCCAGTCTCCCCAATGTAGAGGAGACCGCATTGGGAGCAACGGATACAATAAATGGTATTAGTGGATGTGCAGGTAAAACTTTGATGGATGTGGAAGGCTCCTTTAGGGCCTTACACAGAGATGAGGGAGGAGGTGTGAGCGCAGGTTTTATAGTTCCTGCGGTGGCAGGGGAAGGTGCCAGGATGGGAGGGTGGGTTGTAGGGGGGGCGTGGACCTGACCAGGTAGTCACAGAGGGAATGGTCTTTGCGGAAGGCAGAAAGGGATGTGGAGGGAAATATATCCCTGGTGGTGGGGTTTTTTTGGATTTGGTGGAAACATCGGCAGATGATTTGGTTTATGCGAAGGTTGGGAGGGTGGAACGTGAACACCAGTGGCGCTCTGTCCTTGTTATGGTTGGAGGAGTGGGGTCTGAGGGCGGAGGTGCTGGATGTGGATGAGATGCATTGGAGGGCATCTTTAACCACGTGGGAAGGGAAATTGCGGTCTCTGAAGAAGGAGGCCATCTGGTGTGTTCTGTGGTGGAACTGGTCCTCCTGGGAGCAGATACGGCAGAGGCAGAGGAATTGGGAATACGGGATAGCATTTTTGCAAGAGGTAGGGTGGGAAGAGGTGTAATCCAGGTAGCTATGGGAGTCGGTGGGTTTGTAAAATATATCAGTGACAAGTCGGTCGTCATTAATGGAGATGGAAAGGTCCAGGAAGGGGAGGTCAGAGATGGTCCAGGTAAATTTAAGGTCAGGGTGGAATATGTTGGTGAAGTTGATGAATTGCTCAACCTCCTCGCGGGAGCACGAGGTAGCGCCAATGCAGTCATCAATGTAGCGGAGGAAGAGGTGGGGAGTGGTGCCGGTGTAATTATGGAAGATCAACTGTTCTACGTAGTCAACAAAGAGACAGGCATAGCTGGGGCCCATAAATGTGCCCATGGCTAACCCTTTGGTCTGGAGGAAGTGGGAGGATTCAAAGGAGAAATTGTTAAGGGTGAGGACCAGTTCGGCCAAACGAATGAGAGTGTCGGTGGAAGGGTACTGTTGGGGACGTCTGGAGAGGAAAAAATGGAGGGCTTGGAGGCCCTGGTCATGGTGAATGGAGGTGTAGAAGGATTGGATATTCATGGTGAAGATGAGGCATTGGGGGCCGGGGAAACGGAAGTCTTGGAGGAGGTGGAAGGTGTGGGTGGTGTCTCGAATGTATGTGGGGAGTTCCTGGACTGGGGGGATAGGACAGTGTCGAGGTAGGTAGAGATGAGTTCAGTGGGGCAGGAGCATGCTGAGACAATGTGTTGGCCAGGGTGGTCAGACTTGTGGATCTTGGGAAGGAGGTAGAACCGGGCAGTGCGGGGTTCCCGGACTATGAGGTTGGAAGCTGTGGGTGGGAGATCTCCTGAGGTGATGAGGTGCTGTATGGTCTGGGAGATGATGGTTTGGTGATGGGGGGTGGGGTCATGGTCGAGGGGGCAGTAGGAAGAGGTGTCCTCGAGTTGGCGTTTGGCTTCAGCGGTGTAGAGGTCAGTGCGCCAGACTACCACTGCGCCCCCTTTATCCGCAGGCTTGATGGTGAGGTTAGGATTGGAGCAGAGGGATTGGAGGGCTGTGCGTTGTGAGGGTGAGAGGTTGGAGTGGGGGAATAGGGTTAGACAGGTTGAGGCGGTTAATGTCCCGGTGGAAGTTGGAAATGAAGAGGTCGAGGGCAGGTAATAGGCCAGCGCGGGGTGTCCAGGTGGATGCAGTGGGTTGGAGGTGGGCGAAGGGGTCCTCGGAAGGTGGGCAGGAATCAAGATTGTGAAAGTAAGCTCGGAGGCGGAGGCAACAGAAGAATTGTTCAACATCATGGCGTGTATTAAATTCATTGATGCGTGGACGGAGGGGGATGAAGGTAAGTCCTTTGCTGAGGACTGATCATTCGTCCTCAGTGAGGGGGAGGTCTGGAGGGATGGTGAAAACTCAGCAGGGCTGGGAGCACCAGGGATATATTTCCCTCCCCACCCCTTTCCGCCTTCCGCAAAGACCGTTCCCTCCGTGACTACCTGGTCAGGTCCACGCCCCTCTACAACCCACCCTCCCATCCTGACACCTTCCCTTGCCACTGCAGGAACTGTAAAACCTGTGCCCATACCTCCTCCCTCACCTCTATCCAAGGCCCTAAAGGAGCCTTCCACATCCATCAAAGTTTTACATGCATATCCACTAATATCATTTTTTGTATCCGTTGCTCCCAATGCGGTCTCCTCTACATTGGGGAGACTGGGTACTTCTTAGCAGAGCGCTTTAGGGAACATCTCCAGGACACCTGCACCAATCAACCACACCACCCCGTGGCCCAACATTTCAAGTCCCCCCTCCCACTCTGCCGAGGACATGGAGGTCCTGGGCCTCCTTCACTGCCGCTCCCTCATCACCAGACGCCTGGAGGGAGAACGCCTCATCTTCCGCCTCGAAACACTTCAACCCCAGGCCATCAATGTGGACTTCAACAGTTTCCTCATTTCCCCTTCCCCCACCTCACCCCAGTTCCAAACTTCCAGCTCAGCACTGTCCCCATGACTTGTCCGGACTTGTCCCACCTGCCTATCTCCTTTTCCACCTATCCACTCCACCTCTCCTCCCTGACCTATCACCTTCATCCCCTCCCCAACTCTCCTATTGTACTCTATGCTACTTTCCCCTCACCCCCACCCTCCCCTAGCTTATCTCTCCAAGCCTCAGGCTCACTGCCTTTATTCCTGATGAAGGGCTTTTGCCCAAAACATTGATTTCGCTGCTCCTTGGATGCTGCCTGAACTGCTGTGCTCTTCCAGCACCACTGATCCAGAATCTGGTTTCCAGCAGCTGCAGTCATTGTTTTGACCCCATCTTTAATGTGTCGTCTTTCACAGTGAGGCTAGCTAGACAGAACAGAACCAAGCACCGAGTAATTTTGAGAGATCAGTATTAAAGACATTCGCTCATCACCTAAATCATCGTTGGAGTGCCTCCAAGTGAGGAATACGAGGGCATCCAGAGTTAGGTATACAGTAGAATTGTACATTTCTAAATTGTATTTCTACTGCAAACTGAAAATAGCATATTTGGTGAATCACATGGTGATGTTACAGACCAAGTTGGGACTCAGTTTGGTCTTTAGGTAAAATTAGAAGTCTGCTGATAATTGGTCCACATTTACAAAGTAAATAGACAGCACTTTAAAGTCTCATATTCATTTTTAAGTAATTCTTTCAAAGGTTAGGTCTCTTATAGAGTCATAGAGATGTACAGCATGGAAACAGACCCTTCAGGCCAACCTGTCCATGCTGACCAGATATCCCAACCCAATCTAGTCCCACCTGCCAGCACCCAGCCCATATCTCTCCAAATCCTTCCTATTCATATACCCAGCCAAAGTTTGCAATTGTACCAGCCTCTGGCACATCCTCTGGCAGCTTATTCCATATGCGTACCACCCTCTGCGTGAAAAAGTTGCCCCGTAGGTATGTTTTATATCTTTCCCCTCCCACCCTAAACCTACGCCCTCTAGATCTGAACTCTCCACCCCAGGGAAAAAACTTTGCCTACCTACCCTATCCATGCCCCTCATAATTTTGTAAATCTCTATGAGGTCACCCCTCAGCCTCCGACGCTCCAGTGAAAACAGCCCCAGCCTGTTCAGCCTCTCCCTATAGCTCAAATCCTCCAACTCTGGCAACATCCTTGTAAATCTTTTCTGAACCCTTTCAAGTTTCACAACATCTTTCCGAAAGGAAGGAGACCAAAATTGCATGCAACGTTCCAACAGTGGCCTAACCAATGTCCTGTACAGCCGCAACATGACTTCCCAATTCCTGTACTCAATAGTCTGAACAATAAAGGAAAGCATAACAAACGTCTTCTTCACTATCCTATCTACCTGCGACTCCACTTTCAAGGAGCTATGAACCTGCACGCTAAGGTCTCTTTGTTCAGCAACACTCCCTAGGACCTTACACTTTAAGTGTATAAGTCCTGCTAAGATTTGCTTTCCCAAAATTCAGCACCTCACATTTATCTGAATTAAACTCCATCTGCCACTTCTCAACCCATTGGCTCATCTGGTTAAGATCCTGTTGTAATCTGAAGTAACCCTATTCGCTGTCCACTACACCTCCAATTTTGGTGTCATCTGCAAACTTACTAACTGTATCTCTTATGCTCGCATCCAAATCATTTATGTAAATGACAAAATGTAGAACTGATCACCCACTTAGAGGAAGGATATTACGAATTTGAATAGGGTTCCGAAGACATTTACCAAGATATCGCTGAGATTGCATAGTTTTGAGTTATAAGGAGCGACTGGATAGATTGGAACCTTTTCACTGGAGTGTTGAGATGTGACCTTATTAAATAATCAAGGGGTATAAATAAGGTGGATAGCAGGTGTCTTTCCCTATGGTGGGGAATTTCAAGACTAAGGTCCATTTTTTTAGAGTGAGAGGAGAAAGATTTTAAAAAAAGGGGCAACTTTTTTTACACAGGGAGTGGTTTGCATGTGGAAGTGGGTATGGTTCCAACATTTAAAAGACATTTGCCAAAGTACATGAATAAGAAATGTTTGGAGGGATTTGGGCCAAGCGCAGGCAGGTGGGACTAATTTAGTTTGGGATTGTGGTCAGAACGAAATGGTTGGACCAAAGGATTTGTGTCAATGCTATATGTCTATACAATTGGGGCATTCTGTCTGAACCAGCATTTATTGCCTATTCCTAGATGCTTTTGACGCACTGCCTTTCTGAACAACGACTGTCCATATCAAGTAGAAGCACCATCATGCTATGGGGAAGGGCATTCCTGGATTTTGACCATGTGAGAGTGAAGGATTGCCAATATTGGTGTAAGTCCAAATATGGCAAAAGTGAGGACTGCAGATGCTGGAAGCCAGAATGTAGATCAGAGTGGTGCTGGAAAAGCACAGCAGGTCAGGCAGCATCTGAGGAGCAGGAAAATCGATGTTTCGGGCTTTCCCAAAATGTCTATTTTCCTGCTCCTCAGATGCTGCCTGACCTGCTGTGCTTTTCCAGTACCACTCTGATCTAAACATAAATCGAAATATGGTGTGGCTCAGAGGAGAACTTGGAGCGGTGGTGGTCCTGTGTATATGTTGTTCCTCCCCATCAAGATGCTTTGGACAGTACCTTTGAAAAACAGCCTGAGATGCTGCAGAGCATCTTGTAGATGGTAAACATTGTGGCCACTATGTTTCACAGAGGGGGCTGTTGGTGAAATAAATGGTTAAAATGGTTGATCAAGCAGGCTGCTTTGTCTTGGAAGGTGTTGAGGTTCTTGAGTGTTGTTGAAGCTGCACTCATGTAGGCAACTGGGGAGTATTCTGACAATCTTGATATATAATATTTTGACTTTATATTATTATTTATGGTTAAATAGCAAAGCATATGGCAGTTTGAGAAGCAGAAACATAGACTTGGCTGGAATATCACAGATGTTTGCCAATCCAAACTAAAAAGTCAGGAGATGAAATGTAGAAGGGTGTAATTAGTGACAAGTTCATACAGGCAGTTTCTAGTGTAAAATGGACATAATAACATATAACAGGAAAAGTTGACACAAAAGTGTGATTGAAGGATTATAACAGAACTTTGTGTGTAGATAGAAAAAAAACTGTGCAAGTGACAATATATTACAGATATTAAAATAAATATGCAATTAGGGAATTATTGAAAAAGTTTCAAAAAATACCTTTTTTTCTTCCACTTTGCAAACTGCCCCACCCAGCTTTAAAACCCAGCTTACATGCTTGATGCTTGTGCATTTTTATACAAATGATCTGAGTTAAGTTTATTTAAAACAACCTCCAAGTGAGCAAAGATCCCTAAATGCAACAGATCAAGTTCTGCACCCTCATTTTTCCGAACAATACATTAAAAATCTGATTTTCGCTTCACGACTTGAGTTTACCACATTCCATTGCAAACTTATTTATCTGTTCATATCCCGAATGCACACAGCTTTTATGATGCTGTAATTACACCTTCCTGCCAGATGGAGTATTAGAATTCTTGGTTTTGCAAGTTCCAACTCTGAAGAGAGCAAAGAAACTATTATGCTTTAATCAACTTCTCCTCTCCATAATTGCTGTGTGTTCTGCCATTTAACTATGAATTTATAATATATGAAAACATCTTACATCTGTAGGTGTTTCCTGTCAATTTCCTCCATGAAAGCTCTCTATATCCACAGCTTTCCTGGGAAATTTATCATACTGCAGTTTCATGATCCTACCAATAGGAATGTTGTAACATGACAAACTGTTTATGGGAAGATTCCACATTGAATATGGATGGAGAATTTGTTCCAAAAAAAAGTTACGTAAATGTGCGACTTTATGTTGGATACTGGGTACGCTCACTAAAATCCAATTACAGGTTGTTCTGCTTTAACGCATGCATTGTTAACATGAATTCACTATAACATGACTGACAAACTGGGGACACTGCTTCCAAAGTGCAAAGTTTTAAAGCATGTATTGGTTATAATGTGATTGCAGCCCCATTAGTTTAAATGGTGCTGCTATTACCTGATTTTCTTGTATCACGGGATTGCACGAGAATGGAACTACCACGTTATAGCAGAACTGACTGTATCACCACTCTCTAATGATATAGAAGATGGTATTAATAGTAACATTAGCAAATTTGCTGATGATACAAAGCTGGGTGGCAGGGTGTAATGTGAGGAGGCTGTTAGGAGATTACAGTGTGACCTGGACAGGTTAGGTGAGTGGACAGATGCATGGCAGATGCAGTTTAATGTGGATAAATGTATGGCTATCCACTTTGCTGGCAAGAACAGGAAGGCAGATTACTATCTAAATGGAGTCAAGTTAGGTAAAGGGGCAGAGATCTGGGTGTTCTTGTACACCAGTCAATGAAGGCAAGCATGCAGGTACAGCAGGTAGTGAAGAAAGCTAATAGCATGCTGGCCTTCATAACAAGAGGGATTGAGTATAGAAGCTAAGAGGTTCTTCTGCAGCTGTACAGGGCCCTACTGAGACCATACCTGGAATATTGTGTGCAGTTCTAGTCTCCAAATTTGAGGAAAGACATTCATTGAGGGAGTGCAGCGTAGGTTTACGAGGTCAATTCCTGGAATGGCAGGACTATCTTATGTTGAAAGATTGGAGCGACTGGGCTTGTATACCATTGAGTTTAGAAGACTGAGAGGGGATCTGATTGAGACGTATAAGATTATTCAAGGATTGGACACTCTGGAGGCAGGAAATATGTTTCTGCTGATGGGTGAGTCCCGAACCAGAGGACACAGCTTAAAAATAAGGGGTAGGCCATTTCGGACAAAGATGAGGAGAAACGTCTTCACCCAGAGAGTGGTGGGTGTGTGGAATGCTCTGCCCCAGAAGGCAGGGGAGGCCCAGTCTCTGGATTCGTTTAAGAAAGAGTTGGATAGAGCTCTCAAGGATAGTGGAATCAAGGGTTATGGAGGTAAGGCAGGAACAGGATACTGATTAAGGATGATCAGCCATGACCATAAAGAATGTGGTGCAGGCTCGAAGGGCAGAATGGCCTACTCCTGTACCTATTGTCTATTGTCTACTTCACATGAAGAACTGATGTTGATCCTAACTTGTGTTCAGCTCCAGAGAGGCTCAACTCGAAATAACATAACTTATTGCACAGCAACAGAACAATGAGAACGATATAATTCTAAATTCAGGACTTAACAGAATCAGAGCTACAGACGTATCATGATCCAGAAGGAAGCCATTTGGCCCATCGAATCTAGCATGCCTTAGTGCCATTTTTTTCAGTAATGCTACACATTCATTCTATTTAAAAGTTCATCTAATGGCCTCTTGAATGCGTCAATTGAATTTTCTTCTACCACATTTTCAGGCAGTGCAGTCCAGACCTGAACCACTCGTTACGCGAGAAAGCTTCCTCTTCCATCACATTTAGTTATTTTGCAAATCACTTTAAACTGTACCCTCTTGGCTTAGGAGTGGGAGCAGATCATTCAGCCCTTTAAGCCTGCTGTGCTGTTAAGTAAAATCATGGCCGATCTGGTTGTGGTCTCAACCCCACTTTCCTGTCTTCTTATATATAGCTGCCCCCAACTCTTAATGGTCCTATATCACCTATAACACACACTTCTCCATGTGAGGGCTTCACTTTGTCATGGTTACTCATTTAAATGCTTATAGAAGACTGACTAGAAATGTCAGAAGCGTTTTTAAAATGAAATCATGCTTGTAAGACCATGTCTCAGTAAGGCTGTCACTACTGAACCAGAAAGATCTAGATGAAGAGAAGAAGTGTTTAGTCACAATAGTCTAGCAGTATGAGTGGACAGTCAGGATTGGATGGCTTGTATAATCCTCACCCGTGAATTCCAAAAGTTTGTACAAGTTAAGCAAGAAGATCTTCTGAAGCTGGTAAGATTTAGCCGTTGTAGGAAAATAAAGACACAAAGATTACCGAAAGTATGCTTTATCAATTGGATGAAATACTCTACAGGAAGCCAATCAATCCAGCACGTGTGGCGAGACCAACTAAAGCAGAATGGTATATGTAGATCATGCCTCTGAGCACAATACATGGTAAGCAACTTTAGCTACAAATGATTTTAAATTGGATAAGATACTTTGCTAATATCTTTGCCTATAACACAAATGCTTTTACAGCATAATTTTTTTAAAAACTTGCCTTAATACATTACCTTCCTGTATCTCTCAGAAATGTGTGATAATTTGCTTCCAATAAATTAAAATATTATCAATATTAAAATGCATATACAGCAGTCATTTTCTAAGAAAAACTATGGTTAGGCCAAATACTACATTGCATCCAGATCTGATCACAACATATAAGAGGGATATCAATACACCTGAAAATGTGAAGAGCAGATTGACCAGAATGGGTCTGGGACGAAGGGTTTTCACAACAAATGTAGGCCGAGTAGTCAGGGGGATCTGATTGTAACAAAGGAGATGAATGGGATTTGATAGCTGTTCCCATTAGTTGCTTGTAATAAAACTAGGCACAAAATGCATGTGAAGAAGTAAGTTTAATTCAGTGATTAGTAATAAAGGCAGTCCCCTGGTTATGTACGGGGTCCTTTCATGAGTTCATTCACAGGTTGATTTGTATGCAAGCCTGAATACAAAGCAGGACAGTATAAAGTAGTCATTTATAAGTCCAGAAAATTTTTGAATGTCAGATCTTTAAAATTACATCCCTATTTGCGACTGCGTTCACAATTACAAGCATTCTTAAGTTGGATATTTTTAAATTAGGGACCCCCCCATGACCTGGAATTTGCTATATGCAAGAGTGATAGCAGTATTTGTGCACAAAATGATCCCATAGCACAAGGAAAAGATGAGATGATGAGCTAATCTATTTTGTTTGGTGTTGACTGAGAGAGGAATGTTGGCCAGGAAGCCAGAAGAAAGTTCTGTTCCTCTTTGAATTGTTCCATGGGAGTCTAACACTCTGAATCAACAGACACAACTTTGGTTTTTATCTTGTACGAAGATGAGACCTCTGGCAAAGGAGTACTCCTTCAGTATTAAACTACATGGTCCAAAGTCAAGTTTGAACTCCCAAACCTTATAAATGAAATGTGAGAGTTCAACCAAACTAAGCGAAGTTGACTCTTGCCTAACTGTCTGGTGATGGTCACAGTGTGAGAAACAAATTCAAATGGCTGTTTGGAAATCTAAGTTTCAGTCTGTTTACTTAATTATGTTTGAAGTTCAAAACCCCAGGGTGGAATCCTCCTGGGCTGTAAGTGATGTTGGCTATAGCTATGTGTATTATAACTGGGCAGAATGTTCAGGGGTCCCTCATCTTGACATCAAGCCATCTCACTGCAGCGTCTATGTCTTTCTCAAATGGCATGGTGACATTCTCAATTGACAACGGCGAATTTCTAATGGATAGTCATTATTGTTTGCTAAATGCCTTGTTAACAGCCCAACTTTCCAGAGGTTGACACCTTACCAAATTGCTAAACAAGTGTTGGGATAACTTGGCATGGAAAGCAGAATGTGGTCTTGGCAGGTTCGTACTCCAAAAGACCTCCATGTTGGACACCTTACACCTACATCTTGCATGCGCCTCATGGCCACAGGTCATGTGCACTCCATGCCCATGGACATTGGCATCTGCTATGTGCCCACCTCCATAATCCTTCATGATAAATCTTTGATCCACCTGAGGGGCACATCTTTGCTTCAGTGTTGTACCTCAGGCTGCAATGACGACTCTTACTGTAACGCTGCAGCAAGGACACTATGTGCTCAGGGACACACACCCAACTCCTGGAATGAATGCAAGTCCAGGCTCTTCCTGTGCTCTCACTGCACTCACTCTGAGACTGCCTGGATGTTCATGGCATCCTGGCCTTTCATTGTCTTACCTTGCTGCACATCTGTGTGGACTGTCTGTGTGGACTTTGCACATTCACCCTGTGTCTGCGTGGGTTTCCTTCAGGTACTCTGATTTGCTCCCACATGTGCAGGTCAGGTGAATTGGCCATGCTAAATTGCCCATAGTGTTAGGTCATTAGTCAGAGGGAAATGGGTCTGGGTGGGTTACTCTTCGGATGGTCAGTGTGGATTTGTTGGGCAGAAGGGCCTATTTCCACACTGTAGGGAATCTAAACAGGCGGCACGGTGGGCACAGTGGTTAGCACTGCTGCCTCACAGCGCCAGAGACCCGGGTTCAAATCCCGCCTCGGGCAACTGTCTGTGTGGAGTTTGCACATTCTCACCGTGTCTGCGTGGGTTTCCTCCAGGTGCTCCAGTTTCCTCCCACAGTCTAAACATGTGCAGGTTAGGGAATTGGCCATGCTAAATTGCCCGTAGTGTTAGGTGAAGGGGTAAATGTAGGGACATGGGTCTGGGTGGGTTGCTTTTTGGAGGGTCGGTGTGGACTTGTTGGGCCGAAGGGCCTGTTTCCACACTGTAAGTAATCTAATCTAATCTCTTCCTCAATTCAAAGATACCAGGCTCATAATACAACTGTCTTGCCTTGTCACTTAGTGCAGGCACAAAGCTAGAAAACTTGCCATGGTCGTCAGCAGGCCTCAGACCAATCAAGAGAGATCCCAGCACAGTAGGTCAAGGCAGCCTCAAACATCAATCCAGACTCTACTCAGAGCAGTCAGAGTTAGGATCCTCTGTTGATAAGGGGTGCAGAGCCAAATGGCAGGCAACGCACCACTGTATAGGATCCTTTTGCCTTGTTGTGGGTTGATTTGCTCCTGGAATGAGAAAGGTAGGTATTATAGAAGATGAAATTATGGGGCACAGTTATTAAAGTTGGTAGGTGAAAGCGAGGACTGCAGGTGCTGGAGATCAAGAGTCGAGAGTGTAGTGCTGGAAATGCACAGCAGGTGAGGGAGCATCCGAGGAGCAGGAGAATCGACATTTTAGGCAAAAGACCTTCATCAGGAATTGATAGAGTTGGTAGGCAGGTGTCTGAGGAAAGTGAGTTGGCTATGCAGGGTGAGTGACATCAGTAGTTGGGGTGGGTGACTACAAGGGAAGGAAGATATTGCAGGCAAGTGTGCTGGAGCATGAGCCTTTTGTGGGAGGTGGGTACAACAGCAAAGACAGAACGAGTATAATTTAGCAGCAAGATGTTAGTGCTCTTACACTGGGAGAGTGGAGAAGGATACTTATTCCTACAGTGCTGGGCATTCCTCCAGATCATTGACTCTGCTTTAAAGTGGGTGGTAACTTCAGTCTGGGCTGGCATGGTCCAATGATGTGGCCTCCACTGTCCTAGAGGAACAGGAAGTCCTACCTGTGCATCACCCCATCCAGACGGAGCTCCAGCACCATGTCAAAAGACAGGCCACCAATTCCTCCCACCTGCCATTTCCACAATGAATGGCATGAACCATGCAGGGCAACACCAGGACTGACAGCATTTGTCTGACTGCACGACAGGCTTGTCAATTTACCAGTGACACCAGAGATGTCAAGCGATTCTGGGGTCTCTGGTGAGTGGCAAAGTTGCTTCAGAATGGTGGGCTGGAAATCAGGACGTGATACTTTCCATAAGGGCTAAAATACCGATTAATTACAGCGAACTTGGTGAGATACGGTGAGAAACCCGTAGCGAGAAGCACTTCTCCAAACCCAACCCAACTCAGACTTAATCAAAATACCATCAAAATTCAACCCTTGGAATCAGCTCAATGTTGCTCACTTGCAATTTGGCTCCAACACATACGGTTGCATACACTTGGGTAATTTAGACGTTGTGCAATAATGTAAAATGGATGATAGCAAGGAAGCAGCTGCTTTCCATAACCCCAGTATTGAAATAAACATTGTGAGCACTGTGCTGCCAATTCACTGTCACTTATATTATTGAACAATGTTAAAATCTACCTTTGCATGTGATATTTGTATAATAAACTATACTGTTTCTGTCTTATATGTGAATAATTATCAGACATTAGGAAGGCACTGGATCATATTAACTTTGTAAATCAGATCAACTGTTCAACTGTGTTTCACTGGTTATACTGAACACAGTTTTGAGTAGGATTTATGACATTTCTTTGCTCCTGCTTCAAAACTGGACTTTGTTGATTGGCAAGGCAAGGGTATTCAATGAATGCGATACCATGGTATCTTCCCACAGTTGGTGTTGGAGGAAGGTCAGCAACTAATGATGCCTCATTGGCAGATGAAAGAATTAACAATGAGTTAATTCGGATCAGTAAACATATGCTTCTTATCTGGTACCTTAAAACTAGGGAAAGATGAAGAAAAGGGAATAAGTCACAATAAAGAAAAGAATGCTAAGGATTTTTTTTAAGGAGCTGTCTGTACTTTCTAAGAACTCAGTGCTTCACATTTTTTTCATTAGCAACCCTTAGAAATGCAGATGACATGGTTTCTCACACAGCTCTTGACATGCAATGCTCAAAGTCAGAGGGGTATTTGTACTACACACAGATATATATCGAACCAATTTCATGGTTTTTTTCAACGCATTAGCTTTGGATGGTTTCCCCTTCCTTCAGTCACTAGTTACAATTCTCCAATTCGTTTTCTCTGATGTTTAAACATCTTCATCATCAGATGGTCAGGGTGGTGATTTAGGTACCAGAACACTGGTCACTCTGCTGTCCAACACAAGTATTGTCCTCAAAAGCCTTGAGTCCTGCTGATCAAGCTTAAAATCTGCATGTCTTTCTATCTGATATCGGGAATATACAATCAGCAAGATTCAAGTTCAGTTTAGACATGTCTTTCATCTGGCTATCTTGTGCATCTTACTAGGAACGTGACTCATGCATTTTTTTGAGTAGCGAATCTGTTCTAAGGACACAATCAAATCAAACGGTTCTCCACTTTGAGTCTTGAAAAGAATTTGCGCATCAAAGCTTATAATCATCAACCTGCCCATTTCACTTCCATTGTGACCACAGGAATATTTAATTAGTATCGTCACATCATTCAAATATTAATTGAGTGGTCCTTGATTGCCAAAACAAGTTATGCTGTGCTTACAGCAAGTCAGCTGTAAGATGTAAAGATAAATATTACATTTACACAACCCATTCACAATCTCACAATATCCTAAAGCACTTTGCAATGAAGGACTAATCTTTCTTTAATGTAACGTTAATTAAAGGGGAGACATTAATTGCAATGCTGCATTTAACTCCTCCACTCTTAATAGAATAACAACATATACAGCACAGAATGTGGCCATTTGGCCCATTGTGTCTGTGCTGGTTATCTAGAGGAGCAATTCATCTGGTGTAATTGCCCTTCCTTCAACATCCTGCAAATTTTCCCTTTCAATGATTGGATTCCCAAGCTTCACTCGATTCTACCTTCACTTCACTATGTTCTAGACCCAAACCACACATTTCATGAAGAACCTTTTCCTCATGTTGTCACTGCTGTTTTTCTAATTATTTTAAATCAAAACCATTTCATATCCTATCCTTCCATCATCGGGAACAGTTTCGCCCAATCCATTCTGTCCTGACCCCTCCTGATTTCAAACACCTCAATCAATTTTCCTCTCTCAAACCCTTTCTTCAAGGAGAACAGTTTCAACTCCTGCAATCTTTCTACATAATTAAGTTCCTTATTTAGATTATGATTAGGTTACTTACAGTGTGGAAACAGGCTCTTCGGCTCAACAAGCCCACACCGACCCTCCGAAGAGCAACCCATCCAGACCCATTCCCTTACATCTACAGGCAATTTAGCGTGGCTAATTCACCTGACCTGCACATTTTTGGACTGTGGGAGGAAACCGGAGCACCCGGAGGAAACCCACACAGACACAGGGAGAATGTGCAAACTCCACACAGGCAGTTGCCTAAGGTGGGAATTGAATCTGGATCTCTGGCGCTGTGAGGCAGCAGTGCTTGGAATAATTTTCATTAATCTGTTCTGGGCCCTCTCTAACGCTCTTAAATCTTTCCAAAGTGGAGTGCACTGGATGCAATACTCCAGTTGAGGACAAAACAATGTTTTATACAAGTTGAACATACACCCCACACTTGCAACCTATGAAGAGGATGAAATACAAGATATTAACTTTTATCATCATCTAAACAAATATATCTCCAAAAAAAAACTTTGCAAAGAGCACTTTGCAGAGCAAGGGACACAGATTACTTTCGTAATAATGTTGTATTTGCCAAGAACAAGCTGCTTGAATGGAGACATCAAGTCTGCAATACTTTCAGAGATAAGTCACATGAACTAGACCATGATTGGAAGAGTATTGGCTTTTTTACACAGAGACAAGGTCTTTGCTTTCTCTCTTTTTCTCTGAAACCCCTTTCTTCAAAGTTTGCATTTTGAAAACCTCATCACTGCAAGTGGAGGATATTTCAGGGAGAAATCTGAACGTGTATCACTTTCTCCAGAAAATGAGCCTCAACCAGTCATAACTGATCCCGGAAGAAACCCCAGTGCAAACAGTTAATATGGAAAATAACTTCGGCTGCGGAACTGTATTTGAATAATCTGTGAAGAAATATTTTCCTTCCAAGTTTATGTTAGTTGGCCAAAGTACTTTTAAGATAATACTGTGCAGTTTTGTTTTCTTTTCCAGGTGTGCATTGTTGTGTTTCAAGGGTGGTTGGACAAAAGTGAATGTTTTAAATCTTTGCATCTTTTCTCAAATATGTTTTTTTTTGCAATAAACTAGTTCTTTAATCATTTTAGGAACCTGCTGATTGTTTCTGATACTGATCTCTGTACAGATATACATAAAAATCACCTCCTGTTTAACATTTACGCTTAATTGTAGTCTGTGGATGAGTGGCAAATGAAAGGAATCAGTCCACCCCTCCTAACTGGGTCATAACAACTCCTATTTATAATTTCCAGAATGCTGTCTGCCTTGTTAACCACCCTTAAACTTGACCTGCCACACTCAATGATTTACGTACATATACACCCAGTCCCTCTGCTCCTGCAAACCCCTTTAGAATTGTACCCTTTCCTTAATATTGGCACTCCTCATTTTTCGTCCCAAAATGAATCATGCCAAAAATCTTTGCATTAGATTCCAATGTCCACTTCCTTGCCCATTTCTCCAGTTGGTCTGTGCCCTTCTGAAGATCCACATTATCCTCCTCATGTTTTCAATACTTTCAATACTTTCAAGTTTTGCATCATCCACAATCTTTGAAATTGTTCCCTGTACATCAAGGTCTCGGCCATGAATGCATAACAGGAAGAGCACAGATCCTTCTACCAACCTTTGGGGAACTCACTATAAAGCTTCCTCCAGTCTGCTTGCTCTCGCTCGCCTAATGGTATTCATGCTGATACTGTCCCTTTTCTTCAGAAAGCTCTAGCTTTGTTCATGAGTCTTTTGCTTGCTTCTTTATCAAATGCCCCCTTTGGAAGCCCATGTCCACCACTTAAACAGCATCACCCTCATCAATCCTCTCTGACGTACAAGCGTGTTAGGTAAACACGATTTGTTCTGAATGAATCCAGCTGACTTTTCTTAATTAACCCAACATTTTCCCAAATGATCATTCATTTTGTCCCTTCTTCAAATTGGAGCATGAGATTTTTTTCCTTTATATTTACCTGAATGAAGAGATAGAGTGCTGCTTTATTAATGGCTCATTGGAAAGAGAACGGCAAAGACACCTTAGTCTTATCAGACCATTGAGCAGCTCTCTTATTAGACAGAGATGACTGGTGACGGTTTAACCTGAGGGTCATCACAAGTCAGGCGAGGGGACAGTTTAGGAAGGACAGCCCTTTGTGGTAACCTTAGCCACTGCAGGAATTAGCTAATTGAGCTAACTGACAGCACTGATAGTGCAACACTCCCTCAGTGGCAAAAATGGAGATCAGGCTATATTTTTACACCCAAGTCTCCAGAGTGGGGCTCAAACTGTTAACCATCTAACTTAGAGTAAATACCCTATACCAATGCTGATGGCTAGATAGGTAGCACCCAAACAATACAGGGAAAATGATCCTCCTTGAGTTTTATCTAATTTCACTTAATTTGAGAAGCAGTGGGATTCATGATGTTGGAAGTCTTGGGGTAAAATTTAATGTGGTTGAAAGAATAATCTTTCCATGTTAGCACACTGAAAGTAATGTTTGTCAACAGAGGGCACTCTCATCAGTGTCTCAGCAGCAAAGAGAACGAAGATCCTAAAATTGGCCGTATTCCCAGAATCAAGAAACAACACACAGAATACAAGCAGATGGACTTGGTCAAGATACTTTTAATCTGAATCAGGAAAACATTAAATCACAAAAAAAAAATGTGTCCATTATCATTCAAGTTCAAAGCAATTACTCCAAGGCAACTATTCTGTAAAATAGCTCAAGATGAAGAATACACAGTTCTGTCAGTAATGCTCTGGATCTGTATTATCCATCCGAATGTATTTCCTTTTAAGAAACATGATCATCTTTTGCAAATTAATGCTGCAACCTGCTCTGAGTGGGGAAACCCATTCTTGCAAATGGAAAACTTCCTTCCAATCCCCCGGAAAGAAATAAACAACCTTCTGCAATTGCAAAATAGTAAGTTCTCTTTGAGCAACTTTCATTCATATCGCTCTTTTGTGCTTTTTAAGAGTGAAACAGCACAAGTGACAGTGAGAATCCCATATTCACTAGTGACATCTGAATGTGGTGTCAATCAAACTGCCTCGTAGTCAATAAGCAAACCAGAATGTTAAGAAATGCAAATATCGACTGTTGTGGGAAAAATGTTTCTATGAAAAGCGTTTAACCATTTACAGTCAAAGAATGAAACCGTTTTGGTAGGAAGGAATATTTAAATTAGTCACCATTCATTTGTAGCTGGAAACTTATGAAAATTATACAATTAATTAATAGGTATTAATTGTTCCAAGCTTAGGGTGCACAAGCTTAATCTTTGTTCTGAGAGCAAGAATTTCTCAGAGGATTTGTGAATTGCTCTCTCTCAGGTCTTGTTCTTGTGTGACATTATCTGATGCAAAACCCTTTAGGACTTCACAATGACACACAGCTACCAGAAACGGCGGCCTTGGCCCTTCATGAACCAGGGGTGCCAGTCTGAACAACTTTTCAAAATCTGTTTGGAAAACCAAAGACCAGAAGAAAACCGCAAATCCAAGCCCTCTGTCAAAACGATCCAGTTATTTGAGAGCACGCGTTACCGTTGATGTGGAACAGTTAATTTTTCACTGGGGCAATGAATCGGGATCATGTAATGGTGCTCGGTTAGAGTTGTGCTGGAAAAGCACAGCAGGTCAGGCAGCATCCGAGGAGCAGGAAAATCGACGTTTCGGACAAAAGCCCTTCATCAGGAATGATGAAGGTTGATAATTCCAAAAACAGTCAGGGGCAAGTCCACCCATACTTGGCCACCTCGCCCAGCTAAGTCACAGTGGAAGTGTGACTTAAATGGAGTCTGAGGTCTTGTTCAGAGTGAGGATTGTGAGGGACTTTGTTGAGAAAGGGGAGGGCGATGATATGTTTGCCCCTTGGAGATGCCTGGCACCTCTCCTGACACTGGATTAAAATTGCAGAAGGATGGGCAGGTGCACTGACGTGGCAACCAATTTTACACCACCCCCCATCCCTCCACTGCCTCTCATCTCCTCCCCTGGGGAAAGCTGTGAAATTCCACTCCATGTCAGCAATGCCGGGACATTGATAAAGCATGAGTTCTTTAATTGCAGACATGCCTGAAAAATAGTCGAGAGCGTAGTGCTGGAAAAAGCACAGCAGGTCAGGCAGCATCTGAGGAGCAGCAGAATCGACGTTTCGGGCAAAAGCGAGTGAAAAACTGCTTTTGGAGAGAGCCAGCTGCTGCTGTAGGTGAGAATATTAAAAGGAGTCTTCTTAAAAATCAAAGAATAAGTTGGAATACAACTATGATGAGCTTTTCCTTCCGTCCATTGCTAACAAGGGATTTGCTGGCTTAAAGATGGAGCTAGGCAAGTGACAAGTCAACTGGCTTAGGATGCAAAGCAGATGGCAATGGTTTGAAGCAGTAGTTCCAAATTAAAATTTGGCTACTGTGTTCATATTCATATTACAAGCTATTTTCCATATTTTGACAGTTGCTATTTTGCAATGGTTTGCCAATAGTTACTTGGCTTTTCTGGCTGTTAAAAACAAAAGGCAATCAGGAAATATGCCTCCTGCCAATCTTCTCTGTGCCTCTTTTGAGGTCCTATATGAAATTAGCTACACCAATCTCAATCTAAATCCTGGACCCATAAACTTACATGGAAAACTGTCCTTAATTAAAAATTTCATGGACACAAGTGGCAACTGAAATCACTGAGCATAGTGACGGCTGGAGTATGTAACTGATAAACGTTATATTAGTGCATGCAAGATCACAGTTCTGAGGTTGGTGTTAAGGCATGCTCAGGTAGGTCAACATCACTAAAAACAGAAAACATTCAAGAAACTCAGAAGGTCTGGGAGCATATCTGGTGAGGGAGGAACAGAGAGGACATTTTGAGTCTGATGTGACTCTTCACTATTTTTCTCTCTCTACAACCACTCCAGAACGGCAGAAGACAGAGGGTGGTGGTGGAGGGTTGTCTTTCAGACTGGAGGCCACAAGGATCGGTGCTGGATCCTCTACTTTTTTATCATTTACGTAAGTGATTTGGATGCGAGCGTAAGAGGTACAGTTAGTAAGTTTGCAGATGACACAAAAATTGGAAGTGTAGTGGACAGCAAAGAGGGTTACCTCAGATTACAACAGGATCTTGACCAGATGGGCAAATGGGCAGAGACGTGGCAGATGGAGTTTAATTCAGATAAAGGGCGACATGGTGGCATAGTGGTGAGCACTGCTGCTTCACAGTGCCAGAGACCCGGGTTCAATTCCCACCTCAAGCAACTGTCTGTGTGGAGTTTACACATTCTCCCTGTACCTGCATGGGTTTCCTCTGGGTGCTCCGGTTTCCTCCCATAGTCCAAAGATGTGCAGGTTAGGTGAATTGCCCGTAGTGTTAGTTGAAGGGGTAAATGTAGAGGAATGGATCTGGGTGGGTCCCTCTTCGGAGGGTCGGTGTGGACTTTTTGGGTTGAAAGGCCTGTTTCCACACTGTAAGTAATCTAATCTAAAATGCAAGTTGCTGCATTTTGGAAAAGCAAGTCTTAGCGGGACTTATACACTTAATAGTAAGGTCCTAGGAAGTGTTGCTGAACAAAGAGACCTTGGAATGCAGGTTCATAGCTCCTTGAAAGTGGAGTCGCAGGTAGATAGGATAGTGAAGAAGGCGTTTGGTATGCTTTCTTTTGTTGGTCAGAGTACTGAGTACAGGAGTTGGGAGGTTATGTTGCAGCTGTACAGGACACTGTTGGAATATTGCGTGCAATTCTAGTCTCCTTCCTATCGGAGAGATGTTGTGAAACTTGAAAGGGTTCAGAAAAGATGTACAAGGATGTTGCCAGCGTTGGAGGATTTGAGCTACAGGGAGAGGCTGAACAGGTTGAGGCTGTTTTCCCTGGAGCGTCAGAGCTGAGGGGTAACCTTATAGAAGTTTACAAAATTATGAGGGGCATGGATAGGATAAATAGGCAAAGTCTTTTCCCTGGGGGGAACAAGAGGGCATAGGTTTAGGGTGAGAGAGGAAAGATATAAAAGAGATCTAAGGGACAACTTTTTCACGCAGAAGGTGGTACGTGTATGGAATGAGCTGCCAGAGGATGTGGTGGAGGCTAGTACAATTGCAACATTTAAGAGGCATTTGGATGGGTATATGAATAGGAAGGGATTGGAGGGATATGGGCTGGGTGCTGGCAGGTGGGACTAGATTGGGTTGGGATATCTGTTTGGCATGGACAGGTTGGACCGAAGGGTCTATTTCCATGCTGTACATATCTATGACTCCATCTGCTGAGTTTCTCCAGCATTCTCTGTCTTTTAAGCCAGTAACCTCTGATGCATTTAGGCTACAAAAAAGCTCTTTATTTTCAAAAAATCTTTGAAATTCTGAGGAAAGTTCAGTTGATTGACCACTGACAAATTATGTGGTAATTTGCCAGCAGTGAACTGCAAGAAACATCTCCATTTCCGTCAGCCCTCCAATATCTGATCACTAACATCAGCAGTTTTAGCAGCTGCCGTAATAATGGTACTGATAAGATAGGATAACACACCACCTAAATAGATAAATCAACAAATTCCCTTGTCACGTAAGGGCAGAGGTGTTGGATACCTCTAAACCCATACCATACTGCAGGGAGACTGTGATATTGTGTAAACTTGAAACAATATAACAATCCAATTATAACAAGCAACAAGCAAACACTCTGACTGTACTTTTTTTAATAACATACAAATGGTCTCTCAATGCTTCAAGCATTATAAATCAAGAGTTAAAATTAGTATAGCAAATTAAAAATAATTATGGCATTAACTTCAAACAACTTCATTAGAAGGTCAAATTAAAGAGGTGTGCCTAGAGGTATTCATAACTCATAGATCAGATAGTCCCCTATGTAAACAAACACCCCTTTCAACACTATCCAACACAGTAATAGGTTGCACAATCTTCCTTTGAGCTGATACAATCTTGTTGTATAGGTTCCTTCAGAGTAAGCTCACCATGGAAGGCACTGCCTGTAAAGTGTGGTGCAGGCAAGTTCAACTGAGACACTCAAGAGGGCATAGGGAATGGGGAAAATGCAGGACATTAGCACTAGGTAATGATACTGATTTGATGGGCTGGTGCAGCCTTGATGGGCTGAATGGCATTCTTCTATGCCATGACACTTCTGTGATTAATGTCTCTAGAATTGCACCAGGTGGGCAGGACTCATGACTGCTGCCAGGCTGGACTCTGAATTATATCAAAGAAAACACCTTTATGCAGTCTAAAAATGAAACTCAACAAAAACTGGTGATAAAGAACAGGTTTCTAACTATGCATGTAAAAGTAAGTGTCCCTTCATCTAGGTTTGATACTAGTTTGATATCATATTAGTTTGGTATATTGACCTATAATCAATACTAGCACCCATCGTCCTTGGCATGAAAAATGCAAAGTCGAGAAATAGCCAGTTTGTGGCAGGAGGCGTTAACTCTGGAATTTGTTCATCAGTATAACTTAAAATCTAAAGGAGCAAACTGCACCCAGCAATCGGATGTCAGACAGCTATATTTGTGTCACGTACATACATGTTTCATTACCAGTGCAGTAAATAATGCACACAAACTGAGAGACTGCTAATGGCACCTCATTAGTCAATCTTGCATAAGTAAACTGAAGTCTCGAACCGTTACAGGAGATGTAAACAAATTACATTGGGGATTTTGCTTCTCAATTCATTGAGTTCATCCATTCAGAACAAGCCTGGTGTCATATTCCTGGCTGAAACTCTCACAGTAAACCTAAAATAAAGGTCCTGAGATCAATAGTGATTCATTCTGTAGGAAGTTTACAGTTTACACAATCAATCATTTGTTACCATCCAACCTCCGGCCCAGTCCAGGCCTCCGAATGCATAAAGTATGATCAAAGTTTTGCTCTGAAAGACATTTCACCACTTCTGGTGCTAGACATTTGAGTAAGGCAGAAGAGAAATACTGATACTTTCCAGCATGAAAATCTGGCACTTCCCTGAAATTTCAGGAGGCCACAGATAATTTTTCAGGGAGTGGAAATATGACTTCAATCGTTTTTTGGAACATATTCATAGATTTAAAATTTCCTCAAGGAGAGATTACTTGTATTTTTAGTCCAGCCCTTGAAATCACTTTCAGGCCACACAGAAGTTATAGTGGAAGCATATGACAATCTCCAACCCCCACCCCGCCCCGCGACTCTAAACTGCAACAGGGCAGGCTAATCACATCAAGGCAGACTTTTTTCCCATCACATCATAGCCAATCAGATAAATTGCACTTAAAAGAGGGGCAATTAAGGGCATGTCAGGCACAGAAGCTGACGCTGTGCAAGATTTGCAACGTGTAGAATTTA